>NC_140018.1:8808256-9154512 GCF_964263955.1 Coregonus lavaretus
GGATATGGCCGGTGTTGTACGGACCCAGTGTGGCATTGTGATGGAGGACCCCGTTTTGAGTGATGGCAGCACACATAGTTATATTACCCCCACGCTGTCCAGGGACATTGGTAATTGCCCTCTGTCCTATTACATTTATTCCGCGGCGCCTGGTTTTGGTGAGGTTAAAGCCAACCTCATCCACATAAATAAATGTACATGGGCATCCATCTCCAATACTCTCTGTAACAGACAAAAGGATATACAGATGAGTAAATATGGTATGTCTGAAGTACTGGAAGTAGTGTTGCATACATACCTCTACAAAGTAATGTCGCAGATTCTTGACTCTGTCAGAGTTTCTCTCAAATGGCACCTTGTAAAGTTTTTTCATCGTCACTTGGTGCCATTGGAGGATGCGTTGTATGGTCGACAGGCTTACAGCATTGATGTTGTTAAATATGGTGTCATTATTCAAGATATGCTCTCTTATCTCTCAAATCCTAATTGCATTGTTGGCCAAAACCATATTTATAATTGCAGTCTCTTGTACATCTGTAAACAAACGTCCTCGTCCTCCATGATGTCTTTGCCTTTCCACTCTGTACAGAATTCAAACACAGTATGTGTTCAGCATAGGAACTGTAAACAATGTACACAAAAATGTAGTACAGCATGATAACCAACCTCATTCATTCAATGCAGTGCAGTACATGGATGGCTTAGAGTTACAAATGTTTATGCAATACTATGCAGTCATACGTATTTTACAGTACATTACTCTAATGCTAAAATAGTCATTAGATAGTTGCATACCTGTTCTCATTTCTGAAGGTTCGAATTATGGACGCCACTGTAAATCGACTCAAGTTGGGCTGGACTCTCAGTCCAGCCTCTCTCATGGTCAAACCGTGGTTGATCACATGATCAACAAGTGTTGCCCTAATCTCATCAGAGATGGCTCTCCTTCCTTCTCTTCTTTGCCCTCGTCCTCTTCCTCTTCCTCCTCCTCCTCCTCCTCCTCCTCCTCCTCCTCCAACTCTTCATCTTTGAATTTGTCCTCGTTGTTGTCCCCTGCCTCTCCCTCCTACTCCTCTTGCTCTGTCCATTGTTGGCATCCATTGTTCAAAACAGTCCTATACTACAGTAAAGCAGTGATTGGTTAGTGATCAGTAAAGCAATTAGTGTTTGAACATTCGAGGAGAGTGTGTTTGACCTGGTGAATAAGTGTAGCATTTTGATTGGTTGTGTTTGGAAAAGGAAAGCAAGTCACTTCCTGTTAGATTTTTGTGTTTTAGGTAGAGAATTGTGTGTAGTGTTTTGAAAAAAGTGTTTTATGCAATTGACAACTGAGTCAAAGGCTGAGAAATAGCTTATGGTTTTGGAGATTTGGTGTGTAGTTTTGCACTTTGAGTGAGAAGTTTCAAAAATCGTGTGACATGAAAAGATTTTGTGTGTAAGCAGTTGGAAAAAACTGTAATGTTTTTGACATTTTCGAACCACTAAACAACTATGGATTTAGAACAACAGAGAGTTACCACAAAGAGTTACCGCAAGTCGCAAAGACAAAAACAGGAGCTGCCTCCACTATTCCAGCACCAATTCAACTTCAACATTTCAACATCATCAAATCACCTCTGCTTAGTCTAATACAGTGACTAAAAGATACCAAAAACGATTTAGTCAACGTAAGCTAAATGTGATGTGGCTGTCCACAGATCTGATTTCTCTTTTTGCGCGTGTGTGTGTGTGCGCACACGTTCGTGCAAGTAGAAAAACATGTTGACTCACCCAATGCCATCCTCCTCTCATTCATGTTGACGAAACGGTCTATCACTCTGTCATACATAACACGCTTTTATTTCTTGTTAAAACGCTTGCTCTCTAACCTAACTTCCATTCTTGGGCAACGTTAGCTAGTTAACATTAGCCTTCTACATCTAGCTACTGTACATATTGTGCTTCCATCCTCTCAGGCCAGGGGCACAACAATGTATGAATTAATGGTTGGATCAGAATTGCCGTTATAATCATTGGCCAGTACGAAGAATTAAGTAAAACCACAAGTCCAACTCTCTATCTCCATCCATGGCTAATTTAGGAAAGGGTGAATTTTAGCTAGCTAGCTAGCCATCGGAGGACAACAACACAATTCAAGTTGTTTCTGTTAATGACTTATGCTCTGAAAGCGATTTGATAGGAGAGATGCCAAATGCTCGCTGGCTTCCCTTGCATTCAGTGCTACGGGACGCAACAATGTAATACTCGTTTGGACCAGACAGCATCAGATAGATGGCGTACATGTAAAGAGACAGAGGGGAGCTGTTTCACTCGCTCGGATGCTTTTTCCTGTGATATACAGTGGCTTGCGAAAGCATTTACCCCCCTTGACATTTTTCCTATTTTGTTGCCTTACAAACTGGAATTACATTTTTTGATTTTTTGGAGGTTTGTATCATTTGATTTACACAACATGCCTACCACTTTGAAGATGCAAAATACATTTTTTTTGTGAAACAAACAAGAAATAAGACAAAAAAACTGAAGACTTGAGCGTGCATAACTATTCACCCCCCCAAAGTCAATACTTTGTAGAGCCACCGTTTGCAGCAATTACAACTGCAAGTCTCTTGGGGTATGTCTCTATAAGCTTGGCACATCTAGCCACTGGGATTTTTGCCCATTCTTCAAGGCAAAACTGCTCCAGCTCCTTCAAGTTGGATGGGTTCCGCAGGTGTACAGCAATCTTTAAGTCATACCACAGATTCTCAATTGGATTGAGGTCTGGGCTTTGACTAGGCCATTCCAAGACATTTAAATGTTTCCCCTTAAACCACTCGAGTGTTGCTTTAGCAGTATGCGTAGGGTCATTGTCCTGCTGGGAGGTGAACCTCCGTCCCAGTCTCAAATCTCTGGAAGACTGAAACAGGTTTCCCTCAAGAATTTCCCTATATTTAGCGCCATCCATCATTCCTTCAATTCCCCACAGCATGATGCTGACACCACCATGCTTCACTGTGGGGATGGTGTTCTCGGGATGAGGAGAGGTGTTGGGTTTGCACCAGACATAGCGTTTTCCTTGATGGCCAAAAAGCTCAATTTTAGTCTCATCTGACCAGAGTACCTTCTTCCATATGTTTGGGGAGTCTCCCACATGCCTTTTGGCGAACGTGTTTGCTTATTTTTTTTAAGAAGCAATGGCTTTTTTCTGGCCACTCTTCCGTAAAGCCCAGCTCTGTGGAGTGTACAGCATAAAGTGGTCCTATGGACAGATACTCCAATCTCCGTTGTGGAGTTTTGCAGCTCCTTCAGGGTTATCTTTGGTCTCTTTGTTGCCTCTCTGATTAATGCCCTCCTTGCCTGGTCCGTGAGTTTTGGTGGGCGGCCCTCTCTTGGCTGGTTTGTTGTGGTGCCATATTCTTTCCATTTTTTTATAATGGATTTAATGGTGCTCTGTTGGATGTTCAAAGTTTCAGATATTTTTTTAGAACCCAACCCACATACACAAACACACGCTAACACACATACACACACAAACACACACACACACACACACACACAGACACATAAACACACATGTGCACACAGATATACACCCACACACCAGGCAGGTGCACAGATAGGGGTCAACCTGCTACCTGTGCCCAGCACCAGCCCCTTTGCCCTCTCACTCACCAACTGCACTTTTGGGTGCTGGTATATATATATATATATTTTTTTTATACAGTATTTGTCGTTTCTGTTCTGAACCCTCTGCCCCCAAGTCATCTTGACGTCTTCAAGTTCTCCACCCCCCTACCCCTACCCCTACCCCTACCCCTACCCCGTCCATTGGTCTGCCCTGTATGGAAAAGGCTCGCGCCGTGCCCGGTATCCAAACATGCATGGCTTGAAACGTGGTGACCGGTCGGGTGTGTGTGTAGCAAGCTACCTAGTTTAAATATCAACAGTACTGCCACAGCAGCATAGTGTTTGATTAACACTTGATAACACTTGATTTACATAATCACCATTATTCGGTCTGGTTGGCTGATTGCCTCCATTTGGTATTTATTAGGATCCCCATTAGCCGCTGCAATCGCATCAACTAACCTTCCTGGGGTCCACATGAAACATTACATAATACATAGTACATGCAGCAGCACTTCATCATTTATTTCCTTATAGAAAAATGTACTTTTTAATGTGAAATGTGGTTGTCCCACCTAGCTATCTTAAGATGAATGCACTAACTGTAAGTCGCTCTGGATAAGAGCGTTTGCTAAATGACTAAAATGTCAAATGAATCATAGCCGCAGGAAGGGTGCTGGAGTTATAGAATTACTGCTGTCCAGAAAGAAATGAAATCATTCAGAATAGCCTAATACACCAGGAGTAGGTCTATAATTTAGGCACAGGGTATCAATAGCTTCTTTTAAAAAATAGGGATCAATAGCTTCTTTAAAAAAATAGGGATCAATAGCTTATTTTTAAAAATAGCCTAGCTGTGGATTGTGTGTAGCCCAATAACAAGGCATAGCCTACAGTCGGGAACACACGGCAAATCTCTCAGTGAACCTCATGCAGACAAAACAGGCCTTTCGCAATATGTCAAATACAATTGCGGGAAACACAGGTTGGAAAGCAAATGTCTCTTGCTGAAAAGTGAAGGCTAATCTGTCTGCTGAAGGCGACCAAAATATTTTGTCAACTTCCAAATGGGCCTATCGAGCAAACATTGTTTAACAAAGTGAAACAAGAGAGAGGTAGGCTTTTGGCACAAACGCGATGCGGCCATTGCTGACGAGTGAGCTGCGTATCATTCAGTGAGTCAGTGAAACTGGAAAGCTTTTTCAGGACTATGATTTCCTCCTCATATTGCACAATATGTGTCTCCACACACCTAGGCCTAGGCTATTGATGGATTCAAGTTTAGATCGTTTTTATTGATCTCAGGTTCTCAGTTTGTCAGTGTCATACAAGTCTGTCATTGTGATAATTTGTGCGGTATTAAAAAAGATTTTGCCAAAGTCTCCAGTCATGTAAAATGACATAGAACTGCATGAAATGTGTTTATAAAAGGCCACATCTTTCCCGGACCCTACACTGTAAAACCATGAAACATCTGACACGTTTACAGTATATCCTAAACGTCAATGTTCAAAACTTAAACATTAGGCTTTTAGATTTGCCAAGAAGTGTTCTCATCTTCAACACAGCCATTTAAAATGCAAGATTAAACATGATAGTCAGCTTTTTCCAGTCAGTTTCCAACCAGGAGAACAACTATATCTCCTGTGTTCAGATTTTAAACACTAGTGTCTACTTTCCCATCGTCCTGTTTAGGTTGCATTTAGTCATTAGACATTTACGTGACTTTCCATGCCTTTTATTCAGATCAGTGTTAGGAATGTCTGTAAACTTACCTACATTTTAGCACAACTGAACTGAGGATATTTGATTCAAGACATATTTTCAATCGCGTGTGTTATTACTGAACCGCGTTGAGTTAATTTCCATTAACTTTCTCAGAGTGAAAAATACCTAATTATCAATTTGCCCAGCATGCTTTGTTGCAGATGGATTTTTAGAATAGTTTGTTTTAATATCACTGTTTCCTCATGCACATTGATTTATTAATTGATCTTATAGTATACAAAGATAAATAACTTACATTTTTCTACACTAATCCAATCTGTAAGGGCTTGCACTTATTGCACCCATTACTGAGATGGTTGTTCCAGTTTAGATGATTTTGGTAGTCTTTATTTTAGTATTTCAGCATTGCAAGTTGTGGGTGATAAAACCCTGGCTATCCTTCCTCTGGCTGGATTCTAACAGGAATGACTAACCACTTCACAAACCAGCACATTGTGACTTGCAGGTCTGATGTGGCCCATGAGGATGACAAGGCCATAACTAAAGGCCTTATGACATGTATAGTATGTGGTCATAAAGGGTTTACTTAGGCAGTCTGTGACGAGTACTGAGTATACGAAGAGGCAGGACGCAGACGCAGGAATTAACAAGGTAAAGGTTTACTTAATAATGATAAAGAGAATAACAAAGAGAGCGTAAACGACACAACGCTAACAATTACACACAACAATGAACTAACACTCCAGGGCTATATAGTGGTGGTGATGAGATGATAAGCTGCAGGTGCGCTGGAGGTGATTAGGGTGCGTTGGGTTTCCATTCCTGTGTTTGCCGAGGTGGTGCGCTCAGACCGGTGGTTCAGTAGACCGGCGAATCAGAGCGGCGGAGGAGGAGACATGACAGTGCCTGTTGGTGGATTTCGTATTTCTCCCCCTTCACCAACAGGCTGTGTTCCCGGAGGCGGAGTAGGACAGCTCTGACATCCCTGACGTGCTCCTCGAACGTAGCCGAGTAGATCAGGATATCGTTGATGTACACCACCACCTGTCTACTCAGCATGTCTCGGAACACGTAATTGACGAAGGACTGGAACACAGAAAGTGCGTTGGCGAGGCCGTAGGGCATGACGCAGTATTCATGGTGGCCTGAGGTAGTGCTGAATGCCGTCTTCCACTCGTCTCCTTCCCGGATTCGGATCAGGTTGTAGGCACTCCTCAGGTCCAACTTGGTAAAGTACCGGGTCCCTCGTAGCTGCTCGATGGCCAACGGAACCAGATGGAGGGGGTAATGGTACTTGGTGGTGACTGCGTTCAGCCCCCTGTAGTCAATGCATGGTCTCAGTCCTCTGTCTTTTTTGGCCACGAAGAAGAAGCTGGCTGAGGCAGGAGAGGTAGAGCGTCTGATGAACCCGTTTCAGGGTCTCCGCCACATACTTCTCCATGGCCTCAGTCACCGCCATGGAAAGGGGGTAAATGCAACTCTTCGTGGGGTGTTGTCCCTCCAGTAGATCAATGGCACAGTCCAAGGGCCTGTGAGGAGGGTGACACTTAGCCTTGGAGGCAGAGAAGACATCGGAGAGATCTGCGTACTCACGTGAAATGTTGGGCTGGAGGGCGGACTCCGGACTCTCCACTGACGTGGAACAACAAACCACCGGCAGGCAGGTCTTCCGGCATGAGGTGGACCAGGCTGTTATCCTCTTGGTGATCCAATTGATGGTGGGGTTGTGTAGTCTGAGCCAGGGCAATCCGGTGAAGGGGTGACGTGACGATGTGGAATGACAGCTCCTCTTGGTGCTCCGGTAGTGTGGGAATGGTGATGGTAATGGAGAGAGTGACGTGCATAATGGTGCCTGATCCAAGTGGTTTATTGTCCAGCGAGGTGATGTGTAGCGGAGAAGGCAGTGGCACGGTGGGCAACCCCCATTCAGAGACCAGCTCCCTATCTATAAGGTTCCCCGCTGATCCGGAATCTATCATTGCAGTAGAAATGGAAGAGAAGGAATAACTAGTCACCGTTATGGGAACTAAAAACAATGGTTTTGTGATAGGAGATGACGTTAACACTCACGGAGCGGCAATGGGAGTCATACCGCCTAGATTGGGTACCACCAGGAGATCTGTGGTCCGTGGTGGTGTAGGGGGTGCTGCCCACCTCCATGGGTGAGGACTCGGAGGCAGGACGGCTTCCATAGCTCAGATGGGGTGAGCATCGAGGCTCCGGGAAGTGTTGGGAATGCTGTCTGTCTCTCAACATGTTGTCAAGACGGATGGACGTGGTGATGAGGGTATCAAGGTCCATCTCGTCGTCCCGACATGCGAGTTCCGTCTTAATGTCCTCCCATAACCCTCTCCTGAAGGCTGTGCGCAGAGCACCCTCATTCCAGCCGGAAGATGCCGCCACTGTGCGAAAGCTCAGAGCGTACTCGGACGCGGGCCCCTGTCTCTGTTGTAGCTGGAGGAGACGCTCACCCCCGTCCTTTCCCTCCGTGGGATGATCAAACACCGCCCTGAACTGAGTGAGGAAGGTGGAGTATGGAAACGCCACTGCCTCCCCTCCTTCCCAGAATGCCGTGGCCCAATCCAGCGCCTTTCCTTTAAGTAGCGAAATCACCAGCGCTATCCTGGCTTGGTCAGATGGATATGCCCCAGGCTGACGCGCCAGATAAAGTGAAACTTGTAGCAGGAAGCCGCTACATTTAGTAGTTTTACCGTCATAGCACTCTGGTAGGGCGAGGGTTCCCTCAGAAGTGGGTGATAGCATGGGAACAGGTGGATTGGGTGCACTCGCCGCTCCCTGAGGTGTAACCGGAGCGCTGTGCAGATTATGCAGAGTTTGGAGCACTTCCTGCATGGCGGCGTTCAACTGGGCAAGCTGCTGCTGGTGCTGGTCGAGGCACTGGGAAACTCCTGCTGCATCCATTTTCGTGAGTGGTGTGTAATTCTGTGACGAGTACTGAGTATACGAAGAGGCAGGACGCAGACGCAGGAATTAACAAGGTAAAGGTTTACTTAATAATGATAAAGAGAATAACAAAGAGAGCGTAAACGACACGACGCTAACAATTACACACAACAATGAACTAACACTCCAGGGCTATATAGTGGTGGTGATTAGGTGCAGGTGCGCTGGAGGTGATTAGGGTGCGTTGGGATTCCATTCCTGTGTTTGCTGATGTGGTGCGCTCAGACCGGTGGCTCAGTAGACCGGCGAATCAGAGCACCGGAGGGGAGCAATGGGAGGAGACACAGTTACATTCACTTAAGCAGTCAATTGGTGAAGGTTTCAGTAATAGAAGTTATTGAATGCAACAACCATGTCTCTGTCACTAACAAACACAGTCATGGGTGGGTATCTCACAGTGACTCAAAAAGCATGTTGGGAAATATGCAAATATGGCTTTACACACTACAGCATTAAAACAACACCCCTAGTGTTTAGTGTTTAAAACATAAACCCTTGTGCTGAATAAACGTGTTCATGTGTTTAAAAAGTGTTACAGCGAATAATCATGTTGTGTTGTTTACAATCTAAACACTGTGACGCGTTATCATTGAAATTATAAATGCCTTGACGCGTTTTAAAAGTGTCACAGAAAAGTGTTTAGCTATGTGTTCAGATCCTAAACACTTGGTTTTTCAGTGTAGGCTACTACAAGTAGTCCCCATGTGTGCAACTTCTGTCGGAGTCTCTACTCTACTGCTCTATGCCACTACGCAAATGTAATGATACGCATATCAGAGTCTCTACTCTACTGCTCTATGCCACTACGCAAATGTAATGATATGCATATCAGAGTCTCTACTCTACTGCTCTATGCCACTACGCAAATGTAATGATATGCATATCAGAGTCTCTACTCTACTGCTCTATGCCACTACGCAAATGTAATGATATGCATATCAGAGTCTCTACTCTACTGCTCTATGCCACTACGCAAATGTAATGATATGCATATCAGAGTCTCTACTCTACTGCTCTATGCCACTACGCAAATGTAATGATACGCATATCAGAGTCTCTACTCTACTGCTCTATGCCACTACGCAAATGTAATGATACGCATATCAGAGTCTCTACTCTACTGCTCTATGCCACTACGCAAATGTAATGATACGCATATCAGAGTCTCTACTCTACTGCTCTATGCCACTACGCAAATGTAATGATATGCATATCAGAGTCTCTACTCTACTGCTCTATGCCACTACGCAAATGTAATGATACGCATATCGGAGTGTAGTAACACTGTTTGTGTGTGTGCGTGTGTGTGTGTGTTTGTGATTGCGTGCATGCCTGTGTGCCTGTGTGTTAGGCAATCAGAGTGTAATAACCCTGACAACTAAACTGTGTGTGTGTGTGTGTGTGTGTGTGTGTGTGTGTGTGTGTGTGTGTGTGTGTGTGTGTGTGTGTGTGTGTGTGTGTGTGTGTGTGTGTGTGTGTGTGTGTGTGTGTGTGTGTGTGTGTGTGTGTGTGTGTGTGTGTGTGTGAGTGAGTGTGTGAGTGCTTAACACTGACAACTGCCATCTGAACACTGACAATGACTAATACGACACCCTGTTGCTCCAAATCACTATACCACAATCAGCCTTAGTATAATGACTACAGCAACCTTGACTCTGAATGAAATGAACATCCCAGCATTCATTTAAACTGTTGAAATGAACGTCTCAACATTCATTGGAACTGAAACTATTAATTCACATCTGGAGACAGCTAGTAATGTGTTGTGGTGTGATAATAAATGGAGGCTTTTTCCTTCTCACTGTGCTGTCATATTGTTATATTATTAAACCCTCCACGCCTTTCATAGAAGCAATCAGTGTGGAGATGAGATTGAAAATTATAATTAGAACAGGAAAGGGGATGGATAGTGTCTGATTCATGCTGATGACACTGTGCTTTTGCTAAATATTACATCTAAATATTAAAAACCAATACCCTTTTCATACATAGGATGCCTCTACAGTAACAGGTCAACAGCAACAATTGATAACCTTTCAGACAATTAAAAAAGGTTCTGTATCAGAAGCGTCTGTACCTTTTCAGACAATAGAATTCTTCTCCGGCATAGAATGTTCGGTATTGTTTCCATGACAACAATAAACGTTGCTGAATGATGTGGTGTTATGTTATTTTTCTACAGTTTTTTTTATGGTAGGGTAGATACAGTAGATGTGTTTTCTTTCTACTAAATGTATTGGTAAGTCATTGTATTTAACAAACTTCAAAGTATCTTTCTTAGGAATGTGTGGTCTGCGCGCAGGCAGCTCTAGATCATTTGATTGACAGTTCTAGTTGCCTGGTGATGGACGTTAGCCCCGCTTCAGAAGAAGCATTCCTTACAGACAAGTTAAATGACCGTTCAGCAATGCTTCGAAACTATCCCCATATGATTTTTCGTAGCACGATTTAAAAGCCGTAGTGTCCAAACAAACATGCTGTAGCCGAGGAACTTTCAAGGTGCCACATTCCATATTTCTGAAAGGGGTACAAGATTTCAAAGGGGTGTTACTTGATTCATGATGATGACGCTTTGCTGGATAGCAATGGAGGCAAATTCCTGAGACCTGACCAAGATGTAGATCATGACCAAGATCCTTTTTACCATAGACGAGGTAAAGAGATCAATGGAACTCGACCAAAACAATGGAAACGCGTGGGGGAAAGATGCCGAGGGGGTAAGATCCCGAATCACCTCATTACCCCCAAGCAAAATTAGCCTACATTTATATACGAACAGGAGTTAGCATTTAGCAGTCATTTCTAAACCTGAAAAGGAACAACTTCTAAATGTTATACAACGAAAACAGCCAAATATATTGAAATCTGACTTTAGTAACCACATTGTGGGCCTGTTACAATACATCAATCATGACAGATTTGAGGAATATCCACTTTGCTAGATCAGATTTGTCGAATGTGCGCCAATCCGGAGTCCTTCTTCTTTCCCCCACGGCCTGTTTTCCATTGACCACTTTACCGCATCTGCATCATATCGCTAACCCAGGCAAATTCCAGAGAAGATGACGAAGATCTTTTAAAAAGTAAAGGCGAAGATTCTACTTTATCATATCACTATTTTTCCAGCCTATCACTCCATGAAAAGTGACGTGTCTTTGTTTGACCTCCCATGCTGCTGTAACAATTCCCAGGCTCTAGTAGCATGTCTTCCTCTCCTTACAGGAAGCAGAGGTTAGTAATCAGTACTACATTTTTACATTTTAGTCATTTTAGCAGACGCTCTTATCCAGAGTGATTTACAGTTAGTGAGTGCATACATTTTCATACTGGCCCCCCATGGGAAACGAACCCACAACCCGGCGTTGCAAGCGCCATGCTCTACCAACTGAGCTACAGGGGACTCTACTGCTTCTGCTGCTACTGCTACTGCTACTGCTGTTGCTACTGCTACTGCTACTGCTACTGCTGTCTCTACTGCTACTTCTACTGCTTCTGCTACTGCTTCTGCTGCTACTGCTTCTGCTACTGCTGTTGCTACTGCTTCTTCTACTGCTTCTGCTGCTACTGCTACTGCTACTGCTACTGCTGTTGCTACTGCTACTGCTACTGCTTCTTCTACTGCTTCTTCTACTGCTACTGCTGCTGCTGCTGCTGCTGCTACTGCTGTTACTGCTGTTGCTACTGAAGTAGCAGTAGTAGCAGTATCAGTAGCAGCAGCAGAAGTAGCAGCAGCATTAGCAGTAGTAGTAGAAGCAGCAGTAGCAATAGCAGTAGAGGCAGTAGCAGTAGCAGCAGTAGCAGAAATAGCAGCGGTAACTGCAGCAATAGCAATAGCAGCAGCAGTAGTAGAATAAATAGCAGTAGAAGCAGCAGCACTAGCACTAGCAGTAGCAGCAGCAGCAGTAGCAGCAGAAGTAGCAGTAGAAAGAGTAGCAGTAGTAGCAGTAGAAGTAACAGCAGTAGCAGAAGCAGCAGCAATAGCAGCAGTAGCAGCAGAAATAGCAGTAGCAGAAGCAGTAGAAGAAACAAAAGTAGTAGTAGAAGCAGTAGCAGTGGCAGTAGTAGCATTAGCAGAAGAAGTAGAAGAAGTAGCAACAGTAGTATCAGCAGCAGCAGCAGCAGTAGCAGCAGCAGCAGTAGTAGAAGTAGCAGTATAAGCAGCAGTAGATGCAATAGCAGTAGCAATGGAAGCAGTAGAAGAAGTAATAGCAGTAGCAGAAGTAGCAGCAGTAAAAGCAGCAATAGCAGTAGAAGAAGCAGAAGAAGAAGCAATAGCAGAAGTAGCAGAAACAAAAGTAGCAGTAGCAGCAGTAGCAGTGGCAGTAGTAGCAGCAGAAGCAGCAGCAGCAGTAGTAGCAGCAGAAGCAGCAGCAGTAGTAGTAGCAGTATTAGCAGCAGTAGTAGGAGTAGGAGCAGTAGCAGTAGTAGCAGCAGGAGAAGTATTAGCAGCAGCAGCAGCAGCAGTAGAGGTAGCAGTAGCAGTATTTGCAGCAGTAGCAGCAGTAGCAGTAGCAGTATTAGCAGCAGTAGCAGCAATAGCAGCAGCAGTAGCAATAGCAGAAGTAGCAGTATAAATAGCAGTAGCAGCAGCACTAGCAGCAACATCAGTAGCAGCAGCAGTAGTAGTAGAAGCAGTAGCAGAAGTAGTAGCAGTAGCAGCAGAAGAAGTAGCAGCAGTAGCAGTAGCAGCAGCAATAGCAGTAGCAGAAGCAGAAGCAATAGCAGCAGTAGAAGTAGCAGTAGCACCATCAAAAGTAGCAGTAGCAGAAGTAGAAGTGGCAGTAGTAGAATTAGCAGCAGCAGTAGCAGTAGTAGCAGAAGCAGCAGCAGCAGTAGTAGTAGCAGTATTAGCAGCAGTAGTAGTAGCAGTAGCAGTAGTACTATCAACAGCAGCAGCAGTATTAGCAGTAGCAGTAGCGGTATTAGCAGCAGTAGCAGTAGCAGTAGCAGTAGCAGTATAAGCAGCAGAAGTAGCAGTAGCAATATTAGCCACAGTAGCAGAAGTAGCAGCAGCAGTAGCAGCAGTATATCCTGTGTAGTACATTAAAGACTTCAGGGTCAGCCTGTTGACCTCGGACTGGGGTGAACCAGTATATCTGCTGCTCATTGCTCTGAGCTGACACAAGATGGATGTCTTCACCCAATCGTTAGATAAGGAATTTGGAGAAAATTGTCTGTGCCCTTGACATTTGTGCTATTGTCTCCTTTCATTCTATTAGCTCAACAAATTATAAGACATCAGAAGCTCTGGATGTCTGGATGTAACATTATGTCTGGTAGCCTTTTGTATTATTTAACTAGGTGTTAGGTAATGAACCTCTGTACCATTGTCTTCTCATCCTGTCAGCCACAGGGCTGTGAAAGGTACCTAGCAGCAGATACACTAAGGCCACATCTGGTGTAAACCTGGCCCAGGAGAGAAAAGTTTCCTCTACCAACCCAGCAGGTGTGAACGCAGCCTGGCCACTGTAGAGAGCTCTTAAAATCCAGAGAGGAAATAGACAGGGTTTTTCTACCCAGACATTTTATGCTGCATATTTTACTGACAGTGTGTGTCTGTGTGTGTGTGTGTGTGTGTGTGTGTGTGTGTGTGTGTGTGTGTGTGTGTGTGTGTGTGTGTGTGTGTGTGTGTGTGTGTGTGTGTGTGTGTGTGTGTGTGTGTGTGTGTGTGTGTGTGTGTGTGTGTGTGTGTGTGTGTGTGTGTGTGTGTGTGTGTGTCATGCCTGTCCAGGGTTTATTAGTGCTTCTCGACCCCCAGATGATAGACAGTTGCCTCTGAATGTTTTATTAGTTTAGCATGTACCTCTCTCTCTCTCCCTATCTATCTCTTTCTCCCTCTCTCTCCCTAACTCACTCAATTCAATTCAATTCAATTCAATTCAATTTAAGGGTATTATTGGCATGGGAAACGTTTGTTAACATTGCCAAAGCAAGTGAAGTACATAGTAAACAAATGTGAGATAAACAATAAACATTAAAAGTAAACATTACACTCAGAAGTTCCAAAAGAATAAAGAGATTTCAAATGTCATATTATGTATATACAGTGGGGAGAACAAGTATTTGATACACTGCCGATTTTGCAGGTTTTCCTACTTACAAAGCATGTAGAGGTCTGTAATATTTATCATAGGTACACTTCAACTGTGAGAGACGGAATCTAAAACAAAAATCCAGAAAATCTAATTGTATGATATTTAAGTAATTAATTTGCATTTTATTGCATGACATAAGTATTTGATACATCAGAAAAACAGAACTTAATATTTGGTACAGAAACCTTTGTTTGCAATTACAGAGATCATACGTTTCCTGTAGGTCTTGACCAGGTTTGCACACACTGCAGCAGGGATTTTGGCCCACTCCTCCATACAGACCTTCTCCAGATCATTCAGGTTTCGGGGCTGTCGCTGGGCAATACGGACTTTCAGCTCACTCCAAAGATTTTCTATTGGGTTCAGGTCTGGAGACTGGCTAGGCCACTCCAGGACCTTGAGATGCTTCTTAAGGAGCCACTCCTTAGTTGCCCTGGCTGTGTGTTTCGGGTCGTTGTCATGCTGGAAGACCCAGCCAAGACCCATCTTCAATGCTCTTACTGAGGGAAGGAGGTTGTTGGCCAAGATCTCGCGATACATGGCCCCATCCATCCTCCCCTCAATACGGTGCAGTTGTCCTGTCCCCTTTGCAGAAAAGCATCCCCAAAGAATGATGTTTCCACCTCCATGCTTCACGGTTGGGATGGTGTTCTTGGGGTTGTACTCATCCTTCTTCTTCCTCCAAACATGGCGAGTGGAGTTTAGACCAAAAAGCTATATTTTTGTCTCATCAGACCACATGACCTTCTCCCATTCCTCCTCTGGATCATCCAGATGGTCATGGGCAAACTTCAGACGGGCCTGGACATGCGCTGGCTTGAGCAGAGGGACCTTGCGTGCGCTGCAGGATTTTAATCCATGACGGCGTAGTGTGTTACTAATGGTTTTCTTTGAGACTGTGGTCCCAGCTCTCTTCAGGTCATTGACCAGGTCCTACCGTGTAGTTCTGGGCTGATCGCTCACCTTTCTCATGATCTTTGATGCCCCATGAGGTGAGATCTTGCATGGAGCCCCAGACCGAGGGTGATTGACTGTCATCTTGAACTTCTTCCATTTTCTAATAATTGCGCCAACAGTTGTTGCCTTCTCACCAAGCTGCTTGCCTATTGTCCTGTAGCCCATCCCAGCATTGTGCAGGTCTACAATTGTATCCCTGATGTCCTTACACAGCTCTCTGGTCTTGGCCATTGTGGAGAGGTTGGAGTCTGTTTGATTGAGTGTGTGGACAGGTGTCTTTTATACAGGTAAAAAGTTCAAACAGGTGCAGTTAATACAGGTAATGAGTGGAGAACAGGAGGGCTTCTTAAAGAAAAACTAACAGGTCTGTGAGAGCCGGAATTCTTACTGGTTGGTAGGTGATCAAATACTTATGTCATGCAATAAAATGCAAATTAATTACTTAAAAATCATACAATGTGATTTTCTGGATTTTTGTTTTAGATTCCGTCTCTCACAGTTGAAGTGTACCTATGATAAAAAATTACAGACCTCTACATGCTTTGTAAGTAGGAAAACCTGCAAAATCCTCAGTGTATCAAATACTTGTTCTCCCCACTGTATACAGTGTAGTAACAATGTGCAAATAGTTAAAATACAAATGGGATATTAAATAAACATAAATATAGTGTTGTAACAATGTGCAAATGGGAAAATAAATAAACATAAATATGGGTTGTATTTACAATGGTGTTTGTTCTTCACTGGTTGCCCTTTTCTTGTGGCAACAGGTCACAAATCTTGCTGCTGTTATGGCACTCTGGTGTTTTTCACTCAGTAGATAAGGGAGTTTATCAAAATTGGGTTTGTTTTCGAATTATTTGTGGATCTCTGTAATCTGAGGGAAATATGTGTCTCTAATATGGTCATATGGCAGGAGGTTAGGAAGTGCAGCTCAGTTTCCACCTCATTTTGTGGGCAGTATGCACATAGCCTGTCTTCTCTTGAGAGCCAGGTCTGCCTACGGCGGCCTTTCTCAATAGCAAGGCTATGCTCACTGAGTCTGTACATAGTCAAAGCTTTCCTTAAGTGTGGGTCAGTCACAGTGGTCAGGTATTCTGTCACTGTGTACTCTCTGTTTAGAGCCAAATAGCATTCTAGTTTGCTCAGTTTTTTTGTTAATTCTTTCCAATATGTCAAATAATTCTCTTGTTGTTTTCTCATGATTTGGTTGGGTCTAATTGTGTTGTTGTTGTTGTCCTGGGGCTCTGTGGGGTCTGTTTGTGTTTGTGAACAGAGCCCCAGGACCAGCTTACTTAGGGGAACTTCTCCAGGTTAATCTCTTTGTAGGTGATGGCTTTGTTATGGGAGGTTTGGGAATCGCTTCCTTTTAAGTGGTTATAGAATTTAACGGCTCTTTTCTGGATTTTGATAATAAGCGGGTATTGGCCTAATTCTGCTCTGCATGCATTATTTTGTGTTTTTTGTTGTACACAGAGGATATTTTTGCAGAATTCTGCATGCAGAGTCTCAATTTGGTGTTTGTCCCATTTTGTGAATTATTGGTTGGTGAGTGGACCCCAGACCTCACAACCATAAAGGGCAATGTGTTCTATAACTGATTCAAGTATTTTTAGCCAGATCCTAATTGGTATGTCTAATTTTTTGTTCCTTTTGATGGCATAGATGGCCCTTCTTGCCTTGTCTCTCAGATCGTTCACAGCTTTGTGGAAGTTTCCTGTGGCGCTTCTGTTTAGGCTGAGGGATGTATCGTTTTTTGTGTGCTCTAGGGCAACGGTGTCTAGATGGAATTTGTATTTGTGGTCCTGGTAGCTGGACCTTTTTTGGAACACCATTATTTTTGTCTTACTGAGATTTACTGTCAGGGCCCAGGTCTGACAGAATCTGTGCAGAAGATATAGGTGCTGCTGTTGGCCCTCCTTGGTTGGTGACAGAAGCACCAGATCATCAGCAAACAGTAGACATTTGACTTCAGATTCTAGTAGGGTGAGGCCGGGTGCTGCAGACTGTTCTAGTGCCCTCGCCAATTCGTTGATATATATGTTGAAGAGTGTGGGGCTTAAACTGCATCCCTGTCTCACCCCACAGCCCTGTGGAAAGAAATGTGTGTGTTTGTTGCCAATTTTAACCGCACACTTGTTGTTTGTGTACATGGATTTTATAATGTCGTATGTTTTTCCCACAACCCCACTTTCCATCAATTTGTATAGCAGACCCTCATGCCAAATTGAGTCAAAAGCTTTTTGGAAATCAACAAAGCATGAGAAGACTTTACTTTGATTTGGTTTGTTTGTTTGTCAATTAGGGTTTGCAGGGTGAATACGTGGTCTGTCGTACGGTAATTTGGTAAAAAGCCATTTGACATTTGCTCAGCACATTGTTTTCACTGAGGAAATGAACTATTCTGCTGTTACTGATAATGCAGAGGATTTTCCCAAGGTTGCTGTTGACGCATATCCCACGGTAGTTATTGGGGTCAAATTTGTCTCCACATTTGTGAATTGGGGTGATCAGTCCTTGGTTCCAAATATTGGGGAAGATGTCAGAGGTAAGGATGATGTTAAAGTGTTTAAGTATAGCCAATTAGAATTGTGGTCTGTATATTTAATCATTTCATTGACGATACCATCAACACCACAGGCATTTTTGGGTTGGAGGGTTTGTATTTTGTCCTGTAGTTCATTCAATGTAATTGGAGAATCCAGTGGGTTCTGGTAGTCTTTAATAGTTGATTCTAAGATTTGCATTTGATCATGTATATTTTTTTGCTGTTTGTTCTTTGTTATAGGGCCAAAATGATTGGAGAAGTGGTTTACCCATACATCTCCGTTTTGGATAGATAGCTCTTCGTGTTGTTGTTTGTTTAGTGTTTTCCAATTTCCCCAGAAGTGGTTAGAGTCTATGGATTCTTAAAATACATTGAGCTGATTTCTGACATGCTGTTCCTTCTTTTTCCGTAGTGTATTTCTGTATTGTTTTAGTGATTCACCATAGTGAAGGCGTAGGCTCAGGTTTTCTGGGTCTTTTGGTTGGATAGGTTTCTCAATTTCTTTCTTAGGTTTTTGTATTCTTCATCAAACCATTTGTCACTGTTGTTACTTTTCTTCGGTTTTCTGTTAGAGATTTCTAGATTTGATAGGGAAGCTGAGTTCAAATATACTGTTTAGGTTTTCTACTGCCAAGTTTACACCTTCACTATTACAGTAGAACGTTTTGTCCAGGAAGTTGTCTAAAAGGGATTGAATTTGTTGTTGCCTAATTGTTTTTTGGTAGGTTTCGACACTACTTTCCTTCCATCTATAGCATTTCTTATTATTATTCAGTTCCTTTGGCTTTGATGCCTCATGATTGAGTATTGCTCTGTTCAAGTAGACTGTGATTTTGCTGTGGTCTGATAGGGGTGTCAGTGGGCTGACTGTGAACGCTCTGAGAGACTCTGGGTTGAGGTCAGTGATAAAGTAGTCTACAGTACTACTGCCAAGAGATGAGCTATAGGTGTACCTACCATAGGAGTCCCCTCGAAGCCTACCATTGACTATGTACATACCCAGTGTGCGACAGAGCTGCAGGAGTTGTGACACGTTTTTGTTGGTTATGTTGTCATAGTTGTGCCTAGGGGGGCATATGGGGGAGGGAATGCTGTCACCTTCAGGTAGGTGTTTGTCCCCCTGTGTGCTGAGGGTGTCAGGTTCTTGTCCAGTTCTGGCATTTAGGTCGCCACAGACTACTACATGTCCCTGGGTCTGGAAATGATTGATTTCCCCCTCCAGGATGGAGAAGCTGTCTTCATTAAAGTATGGGGATTCTAGTGGGGGGATATAGGTAGCACACAGGAGGACATTTTTCACTGTTGAGATAATTTCCTTTAGAATTTCTAGCCAAATGTAAAATGTTCCTGTTTTGATGAATTTAATAGAGTGAGTTAGGTCTGCTCTATACCAAATTAGCATACCCTCTGAGTCCCTTCCCTGTTCTCTCTCTTCCTCTCTCTTTCTTTCTCTCTCTCATTCTCATTCATTAATTCTCTCTCTCTCTCTCTCTCTCTCTCTCTCTCTCTCTCTCTCTCTCTCTCTCTCTCTCTCTCTCTCTCTCTCTCTCTCTCTCTCTCTCTCTCTCTCTCTCTCTCTCTCTCTCTCTCTCTCTCTCTCTCTCTCTCTCTCTCTGAGTGAATGAATCTATGAATGCCACAATGCTATTAGACCACAGTGAGGTTTGCCCTTGACATGATGTATTCTGTCAGCCATGTGCAATGCAGTGCCTTAGATCGCTGTGCCCTCGGAAGGCCATTTGGGAAGTATCTCAACATCTGAACCTAGACAGAGAAACCCTCAACTGAGAGCAAAGTTATCTGACCTTCGATTAGAAGATACAGCACTTTGGATAGAGATAACTCAAAAGAGAGCAACAGAGAGTCAATATATAAACCCCAATACTGTGTGTTCTGCATACCAACAGAAAGTAGAACTTCTCCCTTTCCTTGCTCTGAGAAGTTGTACAGGGAGTGACGGTAGTAGAGGGAATCAGAAGTTGAAGTCTGTTGGCTAATTAACCGATGCAGACCCCTGAATCAACATTTCTGTGGTGGGCTCTCGCACCGGAACCCCTGTGGCTGCAGCGACCCTAAATGTGTGTGTGTATGTGTGTGCGTGTAAACCTATGTCTATTAATAATGGGCTTCTCTTTAATCCTAATCCAGGAGAGAGCTATTAGTGTTTACTGTGTGTGTTTGTCTTCATTACAGACCCCTGCCTTATTCAGTACCAGTTGGACACTGATGCCAGCATTGCATTGTGCCTCACCTCTCTCCTCCGTCTCCCCCTCTTGCCCTCGGTTTCCAGCACTCTCTCTGCTGTGAGGCTAATCCCATGGCTATGGCGAACAGCGCGGCGCTCCCTCCTCCCGGTCAAGGTTCCCAGCAACGTACCTGTCAGCCCCCGGGGGCCCCCGGCGGCTTGGCTCTCAGGAGGCTAAATGAAAACACATAGCTGGGAGCGGGACGAGGCTTTGGAGAGGACGCTTAGCTTGGCTCAGACCCCCCCGCTCTCCCACCTCCCTGTTCACCTGAATCACACATGCAAAACCTCCACACAGATATGCATGAATATGTATGCACAAAGTGTGTGACACACACACACTCAGACTCTCAGCACCCCCATCGGCTACAGCCAACAAACAGACAGACATTTCTAAACTGGCCTCCCTTGTGGCACATTTCCACTGAGGATTTACCCCAGTGTTTTATCCAAAAGGCTCAGACTTTTCGTTTTCCATCTATGTGGGCCAGCAACCGTGTCTCACTGGGCCTTGGCTCCGGTGGACCAACTCTAACTTGGGGCCAAGGCAAGACCACTGGGGCTTCTCGGACGGCACTTAAGTAACCATGGCTTACTGTGAACATGGGTTTACACCTTCGATGGTTAATACCTTATCACAAAGCAACTGTTTTGATTATGGAGAGGTTGTTGATTCTCCTCACTGTTAGCCCTAGCTATGGAAACACATTTTCCCTAGTAAAACCTGATGGGTTCTGACTTCTAAACTTGAAATATTGTTAATCATCAGTTATCCTATCAACATGAGGAGTGACATAGTCTGGTTTCTACACCAGAAGTTAATGGTTATCTGTAGGAGGAATGTATATGGTGGAGGCAATTAAGCTTGGAATGTACTGAGTAAAGGAAAGACAATCAAATGATTACAGTCACTGATAAAGGTGGAGAGCTGTGGTTTAGTGAGGAATGGGGTCGAGGTCAGGTCAGGTCAGGTCACATTAAGGGAGAAGGAGCAGTTTATTATACACATGAGCACGCCCCCATTCTCATCGACGGGGCTGTAGTGGAACAGGTTGAGAGCTTCAAGTTCCTTGGTGTCCACATCAACAACGAACTATCATGGTCCAAACACACCAAGACAGTCGTTAAGAGGGCACGACAAAGCCTATTCCCCCTCAGGAGACTGAAAGGATTTGGCATGGGTCCTCAGATCCTCAAAAAATTATACAGCTGCACCATCGAGAGCATCCTGACTGGTTGCATCACCGCCTGGTATGGCAACTGCTTGGCCTCCGACCGCAAGACACTACAGAGGGTAGTGCGTACGGCCCAGTACATCACTGGGGCCAAGCTTCCTGCCATCCAGGACCTCTATTCTAAATTCCAAGCATCTGCCTCTAACCCTAGGAAGCTCTTTGCCACGTTCTCCTCCCTGCTGAATCCTCCTCCCCCTCATCCCCCCTCCTCCCTCTCTGTGGATGACTTCGTCAACCATTTTGAAAAGAAGGTTGACGGCATCCGATCCTCGTTTGTTAAGTCAAATGATACTGCTGGTCCTGCTCACACTGCCCTACCCTATGCTTTGACATCTTTCTCCCCTCTCTCTCCAGATAAAATATTGCGACTTGTGACGGCTGGCCGCCCAACAACCTGCCCGCTTGACCCTATCCCCTCCTCTCTTCTCCAGACCATCTCCGGTGACCTTCTCCCTTACCTCACCTCGCTCATCAACTCATCCTTGACCGCTGGCTATGTCCCTTCCGTCTTCAAGAGAGCGAGAGTTGCACCCCTTCTCAAAAAACCAACACTCGATCCCTCTGATGTCAACAACTACAGACCAGTATCCCTTCTTTCTTTTCTCTCCAAAACTCTTGAGTGTGCCGTCTTTAGCCAACTCTCTTGCTATCTCTCTCAGAATGACCTTCTTGATCCAAACCAGTCAGGTTTCAAGACTGCTCATTCAACTGAGACTGCTCTTCTCTGTGTCACGGAGACTCTCTGCACTGCTAAATCTAACTCTCTCTCCCCTGCTCTTGTCCTTCTAGACCTGTCTGCTGCCTTTGATACTGTGAACCATCAGATCCTCCTCTCCACCCTCTCCGAGCTGGGCATCTCCGGCGCGGCTCACTCTTGAATTGCGTCTTACCTGACCGGTCGCTCGTACAAAGTGGCGTGGCGAGAATCTGTCTCCGCACCACGTGCTCTCACCACTGGTGTCCCCCAGGGCTCAGTTCTAGGCCCTCTCCTATTCTCGCTATACACCAAGTCACTTGGCTCTGTCATATCCTCACATGGCCTCTCCTGTCATTGCTACGCAGACGACACACAACTAATCTTCTCCTTTCCCTCTTCTGATAACCAGGTGGCGAATCGCATCTCTGCATGTCTGGCAGACATATCAGTGTGGATGACGGATCACCACCTCAAGCTGAACCTCGGCAAGACGGAGCTGCTCTTCCTCCCGGGGAAGGACTGCCCATTCCATGATCTCACCATTACGGTTGACAACTCCGTTGTGTCCTCCTCCCAGAGTGCGAAGAGCCTTGGCGTGACCCTGGACAACACCCTGTCGTTCTTCGCTAACATCAAGGCGGTGACCCGATCCTGTAGATTCATGCTCTACAACATTCAGAGAGTACGACCCTGCCTTACACAGGAAGCGGCACAGGTCCTAATCCAGGCACTTGTCATCTCCCGTCTGGATTACTGCAACTCGCTGTTGGCTGGGCTCCCTGCCTGTGCCATTAAACCCCTACAACTCATCCAGAATGCCGCAGCCCGTCTGGTGTTCAACCTTCCCAAGTTCTCTCACGCCACCCCGCTCCTCCGCACACTCCACTGGCTTCCAGTTGAAGCTCGCATCTGCTACAAGACCATGGTGTTTGCCTACGGCGCTGTGACGGGAAACGGCACCTCCGTACCTTCAGGCTTAGATCAGTCCCTACACCCAAACGAGGGCATTGTGTTCATCCACCTCTGGCCTGCTGGCCCCCCTACCTCTGCGGAAGCACAGTTCCCGCTCAGCCCAGTCAAAACTGTTCGCTGCTCTGGCACCCCAATGGTGGAACAAGCTCCCTCACGATGCCAGGACAGCGGAGTCACTCACCACCTTCCGGAGACACTTGAAACCCCACCTTTTTAAGGAATACCTGGGATAGGATAAAGTAATCATTCTACCTTCTACCCCCCCCCCCCCCCCCCCCCCCCCAAAAAAAAAATATTTAAAAAAATACATATTGTAAAGTGGTTACCCAAGGTGAATGCACCAATTTGTAAGTCGCTCTGGATAAGAGCGTCTGCTAAATGACGTAAATGTAAAATGTAAATGTAAATATAAATGTATACCAGGCGGTGTCAGAGGAAGGCCCTCAACATTGTCAAAGACTCCAGCAAACAATTGTTGGAAAAATTGCTTGTGTCATGCACAAAGTAGATGTCCTAACCGAATTGCCAAAACTATAGTTTGTTAACAAGACATTTGTGGAGTGGTTGAAAAACGAGTTTTAATGACTCCAACCTAAGTGTATGTAAACTTCCGACTTCAACTGTACATTTATACTGACTCTACACATTATACACTACTGCTACTCTGTTTATCATATATCCTGATGCCTAGTCACCTTACCCCTATACATATCTACCTCTATCGATCCAGTATCCCGGCAGGCCGGCACATTGTAAATATAGTACTGGAACTGACTCTCTATATAGTATTCTTACTTTATCGTGTTCTTCTTATTTCTTATTTTTATATCTTGTGTGTTTTTTTCTACCTTGTTATTTTGTTAATTACATTGTTGTTGATTACTGCATTGTTGAGGTTAGAGCTGGCAAGAAAGGCTTTTCACTGTACTTCTGGGTGTGACATTAAAACTTCAAACTTGAAACACACACTTACAAAATATATGGTGTTTTGGTTTTGATCCTTTTTTAAATGAGCTCACAAGTCATTCCTGACATACTCAGAGCCCAGTGAACCATTATATCCCACTTGAAGTTGTAAAATCCAATCAGTTCTCTCTCTCTCTCTCTCTCTCTCTCTCTCTCTCTCTCTCTCTCTCTCTCTCTCTCTCTCTCTCTCTCTCTCTCTCTCTCTCTCTCTCTCTCTCTCTCTCTCTCTCTCTCTTCTTCCCACCTCTCTCTCTCTCCCCCCCTCTCCCCCCTCCTTTCTCCCCCTATCCCCCTCTCTCTTTCCCTCCTCTTCCTCCCTCCCCCCTCCTCTCTCTCCCCTCGCCCTATCTCCCCTCATTCCCCCTCTTCCACCCTCCCCTCTCCCTCTCTCCACCCTCTTCCCCCTTTCCCCCTGACACGACCTTGTCCCCACATAAATTAACACGAGGAAACATACGATCCCTAGTGGGAAACACAAATGTTGTTTTCTTCCCCATAGGGCCATACAGGTGTGTTTCTGAAGATTTAGATCTCTTCTCTTGTCCTCTTTTCTTCTCCTCTCTTCTCATCACTTTTTCTCTTCTCTTCCACCTCTCCTACCTTCTCCCACTGCAGATGGTGGGTGTCATGTCTGATGTTTGCTTTTCTCACATCAAACCAGAGGCCACATCTGTACTGGCACCTAAACCAGATGCAGATGTGTCACCACGGTTACCTGACAACCCTCTGCAGATGGAATGGTGTTAGACTGAAAGAACATAAAAGACGTTGTTTGGCCAGAAAATATTTTCATTTCTTTGTCTCCTTTTAATGTTTTAAGAACAGTTTATTCGATGTGCAGTGTAGCGAGTTAATCATCATAATGTGTGTAACATTTCGAGGGGAAAATCACTGGACTTCAGAACAGATATGTACTGTAACAGTGTAGACAGTTCAGTGCAGAGCCAGGCAAATATTTAGCATTGGCTCATCATTTATTAAACATTTTGTTTTTGTGTTTATTTCCAGAGCGTTTGAATTCCCTATGGTACTAGCCTCTACTCAGGCTAGAGTACACAGCAGCCTTGTCAGCATGTTTTGTGGTCTGTCAGAAAGATTAACATTAAAATATGTACATACTTAAAACTTGTAGAGATTTACATGATGAGCGTGTCTCTGGGCATGATTTCTACGTGGCGATACCGGTGGTTCTGAAAAGAAGAATGATATGTTCTCGAACATGCAGCTCCAATAATGAGATGTATGTCCTACTTTTAGCATCCCACCTATTATATGCAGTATCTAAATGAGCTCATTTGAATACGAAGTGGACTTTGATCAAAACGTTCCCTTTTAGAAGGATTTACCAGAGTGATTTATCAGATTTCCTCCGTTTTTCAAAGACATTGAGCACTATAGACTTGACCCTAATCAGGTTAGGGTGAGCCAAAATGATAACAATCCGTATAATATTTTCTCATCATTGCTGCTGTCTTGGAGCTACTGTCTCGGCGCTGCTGTCTCGGAGCTCACACTGACATACTATCCCACACAAGGACAGCCATGACACTAATATTCCTGGTATAGTCATTAAAAATGCATGGACATGCACTATGATAGGCATAACAGACAGGGTAGTATTTCATACCTCCCCACCTCTGTTTTGGTAAAACGCTGAGGGATGGGCCTGGAGAAATGTAACCACTGTCAAATTCAAAGCCAGAGCTATGGATGCAGGGACTGACCATCCAATATATCACAATTATAGTTTTAAGCATGTTTTGAGGCTGTACAGTGCTTATTTGTATTTACAATGATTACAAACATTGGTCTAAAACAAGCTTATATTTTGGGTTCGAACATGGTACGACAGTTGAACTAAGCTCATTTATAAGTTATATTCTTCAAGAATCAAAGAGTATACAATACCGGTCAAACGTTTTAGAACACCTACTCATTCAAGGGTTTTTCTTTACTTTTACTATTTTCTACATTGTAGAATAATAGTGAAGACATCAAAACTATGAAATAACACATATGGAATCATGTAGTAACCAAAAAAGCTTTAAACAAATCAAAAAATATTTTATATTTGAGATTCTTCCAATAGCCACCCTTTGCCTTGATGACAGCTTTGCACTGAAATGAAATGGCAATATTTAAAAGAAGATAAAACATAATTCTATGATAGCAGCCTTGCACTGTCATACAAGGAACTCTATTTTGTGTATGAGTGTGTGTGAGTGTGCGCGTGCCTCTTCCACTCCCAGAAGATCAGCTGGAGCCTGGGCATACAGTTCAGCCATAGCCCAGTGTAGGGGTTTCCTCCCTGCCAGTCAACAGGCGGTCTCAGCTGCCAGGAACACTGCACTTCCTTGACCTCTGACCACTAACCCCTGGCCCTTCAGCTGCTCCACAGCCCAGTGAACCAGGTCTCCTGAGGATGGGCAGTGTTGGTGTGGAAAGACTGAGACAAGGCTGGGACAAGGTCGTACATGTATCCTACAGAGACTTTAGAAAGGGGAGGATTGTGTGTGTGTGTGTGTGTGTATATGTACTCTGCTTGGTTAAACAGAGAAAAGCCTCACCAGAAAGTGATAGTCAGCCAAAAGATTTGTCCCCTTGACTGATACTTCAGCCGGCTGGCCAATTGGCCTTCCCCTCTGGAGCAACGAAGATCTAGTTCCCCATTGCTCGCGCACGCTCACACGCACACACACACATACACACCGTCCCTCAACCTGGCCCTGGGAATGTTTTAATTCCAGCCATCAGGAGGTCATGATGGAGAATCATTGCTGTACCTATGGGACAGACAGCTGCAGTCAGGTCCAGGCTACAGTCCTGCATCCAGCCAAACGCTATCATTCACTCACGCTTGGGTTTGGATGGGATTGTCCAGCCTATCCTGCCTCTCTGTCTCTGTCTCTGTCTCTGTCTCTGTCTCTGTCTCTGTCTCTGTCTCTGTCTCTCTCTCTCTCTCTCTCTCTCTCTCTCTCTCTCTCTCTCTCTCTCTCTCTCACACATACACACTCCCTCACTCTGTCTCCTGCAGGTCCCACTTTAATTCGCAATGATGACCTCTTCCTGAATATTTGGTCAAATGATCAATTTTGTGTATGGTTTCCTAGAAACAAGGGTGGCTCAACTTACCCCTTTGGCTCAACTTACCCCACTCTCCGCTACTGTAAAACCTTGATTGTGTTTATCAGAAATGAATGAGATAAATACAAATGAAAGGTCAATGACAAACTGTTCTTATTGATCGACTTCAGGAGCGGACCTAATTTAGAAATGTTAAAATTAATAACCAACGAAATCATCATTGCACATTTTCTTAAAACATAATATTGTAGATGTACGGCACACATACATGTATCGTACAGTATGTAAGCGTCATGATAAACAGATTATAAGATGTCAGATAGCAGAGTTATGTAAGCATCATGCTAAACAGAGTATAGGAAGTCAGATAGAATGCTAAGTAGCTCTCCTCTGCAAATTTGTCTTTATTAGACCTAATGATGTCAGCAGGCTTCTCATGTTGTGTTGGAGGGCTTTCAGATGCTTAGGGTGATGAGGGCACGTCTCTCTCTCTCTCTTTCTCTCTCTCTCTCTCTCTCTCTCTCTCTCTCTCTCTCTCTCTCTCTCTCTCTCTCTCTCTCTCTCTCTCTCTCTCTCTCTCTCTCTCTCTCTCTCTCTCTCTCTCTCTCGCTCTCACCGGCTGACAAGCCTCTACGCCCTTCCTTTCCCAATTAGTTATTAGTGTGTAGTCTATTTGCATCAGCAATGAGTAATTCCTGGTGTCATCTCACACAGATGTCTTAGCAGATTAGTCCTGAGGGGAACAGTCAACAGATTCCTCCTTTTTCCTTATTAGAACCCTTGGAACGGACAATTATGTGCGTTTTTCATTTTCAGATTATTACTGATTTTGCAGGGGTTTACTGTAATCCAGAGTTCCAAACTGACATGGAAATGTATTATACATGTTCTCTATTTATAGTCTGTATGTAATATCGAAACTCATGATTATTCATGTTGACTAAACAACTAGAAATATGTAATATTTATCTAAAAATGATCTAAATGGGAGATATAGGGTTCTTCTTTGCAATTGTTCATTAGTAGGGGAACAGTCCTCCATCTCCTTACTGCCTCTGGAGAAAATAAGCACATACAACGTACAGTATCAAGCCCTGTTCTGGTTATAACTCATGTGAATGTTAATCAAGTGAGGAGAGGGGACGTATTTTAGTGAAGTGTTTTGGTTCAAGGATACTGAAGATAAACATACCTGCTTTGGTCATAATTGTCCTTAATGTTCTCAGTTAAGATATCAACATAATTTAAGGAGAGTGGAAATAATTCTTAGCGTAGAGTTTTGGTTAGAGGATATCTGGAGGTATTTCCTGCGTTTGCTTGAGAGATTGATAATTTGCCAGCATCTCTCAGAGGTAAATATTAGTTAGTAAATATTTGCTATATTTTTGTGTGTTTATCCATGCAGTGTTAGGTGTTTACTTTGCTCTGAAATGAGTAAAATGAATGTGCTTGATTGAGCTTGCCTAGATGCACTTCTGGCACTCCAGGCAGACTAAAACAAACGCTCAAAGTATAGTGAAAAAAGAGCCAGGTGTACTTGGGAAACAGGAAGTTTATTTTGGACATTTTTGCTCAGAGCATCAGTGATATGTCCATGTGATCTCAGTGACTGGGTCTCCTTTCACGTGTTTCAGCATCACACGCTTACAGCCTGCAGACACACACACACACACACACACACACACACACACGCTCAGCCCACAGACGGCAGTAGAGTTAAAGGTGAACTATTACTCACAGACAACCTTTCATTTCCCTCCATCATGCTTTATTTCTTCTGTGGACTCACACACACCACATGGAGATATTGTGAAACTTTATAACGTGTGTGTGTGTGTGTATGTGTTTGAAAATGAAATTACCCCCTTTCCCCTAGTTTTAGGGGTCACAGTCTTCCGTAAGGTACAGCAATAAATTGCATGGCCATGTCTCAACCTCATCCTGCATACATACACACACACACACACACACACACACACACACACACACACACACACACACACACACACACACACACACACACACACACACACACACACACACACACACACACACACACACACACACACACACACACACACACACACACACACACACACACAAACACACACACAAACACAAACACATTCACAAACACACACACAAACACACACACACACACGCTTTCCTCTGTGTTGTCAGAGCAATAAGGAGTCCCATAAATATATGGCGTTATTAATATCAGAGGAGTGTTAACTGCTTGTGTGATTGATGAAGTTTGTAGCAGGAAAACTATTTCACAGGCCAGAGGATGGGCCAGTTACAGGAAAGCAAAAACTCGGAGCAACATAGACACATAATGAAAAAACACACTTGGCGCTGACCACTAAATCATTTTCTATCTACAATACACAGCTCTACCAAACAGAATGAATAAACTCTTCCATTCAACATGGGGAAGTTGTTTTAAAGTGATCTTGTATTCACAATTTTTTGTGGAGAGTGTTGATCTTACAAGTGCTGTAGATTGCAGTACCTGTTTGTGACATGTGGGCTTAGTAGGTAGGATGTCTTATAAAGGCATGTGGGTCTGAAAAGCACAGCGTGGGTAGAACAACTATGTGTAGAAAACACACAGAAAGCTTGACAGTAGAAAGGTGATTTAGGATTAATGCTCTGTCTCTTATTAGGCTACAGTAAGTAGAAGTGGAGGAAGAAAAACATTCCGTTTTAATCAGCGTCCCTGACTCTCACATATACAGTATGTGATCTCTGGTAACACATCAATATTAGACACCTTCACTTTGATTCTGGAGATTAAGAGTGAAGAACCTGCCGTCCTCATCTCCCCACATTACCGGAAATACCCATTATAGCTTCTCTATTCAACCCCAAAAATGTATTGGGGGGGGGGCACAGAGCTGGAGTTTTAAACAAACATAATTAAGGCAGGCATTCTTTTTGGAAAAAAATTTGGTTGGGTCTGGCTTGGCTTGTTTAATAATACATTTGTTTCGTTAAAGCCGGACTTCATGCAGCGAGGAGGTTGACTGGAGAACTCTGTTTCACCATAAGGTCATAAATCATTGAGAAAGGCTGTCAAGATTAGAGGGAGAACTCAGCACCAGCCCAACGTGCCTTTGCCTTGTAGAAAATAAAATGAAATACAGTATTATGTGGGGCTTATGGTATTCCTGACAACACACAGTGTTATTCAGCAGCTCACAGCTTACTAATGATCATGGTACTGGAAGCAGTGAAGCAGAGAGTCTCTTGAGGAGTCACCCCTGTCTCTCCAGCAGAGCCCTGACACCAGGAACCAGCCACCACGGAGCTGCTGCTGCCACGCAGAGCTGCAGTCATTATTTTATAATAGGATCTATGATGTTGACACATTTTCCATGGGCCCAGCCAACCAAGCATTGCTGTACCGTCATCTTACTGTACTGTGACCTTGGATGTGTGTGTGTGTGTGTGTGTGTGTGTGTGTGTGTGTGTAGATGGCCACCAGTGTGTGCATGTCTGAGGGTTCACAGGGCATCACTCACACCACGCAGCGCAAACAGGCCCAGCCTGCCTCTCCTCTCCTGCCAGCTGCCTCCCTTCTCCACTCTGCCCGCTCCGCCACCCGACAGGAGAAAAAACAGAATTAGTCAAATCAGGGCCAGAACTGATGAGGAAAAACACAGATCCATTTCCCACACATCTGCCGCCCAATCAGAACGCCTTTCCAGAAGAACAAAGCACACAACACAGAACAGAGAACAGAGAACAGAGAACAGCCTCCTGGGCCATGTGCAATGCCGGGCGGCCAGGCGGCCAGGCTGCCAGACAGCCGGGTTGATAGGTGTCGGGTTGCGTCTGGCCAGTGTGTGGCCTATCTTCACTCCACTCTACTCGGTGCTCTCGGCTTTTGCCCCGGTCGGCCTTCTCCCTGTGTGTAGGGCGGCCCGGTCGGGTTTCCCCTTGCAGCGAGGCACGCAATGCAGCGACAAATAGAGCCTGATTAGTTCCTTCCTCTAACAAAGCTAGCTTAATCCCTGGGAAAACAGCATGTCTGTGTGGAGAGAGTGTAAGGAGGACTGGAGTCCAACTTGCCTTAGCTCCGGTGGAGAGGCAAGAGACAACTACTACTAAGCTATATGGAATTGTTTTAAGAAAGTCATACCAAGGATAATTTAGCTATTTGATTTTGAATGGTAGGGGGGGTATACAGAAGATAGCCCTATTTGGTAAAAGACCAAGTCCATATTATGGCAAGAACAGCTCAAATAAGCAAAGGCAAACGACAGTCCATCATTACTTTAAGACAGGTCAGTCAATAAGGAACATTTCAAGAACATTTCAAAGTTTCTTCAAGTGCAGTCGCAAAAACCATCAAGCGCTATGATGAAACTGGCTCTCATGAGGACCGACACAGGAATGGAAGACCCAGAGTTACCTCTGCTGCAGAGGATAAGTTCATTAGAGTTACCAGCCTCAGAAATTGCAGCCCAAATAAATACTTCACATCTCAACATCAACTGTTCAGAGGAGACTGTGTGAATCAGACCTTCATGGTCAAATTTCTGCAAATAAACCACTACTAAAGGACAACAAGAAGAAGAAAATACTTTTTTTGGGCCAAGAAACAAATTGAAGATGTTTGGTCCAAATTGGAGATGTTTGGTTCAAACCGCCGTGTCTTTGTGAGACGCGGTGTTGGTGAACGGATGATCTCTGCATGTGTATTTCCCACCGTAAAGCATGGAGGAGGAGGTGTTATGGTGTGGGGTGCTTTGCTGGTGAAACTGTCTGTGATTTATTTACAATTCAAGGCACACATAACCAGCATGGCTACCGCTGCATTCTGTAGTGATATGCCATCCCATCTGGTTTGGGCTTAGTGGGACTATCATTTGTTTTTCAACAGGACAATGACCCAACACACCTCCAGGCTGTGTAAGGGCTATTTTACCAAGAAGGAGAGTGATGGAGTGCCCCAAGTGTCTGTCCTATTTCTGAGAGATATAAGAAAGATCAGGAAACGTGTTATTATTATTTTTTACATGTCTTTAGCCCCTAATTTTTGGCACTAAACAATCTCCATATATACTTCCATAAATTTGTTCAGCTGGTACCGGGGACCTTCAGACGAGTCTTGTGAGGCCTGTGGGCATCCTAGAGGAAAACAACCGACATGTACATATTTGTGAGAGTCTCACCTTTGTTGGGACGCTACAGACAGAAGTTGACAGATCGGCTGTACCGACTTCGGACAAGTCCCAAGACGCTTGTGGGGGTCTTAGAGCAAAACTGAGTTTTCAAGATACGTAACTTTCAAAATAAAGAAATCATCCCCAAATGAAGCATTTTGCTTCATATGATGCAAAACGCAGCATTATATAATCCAAAATGTGTTTAACAGGGATAATTTCTGCATTTTGGAAGATACATATCTTGAAAATGTGATTGCTGAGAAGCAAAACATTTTGGGTCTATGTCAACAATGGATTAATGAAAGAAATATCAAAAGATAGTTTGTGGGTGGAACTTTCCTTTAGCCAATTGGAATTAATGCCTGAAGTTAATTAACCCTATCCCAAACCTTAAGCCTAATATTAACCCTTAACTTAACCGTATAATTATCTCTGTGTGCCTAATATTAACCCTTATCTTAACCGTAGAGTTATCTCTGTGTGTCTAATATTAACCCTTAACTTAACCGTAGAGTTATCTCTGTGTGCCTAACATTAACCCTTAACTTAACCATAGAGTTATCTCTGTGTGTCTAATATTAACCCTTAACTTAACCATAGAGTTATCTCTGTGTGCCTAATATTTACCCTTAACTTAACCGTAGAGTTATCTCTGTATGCCTAATATTAACCCTTAACTTAACCGTAGAGTTATCTCTGTGTGTCTAATATTAACCCTTAACTTAACCGTAGAGTTATCTCTGTGTGCCTAATATTAACCCTTAACTTAACCGTAGAGTTATCTCTGTGTGCCTAATATTAACCCTTAACTTAACCATAGAGTTATCTCTGTGTGTCTAATATTAACCCTTAACTTAACCATAGAGTTATCTCTGTGTGCCTAATATTAACCCTTAACTTAACCATAGAGTTATCTCTGTGTGTCTAATATTAACCCTTAACTTAACCGTAGAGTTATCTCTGTGTGCCTAATATTAACCCTTAACTTAACCGTAGAGTTATCTCTGTGTGCCTAATATTAACCCTTAACTTAACCGTAGAGTTATCTCTGTGTGTCTAATATTAACCCTTAACTTAACCGTAAAGTTATCTCTGTGTGCCTAATATTAACCCTTAACTTAACCGTAGAGTTATCTCTGTGTGCCTAATATTAACCCTTAACTTAACCGTAAAGTTATCTCTGTGTGCCTAATATTAACCCTTAACTTAACCGTAGAGTTATCTCTGTGTGCCTAATATTAACCCTTAACTTAACCGTAGAGTTATCTCTGTGTGCCTAATATTAACCCTTAACTTAACCGTAGAGTTATCTCTGTGTGCCTAATATTAACCCTTAACTTAACCGTAGAGTTATCTCTGTGTGCCTAATATTAACCCTTAACTTAACCGTAGAGTTATCTCTGTGTGCCTAATATGCCTAAAAGGTCTGGAGCTCATGCGGGAGCTGTGTATCTAAATCCAAGACGTTGTCACTAGTGAGTGCTATTACCATCAAGTAGGTTTGGGTTTTGCTAGGGCTTTGTGGACGGGGGTGGCGGATGGGCGTAACGGGCGTAATCCGCATGCTCCAGCTCTGAGGGTCAATCCCAGTGATAGGCTCTCGTTTTTGCAACTTCGAATTTTGACGTTTGGAGAAACATGGAAAAACATCTAATTCTGCAGTGAGACTGTGAGCACTTTCTGTTTAACTATCAAAGCACGCCACTTCTATTTGACTGCTACATTACATACATGCCAAATGGGTCTTTATCAGTCAAAAGGTTGACAGCGGCCTACTTTCGAAATATTATTTTAAGTGCTAGGTACTTTAAAGAGCCACGCTGCTATTGTCGTTTAACACAGATCTAAGTGGAGCTGAGGTTTAAGCAATCTAGAAGAAGTCAATAAGGTGACATTTAAACCCAGGTAGGTAACACACTATCGAGGCCATTAAAAACATGAATGATACCCATACAACCCTAACACACACACACACACACACACACACACAAACAAGCACACACACACACACACACGCTCTGCTCTCCCAGATCTGTGCTGTGCCATGGGTGGCTGTCAGAGAGGAGGAAATGGACAGTCACCACCATCCCTCTTTGTTACTAACAAGAGAGCAGAAGTCCAGCTACCCTCTCTCCAGCCCTCCACCCCTCCACCCCTCCAGCCCTCCACCCCTCCACCCCTCCACCCCTCCAGCCCTTCACCCCTCCACCCCTCCAGCCCTCCAGCCCTCCACTCCTCCAGCCCTCCACCCCTCCACTCCTCCATCCCTCCACCCCTCCACCCCTCCAGTCCTCCAGCCCTCCACCCCTCCACCCCTCCATCCCTCCAGCCCTCCAGTCCTCCAGCCCTCCACCCCTCCACCCCTCCATCCCTCCACCCCTCCAGCCCTCCACACCTCCATCCCTCCACCCCTCCACAAAGAAAGAAAGAAAGAAAGAAAGAAAGAAAGAAAGAAAGAAAGAAAGAAAGAAAGAAAGAAAGAAAGAAAGAAAGAAAGAAAGAAAGAAAGAAAGAAAGAAAGAAAGAAAGAAAGAAAGAAAGAAAGAAAGAAAGATGTTTGATCGATGATTTCCTGTCTCTTAGATCAGGGGAGTTTACTTTCTCGCGCTCTCGCTCATGGTTTGTTTTGAAGACCCGCTTGCCATGCCGCCCCTCTTTGAATCTTTAGCTAGCTGCATGTAGACACACCAACACACACATGACGGAAGAAGAAGGATCCTCTTGATCAGGAGCAGATTGTTTCTTCTTGTCACATAATCCAGCGCCTTTGGTTATTGTTATGCTATTTTTGGGAGGTCTAACTTCCCATGCAACTCTTTCAACTCCAACCTATAGACGTTAATGATGTCAGGCTGCTGATGTTTCAAACGAGGGCTCTCGTTAGGGGTACGTTTTGCTGATCACATTACAGGAATATTCTGTTACATGTACAGGATGCTGGCTCGGATCTAATACAAAGGAAATAAGGAATGTATAATCAGGCTTTTGTTCAATAAGAAATGATAGGCCTGCTTCTCAGAACAAAGCAGACAGATTGCCAACTTGGCTGTGTTCATACAGGCAGCCGAATTCTGAGCTTTTTTCCACTAATTGGTATTTTGACCAAACACATCAGAACTTTTCACATCTGATCTTTTTCTCAGCGCTGATCTGATTGGTCAAAAGACCAATTACTGAAACAAATATTTGAATTGGGCTGCCTGTGTAAATGCAGCGAGTGTCACGTAATACATCAGAAATAACATGGATGAAAGCGGTTCGTTTCGTGAATGAGTTACAATGGCTGTGTTTACACAGGCAGCCCAGTTCAAATATTTAATTTTTTTACTATTTGGTCTTTTGACCAATCAGATTAGCTCTGAAAAAGATCTGATGTGAAAATATCTGATGTGATTGATCAAAAGACAAAGAGTGGGAAAAAAAATCAGAATGGGTCTGCCTGTGTAAACGCAGCCAATGTTACCCAGGGAAAAATGCTCATCTGATTATAATGATCACCTTTTGCTTCTGTACGAGAAGTTTCATTAAAGTTGCTTTTGTTATGAGCTGATACACTTGGCACAAGGCATTTTAATAAATAATAAAGTATACCATACCAGCGTGTGGCAATCATAGTGACTCAACTCACATAATAAATTCAAGCAAAGGCTTAGCGCAAAGAATTTGAAAATGATGCCCTCTAAAGTTTTTTGTCTAATACTTTCCTCTCTTGCTTACACACACACAGTCCTCACTGTGTCCTCACTGTCCTCACTGTCCTCGCTGTCCTCACAGTCCTCACTGTGTCCTCACTGTCCTCGCTGTCCTCACTGTCCTCACTGTGTCCTCACTGTGCCCTCACTGTCCTCACTGTGTCCTCACTGTCCTCACAGTCCTCGCTGTCCTCACTGTCCTCACTGTGTCCTCTCTGTCCTCGCTGTGCCCTCACTGTCCTCACTGTCCTCACTGTGTCCTCACTGTCCTCGATGTTCCCTCACTGTCCTTACTGTCCTCACTGTGTCCTTACTGTCCTCACTGTGTCTTCACTGTGTCCTCATTGTCCTCACTGTCCTCTTACTGTCCTCACTGTGTCCTCACTGTCCTCACTGTGTCCTCACTGTTCTCACTGTCCTCACTGTGCCCTTACTGTCCTCACTGTGTCCTCACTATTTCATCACTGTCCTCACTGTGCCCTTACTGTCCTCACTGTGTCCTCACTGTCCTCACTGTGTCATCACTGTCCTCACTGTCCTCACTGTGTCCTCACTGTGTCCTTCTGCTCTGCTGTCTGACCCTCTCTAGTGGAGAAGAGCGTGTCCCTCCTCCTTCCACTCTTCTCTTCCTCTCTCTGTCCTCCTTCCTCTCTTCCCACCTCCCTCTCTGTCCTCCTTCCTCTCTTCTCTTCCTCTCTCTGTCCTCCTTCCTCTCTTCCCACCTCCCTCTCTGTCCTCCTTCCTCTCTTCCCACCTCCCTCTCTGTCCTCCTTCCTCTCTTCCCTCCTCCCTCTCTGTCCTCCTTCCTCTCTTCCCTCCTCCCTCTCTTGATTCCCCCATGTTTTTGTAGCTGAATGTTTTCTGCTGCGTTTGGTGGGGGCCCTAGCAGGCCCCTTGGGACGTGTGTGTGTGTGTGCATGCGTGTGTGTGTGTGATGTGGGGAAGGAGTGCTGAGCAGTAAAACTGTGATCTTTAAATCAAGCCGAGTGGTTGGTGACTACCCCTGGTGCAGTGGTGATTTACACCACCATGCGGTTCCCTGCTCTTTTCTCAGACCTCAGAATTATGAACAGTGGTGGAATGAAAACTGCATATTTACTTAGGTGTGATATTAATCACTCATTAGTTCCCCTATTTAACAGGGAGGAAGGCTTCTGAGCATTTGTACACTGGCCGGCAGACAGAGCTCTGGTTTACAATCTTGTTGAAAGGGCTGGTGTCACGATCGTTGAGGAATGGGTCGGACCAAGGTGCAGCGTGAAAAGCGTACATGTTTATTACCTCAATAAACATACAACAAAACAAGAAACATCGTAATGTGAAGTCCAAAGGGCTGTACACATACCAGCCTAACAGGAACAAGATCCCACAATACACAGTAGGCAATGGGCTACCTAAGTATGATCCCCAATCAGAGACAATGAGCGACAGCTGCCTCTGATTGGGAATCATACCCGGCCAGACATAGAAATAGAATAACTAGAACCTAAGCATAGAATATATAACATAGATTTCCACACCCTGACTCAACAAACAAGAGTTCTATAGGTCAGGGCGTGACAGCTGGCTATGGATGGAAACATGGAAGAGAAGGAGCGATGATCAGTGTGAGTAGCTGGGAGAGGTCCAAGGCCCAGCACATCAATCATTATGACTCTCCTTATAGTTGGAATAAATATATAAGAGCGCCCCCAGGTGGTGGAGCTATTCATTACACCAGGGAGTTGGACATTTCAATCATCCACAGGCTGGGATGGGGTGGAGGAGTTTACTAATGGGGAGAATTTTTCCTCTAAAATAAGTTGAATCTCTAATGGCTCTTCTCATTATTGGGGCACAATATGACAGATACCCACGGTAACCCATTTCCATTTTATTTCCACAGCGAATGTTAAATTAATTGGAATGAAAGTAGCTCTTCCGCTCCATCTGAATAGCCTGCAGTTTGAACAGAAAGCAGTGGTCATTTACATTCATGTGGAATGAGTGGAGATTAGGAGGAGAAGGGCGATGGAGAGATAATTTTGTGTGTCTAGCGTTGAGTCATTCTTAGTTTGTGTTCTGTTTGAGAAAGCCTCCTCCATTAACAAGCCGAGCGACAATAACGAGGCAAGCACAATGCTTTAGCGGACAGCTGTGTTCTTTTTTCTCTGATCTCTCTCTCACTCTCTCTAGGCTGTAATTGTCCATAGAACTCAACCAGCTCTTAGTCCCAAAAAACCCAGAAATGAGTTACCTCTGGTTCATTCAGCCATTCCTATGGGGGAAATGAATGGGGAAAGAGTGGGGTTTTGGGATAAACGCAGAAAATAAGGTCTGAGGTTAACACAGGCTTAGGAGATCTTCTACGTTTTGTTCTATGAGATAATATCAGTCAGTTAACATGACCTTTATGAATTATCAAGCCTTTATGTGCTTTATGGGCTTGTTTTGAATACATAATTGCTTAAAAATTCACAAAAAGTGACCTTATTATCTCATAGAACAAAACGTATAAGATCTCCTAAGCCCATATAAGATCTCCTAACCACAGACCTTATTTGCTGCATTTATCCAAAAACCCTCCCAAAACCCCATTCATTTCCCGATAGGCTTGGGCCAACAAGCCATAGCATAGTTAGTGCCTACAAAAAGACGCCATTACAATTGCTGGTTATTGGCTGGTTCTGGGTGTTTGAAACCTTCTCTGTTTGGTTAATTACAGAGCAATCAGAGCAGAGTGGATCATTGTGACATTTCACTGTTGGCTTAGCTACATTTGCTGTCGACTTTCAATTATTGACGTTTAACATTAGTCATTTTCAACTCTCCATTCTCTGCCATTTTAAATAGAGGCCGGCGTAGGTGGATCAAATTGCCTCAAATTGCAGACTCATGGTTGGAGAGTAGTTTCATTATTCCCCATATCATTTTTGAATTCACTTAATATTCTTGAAATTAAAATGGCGTAAAGGTGAGAGAAGATCATCCTTTCTTGATGAATTCTCAGCTCTCTCTGTCCGCCATGGTTACCTTCTGAGAGTTCCAGTGCAGGTTGACGTTTTTAGTAATGAATCAACCTGCAGTTCCAGACTCGGAATACTAAACTGACAAAAAAAAAATCACAACAATACCAAAACTATTTTTTGCCTGTGTCTCTCTAGAGCTCACAACAACTCTAATTGACAGTTACAGATGCAGACAATAGGAGAGAGCCAGGGGTATGGAGTATTGTATTCAGCTCATATTTTAAGACCACATTTTATGAGATAAAAGGAGAATGGAGTGTAGTGCTGTAGTGCCCTACTGTATGACAATGTGTAGTGCTGTAGTGTCCTACTGTATGACAATGTGTAGTGCTGTAGTGTTCTACTGTATGACACTGTGTAGTGTTGCTTTAGTTGATTGTACACTGGATAAATGGATCAACTACATACATGGATGAACAATTTGAAGTGTTCCATCAGAGCAGGTATAGTATAATAGTATAATAGTATAATAGAACTATAAAGACTGAAAATGGATCAAGGCAATTCATAACTAAAACTCATCTGCTTTTCCAATTGATCTGTTCACACAGTTATTTACCGGGCTTATTGAAGACAGAAAAATAGCAAAAAGTTTATTCAATACATTTCAAGTGGGTTTATCTTTATAAATGCATATGGTGAGATCTGAGAGACAGCTGTTATACCGAACATAAGGCATCACAAGACTAGAGGTATCATCAACTGCAGTGATACACTTTATCAAACATTTGCCATTTCCCACTGAAATAAGATCACAAAAGATTACGCCCATTATGAACCTACACTGAGTGTAAAAAACATTAGGAACACCTGCTCTTTCCATAACATAGACTGACCAGGTGAAGGCTATGATCCCTTATTGATGTCACTTGTTAAATCCACTTCAATCAGTGTAGATGAAGGGGAGGAGACAGGTTAAAGAAGGATTTTTAAGCCTTGAGACAATTGAGACATGGATTGTGTATGTGTGCCATTCAGAGTGTGAATGGGCAAGACAAAATATTTAAGTGCCTTTGAACAAGGTATGGTAGTAGGTGCCAGGCGCACTGGTTTGTGTCAAGAACTGCAACGCTGCTGGGTTTTATTCGCTCAACAGTTTCCCATGTGTATCAAGAATGGTCCACCACCCAAAGGACATCCAGCCTTTGGGAAGCATTGGAGTCAACATGGGCCAGCGTCCCTGTGGAATGCTTTTGACACATTGTAGAGCATGTATCATTGCTAAGCATCACAATGTGATGTGAGTTAACGCGTCACGTTCGTTGAGTCAATACATTGCATTCAATGTACCACTATGACTCATGTCCCTATTACGTTTCAGAAGAAGACCCAGATGCAGACAGTGTCGAAGTAACACAAGTTTATTACAAAAACAGAGTGCAGGCAAACGACAGGTCAAGGGCAGGCAGAGGTCAGTAATCCAGATCAGAGTCCAAAAGGTACAGAACGGCAGGCAGTCTCAGGGTCAGGGCAGGCAGAGGTCAATAATCCAGGGTGGTGGGACAAGGTACAGAACGGCAGGCAGTCTCAGGGTAAGGGCAGGCAGAGGTCAATAATCCAGTGTGGCGGGACAAGGTACAGGATGGCAGGCAGGTTCAGGGTCAGGGTAGGCAGAATAGTCAAAACCGGGAAAACTCGAAAACAGGAACTTGAAATAGACAGGAGCAAGGGGAAAACCGCTGGTAGGCTTGACGAAACAAAACGAACTGGCAACAGACAAACAGAGAACACAGGTATAAATACTCTGGGGATAATGGGGAAGATGGGCGACACCTGGAGGGGGGTGGAGACCAGCACAAAGACAGGTGAAACAGATCAGGGTGTGACAGTCCCAGTATTGTCAGAGATGGGCGTAGGTGTGGTGTGGAATCAAATGCAGGATGCAGATGCAAGTCCAAAATACTTTAATAAAGTCCACAGAATGAACGGCTACAAACAGAGCCGGAGGCACAAGGAAAATAACGCACTCAGCGTAAAAATACAACAAACGCACAACAGTGCGGACTCTCTCATAAAATAGAGCACAAACTGACTGGCAACACCTGCTGACATGGAACAACTACACACAACCACAAGACAGAAACAACGAGAACTTAAAGGACACATAATCAAGACAAAATGAGAAACAGGTGTACCAAAACAGACCAAACCAAACGAACACAGAAACAACGAACGGTGGCAGCTAGTACTCCGGGGACGACGACCGCCGAAGCCTGCCCGAACAAGGAGAAGGAGCAGCCTCGGCAGAAACCGTGACAGTACCCCCCCCCTTGACGCGCGGCTCCAGCCGTGCGCCGACCCCGGCCTCGGGGACGACCAGGAGGACGCGGAGCAGGGCGCGTGGGATGACCACGATGGAACTCAGTCAGAAGAGACGGGTCTAAGATATCTCTCCTCGGCACCCAGCACCGCTCCTCCGGACCGTACCCCTCCCACTCCACGAGATATTGGAGACCCCCCATCCGGCGTCTCGAATCCAGGATGGACCGAACTGTGTACGCCAGAGCCCCCTCGATGTCCAGCGGGGGCGGAGGAGTCTCTGCTATCTCACAGTCCTGGAGTGGACCAGCTACCACCGGCCTGAGGAGAGACACATGGAACGAGGGGTTAATATTCTTATAATCAATAGGAAGTTGTAATCTGTAACACACCTCGTTCAACCTCCTCAGGACTTTAAAAGGCCCCACAAACCGCCGACCCAGCTTCCGGCAGGGCAGGCGGAGGGGCAGGTTTCTGGTCGAGAGCCAGACTCGATCTCCCGGTGCGTACACCGGTCCCTCACTGCGGTGGAGATCGGCGCTCGCCTTGTGTCGACGGATGGCCCGCTGCAGATGTACGTGAGCAGCGTTCCATGTCTCCTCCGAGCGCCGCACCCACTCATCCACCGCGGGAGCCTCGATCTGGCTCTGATGCCAAGGTGCCAGAGCCGGCTGGTACCCTAGTACACATTGGAAAGGAGTGAGTCTGGTGGAGGAGTGGCGAAGGGAGTTCTGGGCCATCTCGGCCCAGGGAACATACCTCGCCCACTCCTCCGGCCGGCCCTGGCAATACGACCTCAGAAACCTACCCACATCCTGGTTTACCCGTTCAACCTGCCCATTGCTCTCCGGGTGGTACCCCGAGGTAAGGCTCACCGAGACCCCCAAGCGCTCCATGAACGCTCTCCAGACTCGAGAGGTAAACTGAGGGCCTCGATCAGACACTATATCCTCGGGTACCCCGTAGTGCCGGAAGACGTGAGTGAATAGTGCCTCAGCGGTCTGTAGGGCAGTGGGGAGACCCGGCATGGGAAGGAGACGACAGGCCTTCGAGAACCGATCCACAACGACCAGGATGGTGGTATTTCCCTGGGAGGGGGGAAGGTCAGTAACGAAATCCACCGAGAGGTGAGACCAGGGTCGTTGTGGAACGGGCAGGGGTTTAAGCTTACCCCGGGGCAGGTGTATGGGTGCCTTACACTGGGCACACACCGAGCAGGAGGAAACATAAACCCCCCATCCCTGGCTAACGTTGGCCACCAGTACTTAGTGCTAAGGCAGTGCACCGTCCGGCCAATCCCTGGATGTCCAGAGAAGGGTGACGTGTGAGCCCAATATATAAGTCGATCCCGAACCTCGAGCGGAACGTACGTCCGACCCACAGGACACTGTGGAGGGCTAGGATCGGTACGCAACGCCCGGTCGATTTCGGAATCGACCTCCCACACCACCGGTGCCACCAGGCAAGACGGCGGGAGTATGGGCATGGGCTCAACGGACCTCTCCTCCATGTCATACCGCCGGGACAGGGCATCTGCCTTACCGTTCTGGGACCCAGGGATGTACGTGATCTTAAAAACGAACCGGGCCAGAAACATGTTCCACCTAGCCTGGCGAGGGTTCAGTCTCCTAGCTGCCCGGATGTACTCCAGGTTTCGGTGGTCAGTCAAAATGAGGAAAGGGTGTTGAGCCCCCTCAAGCCAATGCCTCCACACCTTTAGGGCCTGGACCACGGCTAGCAGCTCCCTGTCCCCCACGTCATAATTTCGCTCCGCCGGACTGAGCTTTTTTGAGTAAAAGGCACAGGGGCGGAGTTTCAGGGGCGTGCCAGACCGTTGCGAGAGCACGGCCCCTATACCGGCTTCAGACGCGTCTACCTCGACCTGGAATGGTAGCGCGGGATCCGGATGCGCCAGCACCGGCGCCGAGGTAAACAGGTCCTTCAGTCTCCCAAAAGCCCTATCAGCCTCAGCAGACCACTGCAAGCGCACCGGACCTCCCTTTAGAAGAGACGTTATGGGAGCTGCCACCTGTCCAAAACCCCGGATAAACCTCCTGTAGTAATTCGCAAAGCCCAAGAACCGCTGCACCTCTTTAACAGTGGTTGGAGTTTGCCAATTACGCACGGCCGACACACGGTCAACCTCCATCTTTACCCCTGACGCAGACAACTGATAACCCAAAAAGGAGACAGACTCCTGGAAAAACAGTCTTTTCTCTGCCTTGACATATAGGTCATGCTCCAACAATCTCCTCAACACTCGGCGCACCAGGGCTACATGCTCGGCTCGGGTAGAAGAATACACCAGAATGTCGTCAATGTACACGACCACTCCTTGCCCCTGCATATCCCGGAAGATCTCATCTACGAAGGATTGGAAGACTGAAGGAGCATTCATTAACCCGTATGGCATGACGAGATACTCGTAATGACCCGAGGTGGTACTAAATGCTGTCTTCCATTCGTCTCCCTCCCTAATACGCACCAAGTTGTATGCGCTCCTGAGGTCCAATTTTGTGAAGAACCGCGCCCCGTGTAAAGACTCCGTCATAGTCGCAATCAGAGGGAGTGGATAACTGTATTTCACAGTAATCTGATTGAGACTGCGGTAATCAATACACGGGCACAAACCTCCATCCTTTTTCTTCACAAAAAAGAAACTCGAGGACGCCGGGGAAGTGGAGGGCCGTATGTATCCCTGTCTCAGCGACTCGGCTATGTAAGTCTCCATAGCTCTCTTCTCCTCTTGAGACAAAGGATACACATGGCTCCGCGGAAGCGCAGCTCCTACCTGGAGGTCTATCGCACAATCCCCCTGTCTATGTGGTGGCAATTGCGTCGCCTTCACCTTACTAAACACAAGTGCTAAATCCTCATACTCGGGGGGAATGTGCAATGCGGGCACTTGGTTTGGACTCTCCACCGAGGTCGCCCCTACGGAAACGCCCAGACATCGCCCTACACACTGGGCAGACCACTCCTTAAGAGCCCTCTGTTGCCACGAAATAGAGGGATTATGGGTAATCAACCAGGGAAGCCCCAGCACCACCGGATATGCAGGAGAGTCAATAAGATATAGCTGTATAGTTTCCTCATGACCCTCCTGCGTCCCCATCCTAAGTGGAGCTGTGACCTCCCTAATCAACACCGATCCCAACGGACGGCTATCTAGAGCATGTACAGGGAAAGGATTGTTGACAGGAAGGAGGGGAATCCCTAACTCTGCACAAAATCTCCGATCTATAAAATTCCCAGCTGCGCCTGAATCTACTAGCGCCTTATGCTGGGAACGAGGTGCAACCTGTGGGAAGCAAACAGGTATGGTTAGGTGCACAACAGAGAGCTCTGGGTAAGTGGGGCGCCTACTCACCTGGAAGGACTCCCCAGTGCGTGGCCTGCCGTCTCGTCCCCTAGGAGACCCCCCCCAGCACCTGGCCGCAGTGTGTCCTCCACGGCCACAGTTGGTACAAGGGATGGTCCCCCTGGGGCTCCTTTTCCTCTCCTCTCTAGCGCCAGCACCCCCGAGCTCCATAGGACTAGGCTCAGAGGTGCTGGAGGGTGGAATGGACGACCCCCACTCAGGACGTCCGCGGGTGGCCAGCAGGGTGTCTAGGCGAATGGCCATATCCACCAACTGGTCAAACGTGAGGGTGGTGTCCCTGCAGGCCAACTCACGACGGACGTCCTCCCGTAGGCTGCAGCGGAAGTGGTCTATGAGGGCCCGCTCATTCCACCCTGCGTCTGCCGCTAGAGTCCGGAACTCCAGTGCGAACTCCTGGGCGCTCCTCTTCCCCTGTCGGAGGTAGAATAGACGTTCTCCCGCCGCCTTCCCCTCAGGTGGATGGTCGAACACAGCCCTGAAGCGACGGGAGAACTCCGCATAGGTGATCGTCGCGGGGTCTATTCTCCTCCATTCGGCGTTGGCCCACTCCAACGCCTTGCCGGTGAGACAGGAGATGAGGGGGGAAACGCTCTCGTGTCCCGAGGGCACCGGGTGTACGGTGGCGAGGTAGAGTTCAACTTGTAGGAGGAAACCTTGACACCCGGCAGCTGTACCATCATACGCCCTCGGGAGCGAGAGCCGAATCCCACTGGGTTCCGGAGCGTGGACAAAGGGACTGACCGGTGCTGGTGGTAATGTGGGAGGAGGCGTGGGTGCCCAACTGGTCTCCAGGCGATGCAGGGTATTCATTACTCCCTGCAGAGCGTTGGTGATTTGAGCTATCCTGTCATCCTGTCCGCGGACACGCTCCTCCCATGACTCGGTCGCTGCTGCTGCTCCTGCTGATTCCATGAGTGGTGTGTAGTTCTGTCAGAGATGGGCGTAGGTGTGGTGTGGAATCAAATGCAGGATGCAGATGCAAGTCCAAAATACTTTAATAAAGTCCACAGAATGAACGGCTACAAACAGAGCCGGAGGCACAAGGAAAATAACGCACTCAGCGTAAAAATACAACAAACGCACAACAGTGCGGACTCTCTCATAAAATAGAGCACAAACGGACTGGCAACACCTGCTGACATGGAACAACTACACACAACCACAAGACAGAAACAACGAGAACTTAAAGGACACATAATCAAGACAAAATGAGAAACAGGTGTACCAAAACAGACCAAACCAAACGAACACAGAAACAACGAACGGTGGCAGCTGGTACTCCGGGGACGACGACCGCCGAAGCCTGCCCGAACAAGGAGAAGGAGCAGCCTCGGCAGAAACCGTGACAAGTATCCTCCCTTTATTCCTCTTGGTCGTGTAGAAGAACAGCTCTCTTGTTGTGATTGCTTTTAAATGCTGTGGTAAATGAATGATGTTCCTTCCTGAAAAGAGATGCCTGTCATTTATTATTGTTGGGCATTGTGCACAGGTTTATTGTTAAGGTGCTGTAAATGTAACAGCATGAGAACACACGATGCCATGTATTGTTATATGTACTAGTGATTTACCGTCATTTACCGGACTAGATGTTCTTTAGTTTCCACCCATCAAACTGTTATTATAGTCAATTGTGAGCATGACAAAAAACTAACAAGAGAAACAGCTCTTACTTGCCATTACTAGAAGAAGAGTGTATACTCCCTGATAGTCCACATATTGTATCTACTGCTCTCCCTCTCTTAAGTGTGGGAGAATAGTTCTGCCAGAGACAGAGTATCCCTCTTATTGTCCGTCTCAGTCTCCATCTCCTTTATATCTCCCACTCTTTCCTCACTCCTCTATCAATAACAACCCCCTAATAAAAGCATTTAGAGGGGGGCTGAAAGCATGTGTTGCAAGCCATCACAACACGATTCATTCTGTTGTTCCTTTACTTTCCGTGGTGAATCATGCCTTTTGGCACTGAATTCTTCCAGCGTGGTATTGCTTGGAGGCTCCTATCCCAGTCAATGAAATAACACATCTGTCATGCTGGTTTCCTCCGGGGGCCTGAAGGGCCCATGAGGACAGGAAGGCCCCTGTACTGCTAAGTCAGAGGACTCAGAATCCCCCCTCGTCAGCTCAGCTATAGGCCTTCTCACTTAACACACGCACACACCTGACATCAAATATCACTCTGGGAAATCTCCCTGTTCTGTATATCACAACAGAAGGCAAGCACTGACAAGGACAGAGACATGGAACATGACATTGGCCTGTTCAGAGAATCGATGTGAATAGCTACAGGGGATTCCTAAGGAGCTGGGTTAACGGCAGTGTTACTGACTCCACTGTCACTGTGGTCATCAGCATTGGCCTTAATGTCACAGAGTGTAATAGTAGTTGTTTTCAGCCCAGCACCAATCCACCTGATTCATTAATACATGACAAGACAATCATGGATGTTGCAGGTTTAAAACTGGAATTGGTGAACATTAGTGTGGAGTAGATTTTATAGTTACTCTGACAATATAATGTAGGTAAGTGATCAATGAATTATCTTTGGGATTAGGGTCTAATGGGATGTGCTAAACGTGCTACATTTACGGCACTGTTTCTACACTATAAATGATTCATATTTTCTCAACCTGTGTATGACTCGTGTCCTCACTGTACCCTGCTGTTATTTGACAGTAAACTGTGCTTAATGGTATTCCTGCATGCATTTATGCCTCCATACACTGCTGCATGCAGCCCTGAGGATCGATTGATTATGCCTGTTACTGTCGGAAACCACAAGAAGTAGGCGGGCATACAAGGGGAGGTGTGCATATATTAGGATACACTATCAGTCTCCAAACAACCCTTAACAGCAGGAGTTCTGCTTGGGATGCAAGAAATGTTAATAAGATCAATGTTAAATGCTTTTCTAGATCTCAAAAAGCTATGAGTGCATCTCAAATTCCGTTAGTTTGTGCATTGATTAAAGTGATGAGTTGAGTTCTTTGATGAGGTTGAATAAGGACAGGAAGTAGAAAGTAGGAGTTATTAGATAGGTGTGTGGTTGTCAATCATTTTGTACTACCACACAGTAATAGACACACTTTATTTAAATGCATCATCCATAAGTAGTTTATGGTTCAAAAACAGCAAATGAGGAGATTACAGAAAGAACCTCCCCCACTGTTCCATTGAGCTTTCTTTTTATATATATATATATATAATTATAAAATGTGTACTTACTTATACACCATATGTATCCTGTGCATGTGACAAATAAACTTGATTTGATCATCCTGAAGATGATTAACAGTTTGATGAGATTTATATTTTCGAACACAATTTACAAACAATGACATGATCTTAGAATCCTTTTGAGAGTACGATTACATATAGAATATGATTGAATATAAGAATACCCAGTGTTAAGATGAGGCTGGGCTGAGATATTGAAGGATAAGGTAGACTAAGGAAATATTGTGAACTGTGCTGTGTGAACGGTCTCATATTCTATGTAGTCTTAGAGCAGAATGTGGCATTTGTGTCACACCCAGCTCAACTATAGGTCTCATTTCCCACCAATCTATTTGATAGAATGGACACAGTCATAACTCACCACAGAGTCTCAAACACTGTCCAATCAATGGTGTTCTACACCAGCCTGTGAAGTCTTTAGGAGGGCAGAACTTCTATTGTCCTAAACACTGTTTAGCTCTGCGCAAGGCTACAGTGGACGTTACAATATGACATTATACGGATGGTGTTATACAAGGACAATTCATACATTAGTGACTGAACATAGGATCACACATAAATTATGAATTGGACTAACCCTCAGCATGAGAAGGAAAAGAGAAGGACGTGATCCTCTGTAAATAAAATGTATGGCTGCCGTTCGTAGGGCTGCATAATGCCCCACAGAGCATCCATCAGTGACGGCATGCATATTTCAGACATCATGCATGGTACGGCACTGCACTGTATACCACATAGCTCATGGGTCGATCAAGGGAATATTCGATGTTCATCATTTGACATACATGATGTCTGAAATATCCATGTTTAAAAACGTCTCGCTGGGGTTTGACTGGTCTCATGGGGTGAAATTAGTAGGCAAATCTTGATAAAGATTGCGAAGTGGACAAATTTACAGGGAGGGGTTACTGGTAGAACGTATTGTAAAACAGTCATTAGTATGCACAATGCACCGTTTCAAACTGTTAGATGAGTTTCCTATTGTATTAAAAGCTGGGTCTGTTCATTATTCTCATATTTGAAATGTTCCCACAGTCCCACACACACAAACACACACACTTCCACCTACTTTCTGCAAGTTTTCGTAAGTGTTCATGTGCCTAATGTACTGTACAGCATGTAAAACATAAATATATATATATATTTTATAACGTTCTTAGAACCTCCTCATAGACCACAAATATGGTGGTCTGGTCTAGTCTGGTCTGGTCTGCTTTATTAGGAATTCTTCCCCAGACCTCCTTCATCCTCTATGTGTGTCTTCTAGAGATCCTGTCAGTGCTTCTATATGTAGGTGTAACCAGATTCTCTCTCCCTCACTGTTTGATTGTGTTCCTGTTCCTCTGCAGGGAATCAGGTAATAAGGTCTTACAGTGCCTTCAGAAAGTCTTCAAACCCCTTGATTCTTTCCACTGTTTGTTGTGTTACAGGCTGAAATAAAAAATTATTAAATTTAGATTTCTTTGGTCACAGGCCTACACACAATACCCCATAATATCAAAGTGGAAATATGTTTTACAACATTTTTACAAATTAATAAAAAGTTGAAATGTATTGAGTCAATAGGTATTCAACCCCTTTGTAAGCCTAAATAAGCTCAGGAGTAAAACTTTGCTTAACAAGCCACACAATAAGTTTTTTGGACTCACTCTGTGTGCAATAATAGTATTTAACATGGTTTTTGAATGACTACCTCATCTCTGTACCCCAGACATACAATATTCTGTAAAGTCCCTCAAACACAGATTCAACCACAAAGACCAGGGAGGTTTTCCAATGGGTAAAATTAAACAGACATTGAATATCCCTTTGAACATGGAGAAGTTACTCATTACACTTTGGATGGTGTATGCAACAAGGCACTAAAGTAATACTGCAAAAAAATATGGCAAAGCAATTCACCTTTTTGTCCTGAACACATAGTGTTATGTTTGGGGCAAATCCAATACAACACATTACTGAGTACCACTGTCCATATTTTCAAGCATAGTGGTGGCTGCATCATGTAATGGGTATGCTTGTCATCATTAAGGACTGGATAAAAAAGAAAAGCAATGGAGCTAAGCACAGGCAAAATCCTAAAGGAAAACCTGGTTCAGTCTGCGTTCCACCAGACACTGGGAGATTAATTCACCTTTCAGCAGGACAAAACACAAGGCCAAATCTACACTGGAGTTGCTTACCAAAGAGACAGTGAATGTTCCTGAGTGGCCGAGTTACAGTTTTGACTTAAATCTGCTTGAAAATCTATGGCAAGACCTGAAAATGGTTGTCTGGCAATGATCAACAGCCAATTTGACAGAGCTTGAATACTTTTTTTAAGAATAATGAACAAATGTTGCACAATCCAGGTGGGAAAGGTCTTCGAGACTAGAAAGACTCATAGCTGTAATCACTGCCAAAAAGGTGCTTCTACAAAGTGTTGACTCAGGGGTGTGAATACTTATGTAAATGAGATATTCTGTATTTAATTTTCAATCAATTTGACAAGTTGATGCGACGCTGATGGCAAAGCAACATGCTCTGTGTAACAGGTAGAATGTCACATTGACACGACGCTGATGGCAAAGCAACATGCTCTGTGTAACAGGCAGAATGTCACATTGACACGACGCTGATGGCAAAGCAACATGCTCTGTGTAACAGGCAGAATGTCACATTGACACGACGCTGATGGCAAAGCAACATGCTCTGTGTAACAGGTAGAATGTCACATTGACACGACGCTGATGGCAAAGCAACATGCTCTGTGTAACAGGTAGAATGTCACATTGACACGACGCTGATGGCAAAGCAACATGCTCTGTGTAACAGGTAGAATGTCACATTGACACGACGCTGATGGCAAAGCAACATGCTCTGTGTAACAGGCAGAATGTCACATTGACACGACGCTGATGGCAAGCAACACAACACTGGTAGTGGAGCTGAGGAGTTTCAGTCCTGACACAACACTGGATCTGGGAATGCCATAGTACACAGTGTGTACCCACACACATGCATGGATGCACACCCACACCCACACCCACACCCACACACACACACACACACACACACACACACACACACACACACACACAATACTATTTTAAAACTTTCCAATACTTTAAGCGTTTGCTCTAGCCCTCCTAGAGTGGCTAATTGGTGGAGTTTACAGTTTTGGAAATATTCTATTGGTCAATAAAGCCAGGCAAACTCAATGAGTGGATTTTATTAATCAAAGTGGGCAGAGGGTGTTAACTTATACCTCTGAAGCTCAGCGAGAGTGTGTGTGTGTGTACTGAACAGGTGGGGACTGAAGGAGAAAGATACATGCCTTCTATTACAGTGTGGTTAATTACATCCTTAACCCTATCAGTCCCGAGACCCCAGCAAAGATCGGCTTTTCATTTATCTGACTTTCATTTGTCTGTATGTCCAGCCCTTATATTTAGCCTCACACTTAAGTGTTTTACCATTTTATTTTCAGGACAACCAGGGCTACAAGTAGAACACAAAACATTTTGACAAACAGTGTAAGTCGCTCTGGATAAGAGGGTCTGCTAAATGACTAAAATGTAAATGTAAATTTGTTTTATTGACAAATGTCAATAAAAAAATAAGGTCTGCCAAAGCAAAAACCTGATAAAAATGAATTTATATGAATTCTGTAAGATTGGTTAAGAATATGAAAGCATCAAGTATGCGCCTTCACTTTCCAAATGTTCTGCATTAAAAAGGATACTGTTTATTTTCATACAAATGTGTTCCAGAGACATGAATAACGATGAAGGGTGCCACCTCCGCCTCGCAAAAGATTAACATTTATGGAGGCAATTTAGTTGCTTAATTCATACTGAGAGCCATGCAATAGCTCATGGGCGTTTATTGGAGAAGGATCTGGATGATGAGGAAGGATATGACAATATAACCCAAATGTTTAGGTTTTTAATCTTTATTTCCCACTAACAGCTCTGACTGGAACCATAACATGACCCAGTGCCCAAAACCATTGATCTTACCTATAACGTTACTAAGAGGTCTACTGCACTGGCTGGTTGGACTCCTCACCTGGGTTTCACACACACACACACAAACACAGACAGACACACACACACACACACACACACACACACACACTCCACACAGCTATGTCCATGGCATTTTTTTCTATGCTGGGCCAGTTGCCTGAACTAGATGATACCGCTTGTTGTTGTGGTTGTTGCACCTGGATCTATGTGGGATCTATACTCACGCTGCCAATCAAATCTCTTCCTGTCCACACAGCGATGAGAAGTGAAGGAAGGAGTTGGAGGTTGGTTCAGGGTGGAGATGTTTGCTGTAAGTCTTGGATCTGTTGCATGGGCTTCTCCTGGGGATAACAGAAGAAGAGAGAGATGGAGAGGATGAAAAGGTAGAAGACGAGAGAGAGAGAGAGAGAGGGAGAGAGAGTGAGAGAGAGGTGGACCATGTGGGGTCTCGCTCTTTCTTTCTCTCTCTCTCTCTCTCTCTCTCTCTCTCTCTCTCTCTCTCTCTCTCTCTCTCTCTCTCTCTCTCTCTCTCTCTCTCTCTCTCTCTCTCTCTCTCTCTCTCTCTCTCTCTCTCTCTCTCTCTCTCTCTCTCTCTCTCTCTCTCTCTCTCTCTCTCTCTCTCTCTCTCTCTCTCTCTCTCTCTCTCTCTCTCTCTCTCTCTCTCTCTCTCTCTCTCTCTCTCTCTCTCTCTCTCTCTCTCTCTCTCTCTCTCTCTCTCTCTCTCTCTCTCTCTCTCTCTCTCTCTCTCTCTCTCTCTCTTTTTCTCTCTCTCTTTCTTTCTCTCTCTCACTCTCTTAAACAAGGCTGTGTGTGGTCACTCAGTATTCAGACAGGAGTTCCATGCATCCTAATAAAACAAGGATATAAGCTGGGAGTCCCCATCCAAACAAAACAAGGATATAAGCCAGGAGTCCCCATCCAAATAAAAAGCAATAATCATACAACAGGACGGTCAAACAAGACTCTGCAAAACGTTGCATTATTAAAGTAGCTAAGATATTATGTTGTGTTCATTGGATATGATCATTGGACTTTATGAAGCTTTATGGGTTTTGTCGTATACACTGGTCTGTTCCTCATGAATCCTCCTATTCCAGTCCTCAGCATCTTAAAGGGATACTTGGTGATTTTGGCAATGAGGGCCTTTATCTACTTCCCCAAAGTCAGATGAACTAGTGAATACAATTTTTTTTATATCTCTGTGTCCAGTATGAAGGAAGTTAGAGGTAGTTTCACGAGCTAATGCAAACTAGCATTAGCGCAATGAGTGGGTTTCCATGTGTATCTGCTAGCATGTCCTCAACATCTCCCCACAGCAGCTTCTGGGACGGGGAGACCTCTCTATATGCATCAGGTCTCCCAACCCAACCCAACTACACATGGCAGATTGTTAATTACCACGAGGCTGATGAAAATTACTTTGTCGATTTGAATCAGAACAGAGAGTCTCCGATCTGTATAAATCAGTTGTTTTGTCAGAGAGAGAAAGTGTGTGTGTGTGTGTGTGTGTGTGTGTGTGCTTGTGTGCATGCCTGTGTATGTGCATTTGTGTATGTGTTTATGTGTGTCTATCTCTTCGTGTTGGCTCTACAAACAGCTATATCCATCATTTGGCTCTGTTAATTTCCTCCTAGGCCCACGCTGTGACTTGGGCACCTCTCTCTTCGCTCCCCGTCTGTGGGCCAAGTGTTTCTGCAGTACAGATGCTCTGTCGTGGTGAGATCAGCTAATCAGTGTCTTTGTTAGGAGAGCAGGGGAGACGTCTGGAGACTAATGCCTTGGCTGTCAACACACACACCTGAGGCTAAAGTCTATAGTCATCTGTGCGGAGTCAAGAGGAATTCCATTTGTTGCTCTGTTGTTTGCAAATAAGAGCACCTCAGTTACTGAACACTAACAATATTATTTTCCAATAGCAGTGGAAATGCCTGTACAGTACTTACTAGCCTGTTACCTGGTAATCATTTACCACATTACCTTGTAATTATTGTTACATGGTAACTACTTGTTGCTTTTCTGAAGCATAAGTCGTAAGATTACCAGTGACATCACATCAATGATAGACCATACCGTAATTAGCAACAACCTTCACACGGCCCATAGTGAACCCAGCCATGCAGATACAGTACATGCATTGATCTGTTCTGTGAGGCAGGGATATTAGCCGTGAAATCATCCCCATATTTTGCATCATAATGAAGCTGCTTTTTGTGTGACGCACCTCATTTTACTAACTAAATATTATGTTTAAGAACAGACTGTACGTCCTCCAGACGTTACATTGGAAGTCATTTATACCAAGTGTCACCACAAAGGGGAGACTGCGATATTCTGGGAGCTCTGGTTGGTGATGTACTTTGATCTTGGCACTACTTCCTCATTCTGAGCGAAGCTGTCCATGAGCCAGACACCTTATTTCCAGTCTCATCATTTCTCCTGATTTACAGGGCGGTATTATGTATAAACATATGCACTTTATCGTTACTTGTAAGTAAAATATACTACTAACGGTCAGTTAGTGGTTTTACTATTTGATGATTTTGTGAAGTTGCAAGAGTTTTGTGCTGTGCGGCAAACCACGTTGCTTAGCTAGAGAGAAAAAGGGAGGAATTCACTGACTTTTTGGTTGCCGTTTTGTATAGATTTTGTGGCTCCAGTCACTTTTATTTCATATCTCTATGGCTGAATTTCATAATGTATGTAATAATTTTTTTGGTACTGTTTGGATGTTAGAAACATTTTATTTTCTAGCGTTTGTTGCTGTAAGGTCAGTAGCCTCGTGGCGCTGGCGGCGGAAGATGGCTGCTCATTGTTACTCAGGGAAGTTTAGTGAATGCACTGCACTGTGTTTCTAGCTATGTATGCTAGTTAAATTAATAGTTTTAAGCTGTGTATAAGGCCAGTGTGCATGTGTGTGTGAATGGTCTTGCACTGGGTAATGAATGAGTGAGTGTGAATGTGTTAGATAGGATTTAGGTCCAAATGTATTTCCACATGTGTTTGTGAGGGATGATGTGTATGTGAGTGATTTTGTTTTGTATGAAATTATTATTATTATTATTATTATTATTATTATTATTATTATTATTATTATTACTATTATTATTATTATTGTTAGAAAAGAAAAAAGGAAAATACAAAAGAGATATTTTGAGAAGATGTTCAATCAATTCTGAGCGAAGCTGTCCACGAACCAGACACCTCATTTCCAGTCTCATCATGTCTCCTGTTTTACAGGATGCTATTATCTGTTGACATGGTCCTAAGCCGGGACCTGTTACATACGGGGATGATTTCTGTGTTTTGAAAGTTACATGTCTTGAAAACTTGATTGCTGACAAGCAAAACATTTTGGGACTATGTCAGCAATAGACTAATGAAACAAATACCAAAAGATAGTTTTTAGGTGGAATTTTCCTTTAATGTAACCCTGGACTGGAAGCCCCCTTATTCAACTCACAATACTCTGGGTACATTGACTTCAATACAAAACCTAGGAGGCTCTTGGTTCTCACCCCCTTCCATAGACTTACACAGTAATTATGACAACTTCCAAAGGATGTCCTCCAGCCTAGCAGAGCTCTTGCAGCATGAACTGACATGGTGTCCACCCAATCAAAGGATCAGAGAATTAATCTAGTACTGAAAGCATAAGCTACAGCTAGCTAGCACTGCAGTGTATAAAATGTGGTGAGTAGTTGACTCAGAGAGAGAGAAAGACAATAGTTGAACAGTTTTGAACAAATTAATTTCTTCCAAAATTAAGGAGAAGCAAGAGAGAAATAGAGAGCGAGAGAGATTTCATCATTTTTTTTTCACTTTCAGTTTCACTTACTTCGCTAGCAAATGCAGTTATCTAGTTTAGCCTACTGAAACACCCTGTTCAAACAGAGGGATGCAATGTCCACGAAGGTCCAAAAGACAATGTCTAGGTCCAAAAGACTTCTCAACTTCTCAACAGCTTCTACCCCCAAGCCATAAGACTCCTGAACAGCTAATCATGGCTACCCGGACTATTTGCACTGCCCCCCCACCCCATCCTTTTTACGCTGCTGCTACTCTGTTAAGTATTTATGCATAGTCACTTTAACTCTACCCACATGTACATATTACCTCAACTACCTCAACTAGCCGGTGCCCCCGCACATTGACTCTGCAACGGTACCCCCCTGTATATATAGCCTCCCTACTGTCACTTTATTTTACTGTATATATAGCCTCCCTACTGTCACTTTATTTTACTTCTGCTCTTTTTTTCTCAACACTTTTTTGTTGTTGTTGTTTTATTCTTACTTTTTTTGTTTAAAATAAATGCACTGTTGGTTAAGGGCTGTAAGTAAGCATTTCACTGCAATGTCTGCACCTGTTGTATTCGGCGCATGTGACCAATAAAATTTGATTTGATTTAATTTGAATGTAAGATAGCTGGCTATGACTTTCCAACACAACACTGGAACTCTTCCAAGTTAAGGTAAGCTTTTGGTATTACTAATTTATTGACATCTGGGCCCGCCGGTGTAACTGCTTACTGACTGTACGCTAATGTTACTGCATGATTGTAGCGGGTTTACTAGCACGTTAGTTCTATTTTTTTATTTTTTTATTTCACCTTTATTTAACCAGGTAAGCCAGTTGAGAACAGGTTCTCATTTACAACTGCGACCTGGCCAAGACAAAGCAAAGTAGTGCAACAAAAACAACACAGAGTTACATATGGGGTAAAAAAAAAAACATAAAGTCAGAAATACAACAGAAAATATATATACAGTGTGTGCAAATGTAGCAAGTTATGGAGGTAAGGCAATAAATAGGCTATAGTGCAGAATAATTACAATAGTATTAACACTGGAATGCTAGATGTGCAAGAGATTATGTGCAAATAGAGATACTGGGGTGCAAAAGAGCAAATTAAATAACAATATAGGGATGAGGTAGTTGGGTGGGCTAATTTCAGATGGGCTGTGTACAGGTGCAGTGATCGGTAAGGTGCTCTGACAACTGATGCTTAAAGTTATTGAGGGAGATAAGAGTCTCCAGCTTCAGAGATTTTTGCAATTCGTTCCAGTCATTGGCAGCAGAGAACTGGAAGGAATGGCGGCCAAAGGAGGTGTTGGCTTTGGGAATGACCAGTGAGATATACCTGCTGGAGCGCAGACTACGGGTGGGTGCTGCTATGGTGACCAATGAGCTAAGATAAGGCGGGGATTTGCCTAGCAGTGATTTATAGATGGCCTGGAGCCAGTGGGTTTGACGACGAACATGTAGTGAGGACCAGCCAACAAGAGCGTACAGGTCACAGTGGTGGGTAGTGTATGGGGCTTTGGAGACAAAACGGATGGCACTGTGATAGACTACATCCAATTTGCTGAGTAGAGTGTTGGAGGCTATTTTAGCTATGTTGACTATGACGTTACTTTAGCGACACTATAGGCTGTGTGTAGCGGTTTGGCTTAGAAAGGTTTTTCGCCTGGTCACATACAGCTGATGTGTTGTGCATTGAAGTTCACAAGTGAAGGGAAGAGAAGGAATACAACGTGGCTGTTATGAGAGTGAACTCTGTTTACTCGTGATCAGGGGTGTATTCATTCAGCCGATTCTGTTGAAAAACATTTCTTAAACGGAAGCAAACTGAACTAAACGGGGATAAACATAGCTGAATTTGTTCAATAGAAACTCTCGTTTGCAACTGTTGGACTAATGATTACACCCTATATCAACTAGATGCAGGCAAGAGTGTGCAAGGCAGTATTGAATGTCACTGTCTGTCACCTAAAATGTGTCTCTCGACCTGTGTTGTAAACTTTCATTCATAGGCTAGGTTATAGCAGCCTCATGATGGGTATAGGGAAAATGTATGTATCATGTAGTAGCCTAAACCTATCGCTGTTACATTGAACTGGGTGAATGGAATATGAATGAGAGTCATCCAATATGCTTTAATAGAAATAAGGCCATGCTCATAAAAACAAAGTCGTCCTCCCTCATCTTAAACGGCACTTGTCACGCCCTGGCCTACAGAACTCTAGCTAGTTTGGTCAGGGTGTGAATATTCTAGATTTGTATTTCTATGTTGGCCGGTGTGGTTCCCAATCAGAGGCAGCTGTCGCTCGTTGTCTCTGATTGGGAATCATACTTAGGCAGCCTTTTGGCACTGTCTAGTTGTGGGTTCTTGTTCCGTGTAAGGTTTGTTGTGTTGTACCTTTGGACTTCACGTTTTGTTTCCTTTGTTGTTTTGTCGTGTGTTTATCGTTTAAAAAACATGTACGCATATCACGCTGCGCCTTGGTCCGACCCTTCTTTAAACGAACGTGACAGCACTGACCGCCAGTGCTACTGTCATAGGTCGTTTCATTATTATACTTGCTCAGGAGGAACCCATGATGCAACGCATCTTATGAAGACAAAGTGAGGAACAACTCAAGGCCAGTAAAATAAGGAGGTTGGAGGTTGTCTGCCATGTTGACCAGCGTGTATATTGTCAGAATTAGAGATGTGACAGCAATAAGGTGAAAAAGCACAAGGCCCCAGCTATCGTCTAATCAACAGTAAAAAACTCAGGATGCAATAAAAAGCTGACTCAGACAAAATACAGCCTTTAGAATACAGAGTGACTATGGTCAACACACACACATACACACACACACACACACACAAAATAATCACAAAACTGAGTAACTTTTATTGGGCTCCCCTTCATGTGTTTATGATTTTCACAAAGTCAAGGTGACAAATGTATTCAAAATAATTTGTAGGTTATGTTTGTAGGTTATTAAATAGCCATAAGACTGCTAAATGATTAATTAAATGGTTACCCGGACTATCTGCACTGACCCTATCTTGCAATGACTCAATGCACACTCACAAGACTAAATATACACACTATATACACACTCACTGGACTATATATACACACTATATACACACTCACTAGACTATATATACACACTATATACACACTCACTAGACTATATATACACACTATATACACACTCACTAGACTATATATACACACTATATACACACTCACTAGACTATATATACACACTATATACACACTCACTAGAATATATATACACACTATATACACACTCACTAGACTATATATACACACTATATACACACTCACTAGACTATATATACACACTACATACACACTCACTAGACTATATATACACACTATATACACACTCACTAGACTATATATACACACTATATACACACTCACTGGACTATATATACACACTATATACACACTACACTGACACTCTCACACAAAACCCACACACATTCACATACACTACATACGCACACACATAACATAAATACACACGTACATAAACACACACACACACACTTTTACACAAATGATCTGGTACTGGTACTCCCTGTATATAGCTATTACCCCTGAACATTGATCTGGTACTGGTACTCCCTGTATATAGCTATTACCCCTGCACATTGATCTGGTACTGGTACTCCCTGTATATAGCTATTACCCCTGCACATTGATCTGGTACTGGTACTCCCTGTATATAGCTATTACCCCTGCACATTGATCTGGTACTGGTACTCCCTGTATATAGCTATTACCCCTGCACATTGATCTGGTACTGGTACTCCCTGTATATAGCTATTACCCCTGCACATTGATCTGGTACTGGTACTCCCTGTATATAGCTCCATTCTTGTGTATTTTATTCCTCATGTTAGTATTTTATTTTTTTAACTCTGCGTCGTTGGGAAGGGCTCGTAAGCAAGCATTTCACAGTAAAGTCTACATCCGTTGCATGTGACACAACATTTTATTTTTATTTGGTTTGGTTTTCTATTCTAAACATTCGACAAATGAGTGGCATTTCATTTAAAGAAAATGTTGGTGAATCTTCTCAAAATATCATATAAGAGATCATGTAGAGGATCTGAGGCAAACAGGCGGCGAGTGATTCACTAAACTAAACTGACTGATACATATGATGAGCAACATAATGTCTTTCTGAAAGCGTGTGTAATCACTGTCCCTGAAATGATGTTAATGAGTAACGACATGGTGTAAACAAGAAGGATAACTAAGCCATGTTATCACTTCATAAGAATAATACCAACACCTACACTCTTAGAAAAAAAGGTTCCAAAAGGGTTCTTTGACTGTCCCCATAGGAGAACCCTTTTTGGTTCCAGGTAGAATCCTTTTTGCTTTCAGGTAGAACCCTTTTGTGTTCCATGTAGAATCCTGTGTGGAAAGGGTTCTTCATGGAACCCAAAAGGGTTCTTCCTGGAAGCAAAATGGCTCTACCTGGAACCAAAACGGGTTCTTTAAAGGGTTTTTCTATGGGGACAGCTGAAGAACCATTTTAGGTTCAAGATAGCAAAAAAAATTCTAAGAGTGTATGTGTTTGTATTATCACTTTATAATACAATGTCTGAACATGGGAATTATATTTACATTACTGGATTCTTGTTCTAATGCCTCATTTTAATAATTGCATGCATCATTTTTTATTCTAGAAACACACTCACCTTACACAAAGTTGTCAGCTGGGAAAATGTGTGAGTGGTGTCGACTTCTTACAACTTGTTTGTCTGACAGCGCCAGGACAGACACAACTGGTCCACCTTCTAACTCCAGGAAGTAGCCTACCCCCTATCGATAAGAGATTACAAAACAACAGTCCAGTCATTTATTAAATAATGCAATTATTCACGCAATTGTCTGCCTATTATAAACATTAATTGGATGTCATTTTAGAATGCTTTTGGGGGGATGACTGGGACTAGCTACAGTGGGGGAAAAAGTATTTAGTCAGCCACCAATTGTGCAAGTTCTCCCACTTAAAAAGATGAGAGAGGCCTGTAATTTTCATCATAGGTACACGTCAACTATGACAGACAAATTTAGGGAAAAAAATCCAGAAAATCACATTGTAGGATTTTTAATGAATTTATTTGCAAATTATGGTGGAAAATAAGTATTTGGTCACCTACAAACAAGCAAGATTTCTGGCTCTCACAGACCTGTAACTTCTTCTTTAAGAGGCTCCTCTGTCCTCCACTCATTACCTGTATTAATGGCACCTGTTTGAACTTGTTATCAGTATAAAGGACACCTGTCCACAACCTCAAACAGTCACACTCCAAACTCCACTATGGCCAAGACCAAAGAGCTGTCAAAGGACACCAGAAACAAAATTGTAGACCTGCACCAGGCTGGGAAGACTGAATCTGCAATAGGTAAGCAGCTTGGTTTGAAGAAATCAACTGTGGGAGCAATTATTAGGAAATGGAAGACATACAAGACCACTGATAATCTCCCTCGATCTGGTGCTCCACGCAAGATCTCACCCCGTGGGGTCAAAATGATCACAAGAACGGTGAGCAAAAATCCCAGAACCACACGGGGGGACCTAGTGAATGACCTGCAGAGAGCTGGGACCAAAGTAACAAAGCCTACCATCCGTAACACACTACGCCGCCAGGGACTCAAATCCTGCAGTGCCAGACGTGTACTGCTTAAGCCAGTACATGTCCAGGCCCGTCTGAAGTTTGCTAGAGTGCATTTGGATGATCCAGAAGAGGATTGGGATAATGTCAGATGAAACTAAAATAGAACTTTTTGGTAAAAACTCAACTCGTCGTGTTTGGAGGACAAAGAATGCTGAGTTGCATCCAAAGAACACCATACCTACTGTGATGCATGGGGGTGGAAACATCATGCTTTGGGGCTGTTTTTCTGCAAAGGGACCAGGACGACTGATCCATGTAAAGGAAAGAATGAATGGGGCCATGTATCGTGAGATTTTGAGTGAAAACCTCCTTCCATCAGCAAGGGCATTGAAGATGAAACGTGGCTGGGTCTTTCAGCATGACAATGATCCCAAACACAACGCCCGGGCAACGAAGGAGTGGCTTCGTAAGAAGCATTTCAAGGTCCTGGAGTGGCCTAGCCAGTCTCCAGATCTCAACCCCATAGAAAATCTTTGGAGGGAGTTGAAAGTCCGTGTTGCCCAGGGACAGCCCCAAAACATCACTGCTCTAGAGGAGATCTGCATGGAGGAATGGGCCAAAATACCAGCAACAGTGTGTGAAAACCTTGTGAAGACTTACAGAAAACGTTTGACCTGTGTCATTGCCAACAAAGGGTATATAACAAAGTATTGAGAAACTTTTGTTATTGACCAAATACTTATTTTCCACCATAATTTGCAAATAAATTCATTACAAATCCTACAATGTGATTTTCTGGAGAGAAAAAATCTCATTTTGTCTGTCATAGTTGACGTGTACCTATGATGAAAATTACAGGCCTCTCTCATCTTTTTAAGTGGGAGAACTTGCACAATTGGTGGCTGACTAAATACTTTTTTTCCCACTGTAAATGTTTTGATGAATTGCTATTCAACATCATCAACCATCGTGTTGCTACATTTGTTGGTGTGCAATTCTGTTTTATTGTTGTTCATTGTTATTGACTACGAAACTATCCAAAGCAATTTATGAGGTGTGTGTGGTGCATGTTTCTGCGATGTTAGCATTAGTTAGGTTCCTGTCTTTTTCTGTGGCTAAAACAACTAGGCTCGTAATTTAACAATTTTATTCGTATTTACAGATGGCGTACAAGTTTGTTATTAAGGCACATAAAAGTTCACATGTTCCAGAAGGCATTTCTGCCAAAAAACGCAATTTGATTTTTAAAAAAAGTTTACGTTTAAATGCCTCTCCTGTGAAGTAGGAGTTCAGTAGTTTTAAGAAGAAGCTCACACCTCTGGAATTCCCTTTTCAAACACGCTTTATGCTTGAATAACAGAATAGTTTCAGTTATTCCTGAGCTAACAAACCTACTCTATAAACATTCTGGGAACCAAAACCTGTTAGCTTAATTACAGGCTTTGTAAATGTGGCCATCTTGTTGATTACTATTTGAGGGTATAATGGCTACAGGAGGCCCTGTTGGGGAAGAAGAGCTGACTAGAACATGTAACAGCTGCTATCTTTATGATACTAATATCATACTATATCCCTCTTCTCCCATATGCTGTATATGTCACAGAAGACACTACACTGACTACAAAGCATCATATTCACTTTCCACGACACCTTCGGTACATCCCAAATGGCACCCTTTTCCGTATATTGTGCACTACTTTTTACCAGAGCCCTGGTCCAAAGTAGTGCACTTTATAGGGAATAGGGTGTCATTTGGCAGGCACACCTTCACAGCTGTTCTATTTGTAATCCCAATTTATGGAGAACCAGTAGGATACCAATGATTGTACCAGAGACCTGCTGAGAGTGTTCAATTTATTTTAACCATTGGATGTGCTCTCTCACAAGGTTTAACCTTCAAATCCTGTTTCTGTAGAGCTTCATGACATTGGTGTTAATCCAGCGCAAAGGGATATGTTACCTCCTGATATTAGTGTTTGACACTTGCAAGACTACGCTGGTGCTTAACAAGATGAAAAATTAATAAGGATGTGGTGAGATGTGCGGAGGGAGGTAAGCGACGGAGGGAGGGAAGCGACAGAGGGAGGGAAGATCATTCACTTCATCATACGCTCTTAGAAAAACAGGTTATTCAGCTCATCCCTGTAACGTATGAGAACCCTTTAAAGTTCAGTGAGATATACACTTAGTGTGCAAAGCATTAGGACCACCTAATGCACCTAATGAACACCTAACACCTAAGCGCAGCTAACACCTAAGAGCAGCTAACACCTAAGAGCAGCTAACACCTAAGAGAGCAGCTAACACCTAAGAGCACTTAATGTTTTGTACACTCAGTATACTTGCATGTTTAAGCCACAAGGGAAGGGAGGATGTCTCACTTTAGATTGCCTCTTAAGCTTCCCTGTTATAGGAGCGCGATCACACAGATCGAGTGGACGTCACAAATCGGTATTTGCCTCACTAACCTTGCTCAACAAACACATTAAAGGCCCAGTGAAGTCAAACATTTGATTTTCCTGTGTTTTATATATATTTCCACACTATGAGGTGGAATAGTACTGTGAAATTGTGAAAAGTATGATAATGCCCTTTTAGTGTAAGAGCTATTTGAAAAGACGGCCTGAAATTTCAGCCTGTTTTGGTAGGATGGAGTTTTGGCCTGCCTGGTGACATCACCAGGAGGTAAAATAGTTAACAGACCAATAAGAAAGAGAGTTCCAAACCTCTTTCCCAATAAGCAAGTTTTCAGTTTTCCCCTTTCCACTGAGACCCCTCCCAGACAGTCCTAGCAAAATTATTGCTTAGGAAATTGCTCTTTGCTTAGAAGCCATTTCTGTTTCTTTTTGACCATTTTAATTGAAAACAATCACATTAAGGTACTTAATTATTACCCAGAAATGATTTGATATTGAGATAAATACAGCTGCACTGGACCTTTAAGAAGACACAAAACAAGTACAACCTTGGATCGGTCTGTAAACAAAAGGGGGATCTGCAGGATATGAACAACAACAAGAAAACAAAAACAAGTTAATAAGATCCTCTGGATGCTATCTGTCAATCAATCACTGTCTGATACAAATACTCAGCTATAAGCTTGATTATAGGCAAGATTATATCGGCTGCTTCGCGGCGTGGTGATTAATACGAGGAATGCTGTGTGTCGCCGTGGTAACGTAACACCTAGGCCCTTACATCAAAATTATATTCCCATTTAATCTGTCATCTCCAATCAAGTAAATGGAACGTCCGTGTTCTGACTACAATGGACACAATCAGCGTGGTATAGGATACTCAACGACGAAGAACACTATCCAAATACTTCACAGCCTGAGAAGAGGAGTTCTCTGATCTTCATTCAAGGATGGAGAGAGATAGAGAGAGAGGCGTAATTCTGTTACGTTTAGCTAATACACTATATGAAGGTTCTGGAGACTGTTAGGATAATTAGATAATAAGATTGCTCTGAAGTTAATAAATGGCCAATTAGATTTAGCAGCGGTCACAGGTGTTTCATGCTCACATGTTTAATAACATTCATCAGAATTCATAGAAATGAATTATGCTGAGAGCCTGGCCAGTGGATTTTCATATGGGAAACATGTTTATACATATATTATCTGTATTGATTGATTTAGTTAATCTAATTCTGTGTCAACATGTGTATGGGATCATCAAAAAGAATATGAAACCCAATGTTTCTAAGGAATCAAACTTGGATTGGCCGATGTCAGAATCCAGTACAGATAATGAATAGCCGAGAGCAAAACTCTATCCCTTATCGGATCAATTATGAAGGAAGGACTTTGGTTTTTCATATGGTATGTTTCTTTCATACTCAATTCACCACACCACAACACCTTATAATGATCTGGACATGACTGATTAGAAATTCATGAAACAGTGTGTAAACATGGGCATGTACAAGTGAGGCAGGGAGACAGGCAGGGAGGGAGGGAGGCAGGCAGGGAGGGAGGGAGGGAGGCAGGCAGGCAGGCAGGCAGGCAGGCAGGCAGGCAGGGAGGGAGGGAGGCAGGCAGGCAGGCAGGCAGGCAGGCAGGCAGGCAGGCAGGCAGGCAGGCAGGCAGGCAGGCAGGAAGGCAGGCAGGCAGGCAGGTAGGCAGTCCCCCTGGTTGTTGAGGTAATCCCCATAAAGACAGCCTTTTCCACCTGGACTCCAGCCAGACCTGTCATCCCTGATGTCTCCATCTCCATCGCCCTGAGTAGAGTGCCTGTCTCACCTCTCTCTCTCCTTCTCTCTCCATCTCTTCCACTCTCTCCTCTTCCCTCCAATCTCCTGGCTGATCCTCCCCAGCCCTCCTCCCAAAGCTGTACCCAAACATCCAGTGTCAGGAACGAGGAATGTGGAGGTCTGCCATGCCACGCAGCACTTTGCGCACACACACACACACACACACACACATACACAAACTAATAGGTCTCTTTTGGAACACAAGGAAAACCTTTTTAGAAGAACCCAGACAAGCGTATTATCGCAGTTATATTTTCTCTTTAACATTTTTGATGGTGCAATTGAAAATGTAGTCCCCAATTTTGTATCCACAATAAAAAAAACGGTTTAAGTCCCTCTGTTCAATTTGTTTCCTTGCTTAAAACCCTTTCCCCCAGTCAAATGACCAAATCGTCCTCTAGTGACCTAGTGGGTGGAATATTATGAATATTTTTCCTAATTTCCTAATTAATAAAAATATTATATTTTTTTACCCACGAAAATGTGGTGTTTCTATGTCAACGTTTTTAAAATATATATTTGCGTTCTGTGATGTATATAAAGTGTAATTTTGGGATGCAAACTCAAAATGGAATACATTTCAACTCCATATCTGACATGGTACAGGTGTCTTCTTTTTTTAAGCCCATAACCATGTGTGTGGTGTGTATACTTTTGTTTCAAAGTAGATTTGTTTAAGACTACCAAGAAACATTTTGTGTGACCCTGATTTAGCCCACTACAGTAAGAATTTGTAATTTAGAGTGTTAAAACGACAAGGGAATTGACGACTTAAATTGTTCCTGGTTATACAGACTGAACAGGCTGTGTTGGTTTTCAATCTGCAGAAGAGATACACCTCACACCACACACCTCACACACACACACACGGTTTGGGGTATCCTGGTCCCAGTAGTTCCAACAGCCTTTATTGGATCCCGGCCACTTTACTGCAGTTACTTTCATAAAGACTAATTATCAGAGATGAAGAGAGGATGAATAGGAGGATGAGAGTCAGGGGAAATAAAGAACCCTAACAAACATTTCTGGAAGGTCGATGAGGCTGAAACGGTATTCCGAGCTGAAACATTAGGATTGGGAATACATCTGTAAGTTGAAATCAAACACAGATCCACTGAGGGAACGGTTGTATGATGCGTCCCAAATAGCAACCTATTCCGTTTTTAGTGCACTACTTTTGACTAGGGCCCATAGGGTTCTGGTCAGAAGGAGTGCACTATGTAGGGAGCAGTGTGCCATTTGGGACACAGACACTGTGCTTGAGGTGATCCCCAATGATAAAAGTAGACCAAAGTTAGGAAAGATTAACCGAAGAGGTGATGAATGGGTTGATATTGCGGTGATGAATGGGTTGATATTGTGGTGATTAATGGGTTGATATTGTGGTTATTCATGGGTTGATATTGTGGTGATTAATGGGTTGATATTGTGGTGATTAATGGGTTGATATTGTGGTAATTAATGGGTTAATATTGTGGTGATTAATGGGTTGATATTGTGGAAATTAATGGGTTGATATTGTGGTGATTAATGGGTTAATATTGTGGCGATTAATGGGTTGCTATTATGGTGATTAATGGGTTAATATTGTGGCGATTAATGGGTTGATATTATGGTGATTAATGGGTTGATATTGTGGTGATTAATGGGTTACACACTGTATTGTATAGTATACCTTATAGTATACCTCATAGTATACCTCAACTGTCCTCAGACCACGTCTCATTCATCATCAGCAGCTTTACCTTGACACTGTTTGTCACAACACACATCCCCCATGTTGTTGTCCCCCTAAGGAAAACACAGCGGAGCACAGCAACATTAAACCCGCTCGCTCGACTTTCAGAACAAATGACAGGGAAATGTACACAGCAGCACAGCGTCCAAGGTCCTTTCTGCCTGCATGGTCGGCTAGCTGGCTGGCTGGCTGGCTGGCTGGACCGAGGATGATAAATGGCGGTACATGGATAAAGCCTTGTTTGTCTCAGGGAGCATCAGTGATAAAATAAGGAGCAGTGCTATAGTACACATAATAGGCTGGTCCGAGATGGGAGTCTGTCCGTTCCCCCTGCATTACAAGGACAAGGCCTCACACACACTCTCTCTTTCACACACACACAGATGGTGCACAGTGGCCAGTGCTGGAGCACAGGGATGGAGATAGAGAGAGGGATTGTTTAGACCACAACAGAGAATAAAAGGATGCACTGTATAGCTTTCTGTGACAGTCAGATAATGCACTCTAGCTAATACCTACACCGGTACCTGTACATGTATCTACCTGTACCTTTATCTTCCTGTACCTTTATCTGCCTGTACCTGTATTTACATTTTAGTCATTTAGCAGACGTTCTTATCCAGAGCGACTTACAGTTAGTGAGTGCATACATTATTTTTTTATTTTTCATACTGGTCCCCCGTGGGAATCGAACCCACAACCCTGGCGTTGCAAACACCATTCTCTACCAACTGAGCTACATCCCTGCCGGCCATTCCCTCCCCTACCATGGGCCAATTGTGCACCGCCCCATGGGTCTCCCGGTCGCGGCCGGCTACGACAGAGCCTGGATTCGAACCAGGATCTCTAGTGGCACAGCTACCACTGCGATGCAGTGCCTTAGACCACTGCGCCACTCGGGAGGACGTTTATCTTACTGTACCTGTACAGTATCTACCTATACCTGTATCTACATGTACCTGCATCTACCTGTACCTTTATTTTCCTGTACCTGCATCTACCTATACCTGTATCTACCTGTACCTTTATCTTCCTGTACCTTTATTTTCCTGTACCTGCATCTACCTGTACCTTTATCTTACTGTACCTGCATCTACCTGCACCTCTATCTTCCTATACCTATACCTATACCTGTATCTACCTCTACCTGTATCCACCTGTACCTGTATATACTTGTACCTGTATCTTCCTGTACCTGTATCTACTTGTACCTTTATCTTCCTGTACCTGTATCTACCTGTACCTGTATCTTCCTGTACCTGTATATACCTACACCTACATCTACCTGTACCTGTCCTTGTGCCTGTATTTACCTCTACCTGCATCTACCTGTACCTGTATCTACCTGTATTTGAAACCACATCCTCCCTGTAGTTGGTTTGATTGTAGGAGTGTGTGCTTATCCCCCTTCCTGTACTCCCTGTTCACCCATGACTGTGTGGCCATTCACGACTCCAACTCCATTGTCAAGTTTGCTGAAAACACGACAGTGGTTGGCCTGATCACCAACAGCAATGAAACAGCCTGCAGGGAGGAGATCAGAGACCTGGCAGTTTGGTGCAAGGATAACAACCTCTCCCTCAACGTCGGCAAGACCAAGGAGCTGATGGTGGACTTCAGGAAACAGGGGCAGGTGTACACCCCCATCCACAGTGGAGAGGGTCAAGAGCTTCAAGTTCCTCGGTGTCCACATCACTGAGGATTTATCATGGTCCTCTCACATCAGTACAGTCATGAAGAAGGCATGGCAGTGCCTCTTCTCCCTCAGGATGCTGAAACGATTTGGCATGGCCCCTTAGATCCTTAGGAACTTTTACAGTTGCTCCATCGAGAGCATCCTGACTGGTTGTATCACCGTCTAGTATGGCAACTTCACCGCACTTGACTGGAAGGCCCTACAGTGGGTGGCGCGGACGGCCCAGAGCATCACTAGGAGTGAGCTCCTAGCCATCCAGGAAGTACATGCCAGGGAGTGTCTGAGAAAGGCCCATAAAATTGCCAAAGACTCCAGCCTCTCGAGACATGGACTGTTATCCATGCTCCCGTCCGGCGGACGGTACCGTTGCAGACTAACAGACTCTTAAACAGCTTCTTTCCTCTGGCCATAAGACTGGTAGCCCTTTCTTGCAGTCAAATGACCTAGTGGCCTCATGGGTGGAATGTTATGAATATTTATTAAACATATATTTTAAAAGCTGCAGAAAATCCGGTGTTTCTATGTCAAACGGTTTTGTCATATTTTAGTCTTCTGTGATGTATATAAAGTATAATTTGGGATGCATACTCAAAATTGAACACATTTTAACTCTATATCTGACATGGAACAGGTGTGTTCTTTTTTTTACGCCCGTAACCATGTGTGTGAGGTATATACTTTTGTTTCAAAGTAGATTTGTTTAAGACCACCAAGAAACACTCTGTGTGACCCTGATTTAGCCCACTGCAGTAAAAGGTTAAAGGTCAACAGCACTTCCTGATTTGGCCTCGTTTTTCATCAATGCTCATTATGAAATGATAGCGGCCATGACAGAAGGCAAACGAGAGTTGTCTTTACATTTTAGTAATTTAGCAGATGTTCTTATCCAGAGCGACTTACAGTTAGTGAGTGCATACATTTTTCATACTGGCCCCCCGTGGGAAACGAACCCACAACCCTGGCGTTGCAAGCACCATGCTCTACCAACTGAGCTACAGGGGACTGTCTTGGGGGTGTGGTTTGATGTGGGTGTTTCTTGGGTGTGTCTTTTCCATTCAATCACAACAAACAAGAACAGTAGTTAGCCAGTTCAAATGTAAACATTATGAAAGAAAGCTGCCAACACGCCAGGCGAGGCGGTCTCCTAACGAGATTACATCGGCGAATAAATAGACCGCCATTGCCCTCTGTTCTGTTGGTGAATGTGCAGTCACTGGAGACGAAACTGGATGAACTCTGTTCAAGACTATCCTATCAACGGGACCTGAAGAACTGTAATATCCTATGTTTCTCAGAGACTTGGCTGAACAAGGACATTAATAATATACAGTATACTGTATCTGGCGGGTTTCTCCATGCATGATAATCTGGATTGGAACATTGTATAATTGAATAAGGCCATCAGCATACAGTAACATGATTGTAGTTATTAGTCAAGCCAGATAATTAGATATAGAAAGCCCACCTGGTGAGAACGCAGCAGTCTTTGTAATAAAGATCATTAACAATTAGCTCTTGATTAGGCTATTAGTATTGTTATGGTTTGCAGTATCTCCTAGGTAGGTTCAGGCATCAGGGAAGGGATGAATGAGCAGTTCTATGTGTTAGGACCAAATGAGAGCATTAATAACAGGCTGTCTTCCAAATGGCATCCTATCCCCTTTATACTGTAGTGAACTATTTCTGACCAGTGCCATAGGGCTCTGGTCAAAAGTAGTGCACTATTGGTTTTCCTTTGTAATCCATGATTGTTTGCAAGCCCTGCCACACCCGTCCCACGCCCACCATTGAGGAGGTTAACTGCCGTTTGCCATCTGTGCCCATTCAACATAGCCTAGATTTACATAGTTATTACTTCTAAACAAACAAAAAACTCTCCAGTATTTAATATGAAAAAAATGAAAATAAATATGTGTTTTTTTTCCCTGGCAGTCTATGAGAATTCCACTGTGTTTTCCCCCACAGTGGTATTGAGATGTTGACGGGTTTGTATGATGAATTCATTCAACATCTTTGATATAATCCACACATGTATTGTAGCATTCAGAAAGGTTGCAGAGCTTCGCAAAGGGCAAGTTGAAAATCATTAGCATAGCATTAAACTCACCGTTAGGTTTTCATGGAGAGCTCATGGTAAAAGAGCATGGGCATTCTAATAGAACGCCCTCATTCAGAACAGCACACAAAGGTGAGGCGAGTGTTTAAACCACACATTTCTCTTCCTCGCGCTTTATCATTCTATCTCTTTCTCTTCTTTTTATTCTCTTCTCTTACTCTTTCTTTCTCTCTCCTACCTCTTTCTCTCCCTCTTCTCTCTCCCTCCCCCTCTTTCTCTCTCCCTCCCCCTCTTTCTCTCTCCCTCCCCCTCTTTCTCTCTCTCCCCTCTCTCTCTCTCTCTCTCTCTCTCTCTCTCTCTCTCTCCCTACCCCTCTCTCTCTCCTTACCCCTCTCCCCCCCCCCTCTCTCAGATGGCTTTGGGAGGCTGTAATGTGTGGGGATGCTACAGGGTGACCAGTGTGAGGTCACAGAAAGCAGTTAGAAGCCATTTAGCTGACATTTACCAAAGTGTAAATTAATTAATTAATTACTTAATTCCTATAGATAAAGTATGACGAAAGGGTGAAGACATGAAATGTTGTCACTATAAACTGCCAATTTTAACACCTTTTTCTTGTACAGTAAGAAGGGTGTGATTGACTATGTGTTATTTAGAGGAAGACAGCAGGATAGCACCTATACTTGCCTCTTGCACATTCTTTGTGATAAAACCGTATCCATCGGTTTCTTCACAGTTTTAATTTCTAGGAAAATACACAATAGCTTTATAAACATTTGCTCTTTAGACCTCCAACTCTCTTCCTTTCAATTCAACAACATTTGAAAAAACATCCTTTATGTTTGTCTTCTGTATGTGAGATATGCAAATTCGGTGTCATTAGTTTTTTCACCTTGACAAATAATATAATAATAATATGCCATTTAGCAGATGCTTTTGTCCAAAGCGACTTACAGTCATGCGTGCATACATTTTTGTGTGTGGGTGGTCCCAGGGATCGAACCCACTACCTTAAAGATACATCTCTCCCTGTGTTGTTAGAAAGGCAGAAAGATGGCAGAAAGATGACGGCTGTATTTCCTGAGAGACTTCCTTGTCCAGTCTCTCCAATCAAATCACAGCAAAATCAATTATCGCTCAAAAGCACTTGTAATGGGGAAGTTGAGCATGCAGGACATCCAAACAGTGTGTGTGTGTGTGCATGTGTGTGAGTGTTTTTGTCCATGTCTGCCTGTAGTCTGGTCACGTATAGCCTGTTTAAAATTCAAAACTTGTTGGTCGGAATAACATGATTAGGCTGTTGAAATCCTTTAATTGATCCACACTCTGTTAGGATTGCAGACTGATTGAATATCACTTGGTGTGTGGGTCTTAGTTTTGTTTGCTTGTTTCCTTTAATTAAAGGCAGGTTTTTTTCCTCACTGGAATGGATTAGTGTTACACACAGTCTGTTTGATAAATGATTTGCTGGGCTGAATCCCAAATAGTACTCTGTTCCCAACATAGTGCACTACATTTGACCAGAGCCCTTGGACCCTGGTCAAAATAATCACTACATAGGGAATATGGTGCCATTTGGGACACAGGTCTGCTGTAGAGGAATTAATCAGTGCAGTTTAAACAACATCATAAAAAGTATTGCAGTCAGGCACGCACGCTCACATGCACACGCATGCTCACTCTCTCTCTCTCACACACACACACACACACATACAGCTTCCACATATTAATTAATTTGCCATGTATTTTATCTTGTATGCTTTTACGTGAGTCAAGTGCAATCTGTCAGGTATCAGCTTGTCAATGACGAAGCAATTTGCTCTCTCCCCATGCAGCCCCCCAATCAACAGTACATGAAGTTTAATTTGTTTCTGGACCTCGCCGCGTAACATGACCTGCATTTTCTAGTTGACTTTCTGCCAACACAGTGTAGGATATTCAAAAAATAAATGAAGTCCAAGTTAAAGTTTTATTGTCACATGAAATGCTTAACTTGCAATCCCTACCCAACAGTTGAGGTATAATAAACCTTTTTTGATGTACACAGAGGACCGTTTTAACCACTCCTATAAAAATGGTAGATTATCAGATACTCAACAAGAAGGTCTGATTTCATTATTACTGAAACAGGACCCAAGTGGTAAATATAAAGATCCAGTCCATAAAAATATTTGCCGGCCCCTTACACTTCAGTGTTGTGATGCAAAAATTCTAGCAAAAGGCATAGCGCATATAATTAAAAAGGTATTGTTGGATATTATTCATCCTAATCAGACAAGTTTTTTACATGGATGATACATTGGAGGTAATAATACTACAAGTACTGGAAACAATAGATCACAATGAAAAATCTGGGAAACCAGGCCTGGTATTCATAGCTGACTTTGAAAAGGCTATTTATAAAGTACAACTGGAATTTATACACTACCGGTCAAAAGTTTTAGAACACCAACTCATTCAAGGGTTTTTCTTTATTTTTACTATTTTCTACATTGTAGAATAATAGCGAAGACATCAAAACTATGGAATAACACATATGGAATCATGTAGTAACCAAAGAAGTGTTAAACAAATCAAAATATATTTTATATTTGAGATTCTTCAAATAGCCACCCTCAACCAGCTTCATGAGGTAGTCACCTGGTGTTATGATGTGTTTCTGGTATTGAGAAGCTCAGGATGCAAGAGAGCAGTCGACACTAAGCTGGAGAGTTTATTCATATTTATTTCAGTACTGGATTCAATGACAGGTGGTACGGATGTAGCCTCCTGCCATCTGAATGACTTCCATACAAAATCTCTCAGTTTATATAATGCTCTCCGAGCTGCTTCTTCCAACATCTGCCAACCATCATTGAGTGTCACTCATCAACCACAATAGCATCCACATACTTGGTATTGTGTGTCACCCTAGCCAGGCCATTCCATCAAATACACCTTCTAAGATTAGCACAAGTGGCCCCCAATCTATCTTGGCACACCGACCCTCTGTCACTAACCCGTGACACCAATAACACATGGCGTGTCCTTGTCCTCTGTCCCTCACATACATCTTATGAGTTTTACATACATTAATGAATCTTGTATCACAAGTTGTTATATCACCTAGAATGCATATCAATTAACATGTGTGCCTTGTTAAAAGTTAATTTGTGGAATGTATTTCCTTATTAATGCGTTTGAGACAATCAATTCTGTTGTGACAAGGTAGGGGGGTATACAGAAGATAGCCCTATTTGGTAAAAGACCAAGTCCATATTATGGCAAGAACAGCTCAAATGAGCAAAGAGAAACGGCAGTCCATATTTACTTTAAGACATGAAGGTCAGTCAATCCAGTTTCCTCAAGTGCAGTCGCATAAACCATCAAGCGCTATGATGAAACTGGCTCTCATAAGGACCGCCACAGGAAAGGATGACCCAGAGTTACCTCTGCTGCAGAGGATAAGTTCATTAGAGTCACCAGCCTCAGAAATTGCAGCCCAAATAAATGCTTCACAGAGTTCAAGTAACAGACACGTCTCAACATCAACTGTTCTGAAGAGACTGTGTGAATCAGGCCTTCATGGTCGAATTGCTGCAAAGAAACCACTACTAAAGGACACCAATAATAAGAAGAGACTTGCTTGGGCCAAGAAACACGAGCAATGGACATTAGACCGGTGGAAATCTGTCCTTGGTCTGAGGAGTCCAAATTGGAGATTTTTTGTTCCAACCGCCGTGTCTTTGTGAGACGCAGAGTAGGTGAACGGATGATCGCCGCATGTGTGGTTCCCACCGTGAAGCATGGAGGAGGAGGTGTTATGGTGTGGTGGTGCTTTGCTGGTGACACTGTCTGGGATTTATTTAGAATTCAAGGCACACTTAACCAGCATGGCTACCAAAGCATTCTGCAGAGATACACCATCCAATCTGGTTTGTGCTTAGTGGGACTATCATTTGTTTTTCAACAGGACAATGACCCAAAACACACCTTCAGGCTGTGTAAGGGCTATTTTACCAAGAAGGAGAGTGATGGCATGCTGCATCAGATGACCTGGCCTCCACAATCCCCTGACCTCATCCCAATTGAGATGGTTTGGGATGAGTTGGATGGCAGAGTGAAGGAAAAGCAGCCAACAAGTGCTCAGCACATGTGGGAACTCCTTCAAGACTGTTGGAAAAGCATTCTAGGTGAAGCTGGTTGAGAGAATGCCAAGAGTGTGCTGTCGTCAAGGCAAAGGGTGGCTATTTGAAGAATCTCAAATATAAAATATTTTTTGATTTGTTTAACACTTTTTTGGGTGCTACACAGGGACGGCTTGTTCAATAGGGCGATATGGGCGACGCACTGCCAAACGGGAAAAGGAAGGGATTTTTTTTCTAATCAATTATTTAAAAAAATTAAATAAAAAAATATATATATTTTTTATAAATTTATAAAAAATTATATCACGGCAACAGCAGTTATCAGTGTTCACGTCTGATCTGCCAGCCACTAAATGTCAAATCAGGCTAAAGTCGTGCTTCAAATGGCCCCGCCCGTTTTTTGGGCGATTTCAGTCAGGTTGAAAATCGCCCAGAAGTCTGTCATAGACTCCCATGTAAAATCTATTTTTGTCACATTTCAAAGCTTTCAATACATTCTCTATGGGTGTCTGTGGGCTTGCACTTACGCGCTTTCGTCATACATAACGTAACCACGAATGAACGTAACTAAGAAAAGACCAGGTAGCAGCCTCAATCAATTCACTACTACTATCAAAATGGCTAGTCTTCAGTCCAACTCGATTGTGTCTTTGAAAGAAGTTCCTTTTTGTCGGCGAACAAATGAAGATAAATTGGCAACGAAACAATTAGGACCTCCCAGACCAAATTTAATAATTCAACAGGTGTCTACTAAAGGGGGGAAGTCCTACACCCGAGGATTTTCCAAAAATTGGTATGAACGGAAAACCTGGCTAGCAGGCTGCGATGTAGCTAATGCAGTTTTTTGCTACCCCTGCTTACTCTTCCACCCTGAAGGCGGCACAGCAGACAGCACCGCTTGGACAGCGACTGGTGTAACCGACATGCACCATCTTTCAGAAAAGATTAAGAAAAATGAGCTGTCAAAGACCCACATATAGCTGTTTGAGATTGTCTGCTTTTGGGAGAGTGAATATTGCCACTCAACTGGATGAGGGATACAGGCTAGCTGTCCGCCGCCACAACGATGAGGTTAGCAACAGCAGAGTCGTGAACACTGTCTACGAGAATCGAGACGACCTCATATAATGTTTTGAAGCCATCCGGACGGGTTCATTGGGTTCATTTGACCAGCACACCTTGAGAGAGGCAGCTGGCTACGTGAGGATACTACATGATGAAGATTTAATTTTTTTCCTGCGGCTTTTTCACAAAATCATGCCCCACGTCGACATTCTGTACCAGAAGCTACAGAAGAAGGACATCGATGCTGTCTCTATCAAACGTGCCCTCGACAGCTTCGCAAGCAAGTGCAGGCCATAAGGTAAGATTAAACAGATATCAAAAAATGTGGTAAAAGCTCTTGTTGATCCTGCAATCTGAACAAATACCAAGATGCTGTATTTTCAGCTGATATTTCATTTGTTTATGGAAATGCATATTGTTTATGCAGTGTTGAGGAATGTGAAAGAACACCCTTGATTATTTTTACTGTGATAACTTATTTTGCTTTTGTAAGCAAACACTTTTGAGATCAGTCAATAAATGCTTCTGGTATTGACTTATATGCTGCCCCTGTCTTCATGTTGTTGCTGGACATATATTTTTAAAAATGTGTGTAGGTCACCTAAATCATCAGAAAAATTGCCCTCCCTGAGAATTTGTTCAGGAGCCGCCACTGGTGCTACATGATTCCATATGTGTTATTATACAATGTAGAAAATAGTAAAAAGAAAAGAAAAAACCCTTGAATGAGTAAGTGTGTCCAAACTTTTGACTGGTACTGTATATTGAACAAAAATATGTAAAGTGTTGGTCCCATGTTTCATGAGCTGAAATAAAAGATCCCATAAATGTTCCATACGCACAAAAAGCTTATTTCTCTCAAATTTCAGGCACAAATTTGTTTACATCCCTGTTAATGAGCATTTCTCCTTTGCCAAGATAATTCAGCCACCTGACAGGTGTGGCATATCAAGAAGCTGATTAAACAGCATGAGCATTACACAGGCGCGCCTTGTGTGGGGACAATAAAAGGCCACTCTAAAATGTGCAGTTTTGTCACACAACACAATGCAACAGATGTCTCAACTTTCGAGGGAGAGTGCAATTGGCATGCTGACTGCAGGAATGTCCACTAGAGCTGTTGCCAGAGAATTTGGCAGTACGTCCAAACGGACTCATAACCGCAGACCACGTGTAACCACGCCATAACCCCGACCAGCCACCCGGATAGCTGATGAAACTGTGGTTTTGCACAACCGAGGATTTTCTGCACAAACTGTCAGAAACCATCTCAGGGAAGCTCATCTGTGTGCTCGTCGTCCTCACCAGGGTCTTGACCTGACTGCGGTTCGGTGTCCTAACCCATTTCAGTGGGCAAATGCTCACCTTCGATGGCCACTGGCACGCTGGAGAAGTGAGCTCTTCACGGATGAATCCGGGTTTCAACTGTACTGGGCAGATGGCAAATAAGACAGGGCAAATAAGTCTGGCTGCACAACCAATTGGCAAATGTACTGCAAATTGAGAAATCACTAAACTGAATAAAAAGAAGAACAAACTATACTATGAAACAAAGATCAATTATATAAAGAATGATAGTAAAAAGCTTTGGAGCACCTAAAATGAAATTGTGGGCAAAAAGGCTAACTCAGCTCCATAATTCATTGATTCAGATGGCTCATTCATCACAAAATTCACTGATATTGGCAATTATTTATTTTAGCTGACACTTATTAGCTGACACTACACATCCAAGTATAACTGATCCAATTCTGAAAGACAAGCATTGTAATTTAGAATTCCATAAAGTGAGTGTGGAAGAGGTGAACAAATTATTGTTGTCTTTCAACAATGACAAGCCATCGGGGTCTGACAACTTGGATGAAAAATTACTGAGGATAATAGCGGACAATATTGCCACTCCTATTTGCCATATCTTCAATGTAAGCCTACTAGAAAGTGTGTGCCCTCAGGCCTGGAGGGAAGCAAAAGTAATTCCTCTACCCAAGAATAGTAAAGCCCCATTTAGTGGCTCAGATAGGCGACCAATCAGCCTGTTATCAAAGCTCAGTAAACCTTTGGAAAAAATTGTGTTTGACCAGATACAATGCTATTTTACTTACACAAATGACTGATGATTGGCTGAGAGAAATTGATGATAACAAGTTTGTGGGAGCTGTTTTGTTAGACTTCAGTGTGGCTTTTGACACTATCGATCATAGTCTGCTGATGGAAAACATATGTATTATGGCTTTACACCCCCTGCTATATTGTGGATAAAGAATTACCTGTCTAACAGAACACAGAGGGTGTTTTTTAATTGAAGCCTCTCCAACATAATCCAGGTAGAATCAGGAATTCCCCAGGACAGCTGTCTAGGCCCCTTACTTTATTCAATCTTTACTATTGACATGAGTAAAGACAGTATGTCTATGTATGCGGATGACTCAAAACTGTACACGTTAGCTACTACAGCGAGGGAAATCACTGCAACACTTAACAAAGAGCTGCAGTTAGTTTCAGAATGGGTGGCAAGGAATAAATTAGTGCTAAATATTTCAAAAACTAAAAGCATTGTATTTGGGACAAACCATTCACTAAACCCTAAACCTCAACTAAATCTTGTGATAAACAATGTGAAATGTAGCAATTTGAGGGGACTATACTGCTTGGAGTAACCCTGGATTGTAAACTGTCATGGTCAAGGAGGAGTCTGTCCATAATAAAACGCACCTGGACTAATGTTCAGTCGTGTGGTCAGGTGCCACAAAAGGGACCTCGGAAAATTACAATTGGCTCAGAACAGGGCAGCACGGCTGGCCCTTAAATGTACACAGAGAGCTAACATTGATAATATGCATGTAAATCTCTCATGGCTCAAAGTGGAGGAGAGATTGACTTCATCAAATTTATACATTTTAGTCATTTAGCAGACGCTCTTATCCAGAGCGACTTACAGTTAGTGAGTTTTTTTCATACACTACTTGTTTTTGTGAGAAGTGTTGACATGCTGAATGCACCGAGGTGTCTGTTAAAACTACTAGCACGCAGCTCGGACACCCATGCATACCCCACAAGATATGCCAACAAAGGTCTCTTCACAATCCCCAAGTCAAGAACATACTATGGGAGGCGCACAGTACTACATAGAGCCATGGCTACATGGAACTCAATTCCACATCAGGTAACTGATGCAAGCAGTAGAATCAGATTGAAAAAACAACAGATAAAAATACACGTTATGGAACAGCGGGGACTGTGAAGAGACACACACACAGGCACATACACACATAAGACACGTACTCTACACACAAGTACACATGGATTTTGTATTGTAGATATACTTAATGTGTTGTGAAAAGTGTTATGAAATGTAATGTCATGTAATATTTTAAATTGTATATACCTGCCTTACTGTTGCTGGACCCCAGGAAGAGTATCTGCTTCCTTGGCAGGAACTAATGGGGATCCTTAATAAATACGAATACAAATACAAATGGCAGACAGCGTGTGTGGCGTCCTGTGGGAGAGCGGTTTGCTGATGTCAACGTTGTGAACAGAGTGCCCCACGGTGGCGGTGGGGTTATGGTATGGGCAGGCATAAGCTACGAACAACAAACACAATTACATTTTATCGATGGCAATTTGAACACACAGAGATACCGTGATGAGATCCTGAGGACCATTGTTGTGCCATTTATCCGTCGCCATCACCTCACGTTTCGGCATGATACAGTGGCTTGTGAAAGTATTCACCCCCCTTGACATTTTTCCTATTTTGTTGCCTTACAACCTGGAATTAAAATGGATTTTGGGGGGGGTTGTATCATTTGATTTACACAACATGCCTACCACTTTGAAGATGCAAAATATTTTTTCTTGTGAAGCAAACAAGAAATAAGACAAAAAAACAGAAAACTTGAGCGTGCATAACAGAAGTTTACATACACCTTAGCCAAATATATTTAAACTCAGTTTTTCACAATTCCTGACATTTAATCCTAGTAAAAATTCCCTGTCTTTGGTCAGTTAGGATCACCACTTTATTTTTAAGAATGTGAAATGTCAGAATAATAGTAGAGAGAATTATTTAATTCAGCTTTTATTTCTTTCATCACATTCCCAGTGGGTCAGAAGTTTACATACACTCAATTAGTATTTGGTAGCATTGCCTTTAAATTATTTAACTTGAGTCAAACGTTTCGGGTAGCATTCCACAAGCTTCCCACAATAAGTTGGGTGAATTTTGGCCCGTTCCTCCTGACAGAGCTGGTGTAACTGAGTCAGGTTTGTAGGCCGCCTTGCTCACACACGCTTTTTCAGTTCTGCCCACAAATGTTCTATTGGAATGAGGTCAGGGCTTTGTGATGGCCACTCCAATACCTTGACTTTGTTGTCCTTAAGCCATTTTGCCACAAATGTGGAGGTATGCTTGGGGTCAGTGGCGGCTCCTGAAAAAATTCTCAGGGGGGGCAATTTTTCTGATGATTTAGGTGACCTACACACATTTAAAAAAATATATGTCCAGCAACAACATGAAGACAGGGGCAGCATATAAGTCAATACCAGAAGCATTTATTGACTGATCTCAAAAGTGTTGGCTTACCAGGGTTGGTGGAGCCCTCAGTTTCATCTTTGCCTCGCAAAGCTAACTCAAACACTCCGCAAAACTTCACACACTGGATTAGCCGGCTGAGGATGTGGCGGTTCTTGCTAATGTCGTAGTAAATATATTTGTTATAGTGAATATGGAATATGATATGTTGAGTAAAATGTTGTGCTAAGATCTATTTAGGTCAGGAGCTGGTTATAAGTTCTGTTCCTATCCAATAACAATGGACAAAAGGGTCCTATCTTGTCAGCCTTGTCAGCAGGTGGCCAAGGACAACACCCACGCCATAGGCCTCTCAGTTCTTCCAACTCACGAGTTCTTGCTCTGAGGACACACACACACACACACACAAACACACACACACACATCATCACTGTTAAACACACACACACACACACACACACACATCATCACTGTTAAACACACACACACACACACACACACAAAAATCCCCTCTCTTAGGCTGAACATTTGAAGACAGAGAACCCGACTCAGAGCCAATGCAACAGTGACAGTAGCCTGGAGGGGACCTCGCCCAACTCATCAGGACCAATCAGAAGATCAGAACTACTAGATTCAACCTACTTCATTTATTGCATAAAATGTCTGCACACAATGTTTCGGGGCTCTCTTCAGATAATAATAATAATAATAATAATATGCCATTTAGCAGACGCTTTTATCCAAAGCGACTTACAGTCATGCGTGCATACATTTTTGTGTATGGGTGGTCCCGGGGATCGAACCCACTACCTTGGCGTTACAAGCGCCATGCTCTACCAGCTGAGCTACAGAAAGTGGATACTCATGGATGCGCATCGCAATTGTAAAATGTCAACACAATTGGAGACACCACGTCATTTTTGGAGACATGTTATTGACAGTAAACTATTGTAGATGCGACTGCTAACTAAATAAAACATTTTAGCTGGCTAGCTAATCATCTTAGCTAAATGTGGGGCAAACAATTCAGTTATTTACCGTTAATTTGAGGGATTGGGGTGAAAGAAATCGAGTTACATAGTGATACTTTACGATATACTGTATTGACAATATCGCAATATTTTAGCGCTAGTTGGCTGTACCTGCACCAAAACACCATTATTGTTCCTTCATAGCTTGTTCTCAATCTTTTCACATTGGGAGCCAATTTGTTTTCAGCACTTTTATTTCCATGACTGATCAAAACTCGTTCTCATGGCTTTCTGATCCCTCTGCAACAGACATATGGTGCGCAATAAAATCACAGTATCGAATCGCAATACGTATAGAATCATGAGACTCGCAATGCTGATGCATATATCTTATCGTGAGGTTCCTGGCAATTCCCAGCCCAAGTTCATTTGCCACAACAAATCTCTTCGCTAGCAAACGCGATGTCTTCTCCAAAACGGCAATGTGTCTCCAGCAATGTTTACTTTTTTGACGTTCTATGGCATCTCCACTTTCCAAGCATATATGACCACATGTAATATTTTGGTAAGTGATGCAAATAGTGAACTATGTAGGGCCAGGATGTAAAATATATGTAGCTGCAGCAATTTCTCTTATCTGATATGGTAAGTAATGGGGCTTAATTTATAGCTCCCTAAGAGTTTGACGAACGGGTCCGTGCACGCGATTCCAGATATCTTTACCTCTGAATAAACTGCCTTTATTATACCATATCCACCCTGTCCAAAGTCTCTACTTGGTCTCAGTTCTCCAGTAAACTTGTGATTATCAACACTAACCTCATCGTTGTGGCGGCGGACAGCTAGCCTGTATCCCTCATCAAGTTGAGTGGCAATGTTATTTTTCCGTTCGTACCAATTTTTGGAAAATCCTCGGGTGTAGGACTTTCCGCCTTTAGTAGAAACCTGTTGAATTATTAAATTTGGTCTGGGAGGTCCTAATTGTTTCGTTGCCAATTTATCTTCATTTGTTCGCCGACAAAAAGGAACTTCTTTCAAAGACACAATCCGCTCTTTTCTCAGTTACGTTCATGGTTACGTTACGTTACGTATGACGAAAGCGCGTAAGTGCAAGCCCTCAGACACCCATAGAGATTGTATTGAAGGCTCTGAAATTTGAAAAAAATAGATTTTACATTAGAGGCTATGAGAGACTTCTGGGCGATTTTCAACCTGACTGAAATCGCCCCAAAAGGGGGGGGAGCCATTTGAAGCACGACTTTAGCCTGATTCGACATTTAGTGGCAGTGTGGCACTGTGGCAGATCAGACGTATAGATTACAACACTGATAACTACTGTTGCCGTGATATAATTGATTAGAAAAAAAATCCCTTCCTTTTCCCGTTTGGCAGTGCGTCGCCCATATCGCCCTATTGAACAGGCCGCCCCTGCTTGGGGTCATTGTCCATTTGGAAGACTCATTTGCGACCTAGCTTTAACGTCCTGAATGATGTCTTGAGATGTTGCTTCAATATACCCACATAATTTTCCTTCCTCATGATCCCATCTATTTTGTGAAGTGCACCAGTCCCTCCTGCAGCAAAGCACCACCACAGCATGATGCTGCCACCCCCGTGCTTCACGGTTGGGATGGTGTTCTTCAGCTTGCAAGCAACCCCATTTTTCCTCCAAACATAACGATGGGCATTATGGCCAAACTGTTCTATTTTTGTTTCATCAGACCAGAGGACAATTCTCGAAAAAGTACGATCTTTGTCCCCATGTGCAGTTGCAAACCGTAGTCTGGCTTTTTTTATGGCGTTTTTGGAGCAGTGGCTTTTTCCTTGCTGAGCGGCCTTTCAGGTTATGTCGATATAGGACTCATTTTACTGTGGATATAGATACTTGTGTACCTGTTTCCTCCAGCATCTTCACAAGGTCCTTTGCTGTTGTTCTGGCATTGATTTGCACTTTTCGCACCAAAGTACGTTCATCTCTAGGACACAGAATGCATCTCCTTTCTGAGCGGTGTGGCGGCTGCGTGGTCCCAAGGTGTTTATACTTGCGTACTATTGTTTGTACAGATGAACGTGGTACCTTCAGGCGTTTGGAAATTGCTCCCAATGATGAACCAGACTTGTGGAGGTCTACAATTGTTTTTCTGAGGTCTTGGCTGATTTCTTTTGATTTTCCCATGATGTCAAGCAAAGAGGCACTGAGTTTGAAGGTAGGCCTTGAAATACATCCACAGGTACACCTCCAATTGACTCAAATGATGTCAATTAACCTATCAGAAGCTTCTAAAGCCATGACATCATTTTCTGGAATTTTCCAAGCTGTTTAAAGGCACCTTCAACTTAGTGTATGTAAACTTCTGACCCACTGGAAATGTGATACAATTAATTATAAGTTAAATAATCTGTCTGTAAACAATTCTTGGAAAAATTACATGTGTCAATGCACAAAGTAGATGTCCTAACCGACTTCCCAAAACTATAGTTTGTTAACAAGAAATTTGTGGAGTGTATGTAAACTTCCGACTTCAGCTGTATTCACCGCTCCCCCCCCCCCAAAGTCAATACTTTGTAGAGCCACCTTTTGCAGCAATTACAGCTGCAAGTCTCTTGGGGTATGTCTCTATAAGCTTGGCACATCTAGCCACTGGGATTTTTGCCCATTCTTCAAGGCAAAACTGCTCCAGCTCCTTCAAGTTGGATGGGTTCCGCTGGTGTACAGCAATCTTTAAGTCATACCACAGATTCTCAATTGGATTGAGGTCTGGGCTTTGACTAGGCCATTCCAAGACATTTAAATGTTTCCCCTTAAACCACTCGAGTGTTGCTTTAGCAGTATGCTTAGGGTCATTGTCCTGCTGGAAGGTGAACCTCCGTCCCAGTCTCAAATCTCTGGAAGACTGAAACAGGTTTCCCTCAAGAATTTCCCTGTATTTAGCGCCATCCATCATTCCTTCAATTCTGACCAGTTTCCCAGTCCCTGCCAATGAAAAATATCCCCACAGCTTGATGCTGCCACCCCCATGCTTCACTGTGGGGATGGTGTTCTCGGGGTTATGAGAGGTGTTGGGTTTGCACCAGACATAGCGTTTTCCTTGATGGCCAAAAAGCTCAATTTTAGTCTCATCTGACCAGAGTACCTTCTTCCATATGTTTGGGGAGTCTCCCACATGCCTTTTGGCGAACACCAAACGTGTTTGCTTATTTTTTTCTTTAAGCAATGGCTTTTTTCTGGCCACTCTTCCGTAAAGCCCAGCTCTGTGGAGTGTATGGCTTAAAGATGTCCTATGGACAGATACTCCAATCTCCACTGTGGAGCTTTGCTGCTCCTTCAGGGTTATCTTTGGTCTCTTTGTTGCCTCTCTGATTAATGCTCTCCTTGCCTGGTCCGTGAGTTTTGGTGGGCGGCCCTCTCTTGGCAGGTTTGTTGTGGTGCCATATTCTTTCCATTTTTTAATAATGGATTTAATGGTGCTCCGTTTGGATGTTCAAAGTTTCTGATATTTTTTTATAACCCAACCCTGATCTGTACTTCTCCACAACTTTGTCCCTGACCTGTTTGGAGAGCTCTTTGGTCTTCATGGTGCTGCTTGCTTGGTGGTGCCCCTTGCTTAGTGTTGTTGCAGACTCTGGGGCCTTTCAGAACAGGTGTGTATATACTGAGATCATGTGACAGATCATGTGACACTTAGATTGTACACAGGACTTAGAGTCACTCTATGCCTGTCAAGCTAACAGGCATAGAGTCATCTGCAGCTATTTGTTGAGTGAGCTGAGACTTTGCCATGGTCCCTGGTCAACCACGTTTGAGCAGAGCAGACTGCGCATTGGGCAGACCTCCCTCAAGTCCATGAATGTCCATGAATGGACAGAGCTGTTATGCCAATGGTGTTTTGTCTCAAGGGAATTATTTAGAGTCAGTATCTCTCTGTTTTTCCAATATTTTGAATGGTGCTGGAGGACATAGCAGCCGTTTTATGGGCTTCTGACCAATTGTGCTATTTTGGGTGTATTTTGGGTGCCGATCGTAACTTTTTTTGTACATAATGTTTCCGCCATCGTTTCCTATGACCGAAAAGAGCTTCTGGACATCAGAACAGCTATCACTAACCTCAATTTGATGAGGACTTCTACAACATACTGATTATCGTGGAGCAGACCAAAACCTATAAAGGCCAACGTGCGGGATACCTGACGAGACTACGTCGGAGAGTGGATAAATCTCCTCTACCCTCTGTTCTATTGGCAAACATGCAATCACTGGAGAATAAACTGGATGAGCTTCGTTCAAGACTATCGTATCAACGTGATCTGAAGAACTGTAATATCCTATGTTTCTCCGAGTCGTGGCTGAACAAGGACATGGTAAATATAAATCTAGCTGTTTTTTCTATACATCGGCAGGACAGAACAGTGGCATCGGGGAAGCTCAGGGGAGATGACGTTTGTCTCTTTGCGCACTCAGCGAGCTGTATAGGGTCATAAGTAAACAAAATAATGCTCACCCAGAGTGGCCGGTGACTTTAATGCAGGAAAACTGAATTCCATTTCACCTCATTTCTACCAGCATGTCACCTGTGCAACTAGAGGCGAAAAAACTCACACAGAGACGCATACAAACATCCCTCGCACTCCATTTGGCAAATCTGACCATAACTCTATCCTCCTGGTTCCTGTTTACAAACAAAAACTAAAACAGGAAGTACCAGTGACGAGCTCAATTTGAAAGTGGTCCCGATGAAGCGGATGCTAAGCTACAGGACTGTTTCTCCAGCACAGACTGGAATATGTTCCAGGATTCATTCGACGGCATTGAGAAGTTTACCACATCAGTCACCGGCTTCATTAATAAGTGCATCGACGACATCATCCCCACAGTGATCGTATGGACATATCCCAACCAGAAGCCATGGCTTACAGGCAACATCTGCACTGAGCTAAAGGCATAGCTAAAGGCTACATGTACATTTCTACATCGATTCGGTACTGGTACCCCGTGTATAAAGCCAAGTTATCGTTTACATTTATTTTATTTTTTTCTCTCTGCAAATTGTTGGGAAGGCCCAGTAAGCATTTCACTGTTAGTCTACACCTGTTGTTTACCAAGCAAGTGAGAAATACAATTTGATTTGATTTTGATTAATGGTGTTTTGTCTCAAAGAAATTGTTTCGAGTCAGTATCTCTCATATTTTTTCGATATTTAGTTTTCCAAACTTTTCTCTGGCTTTTAGTCAAACTTATGAGGCATATTTTGTTGAAAATGGCAGCCATAAAAATATTTCTGGTAATAGTTACAGGGGTATCCAAAATCATCTGTTATGAAACACAACTCAAATCCCACTGTCCGTCTGACACATAGTAGGCATGAAAAGAACATAATAGTTCCCTTACCTAATATTCTCCTCACCACCTCCGTTGTGAAATCTGTGGTGCTGTTACTGTGAAGGTGTTTCATCCTACCTGATCCCTGGGGCCTGTCACTCTTCACTGATTGGCAGGGGAGGAACACACACACTCTCTCTTTCTCTTGCACACGTAGTCCCACACGCATATAGTCACACACACACATAGTCAGACACACAGTCACACACACACACACACACACACACGCATACCCACACTTGGAGCAGTGCCATAAAGCTGTCAGCCTAGCGGCCCAACAGTGCTGCCATGATGATATGATTTATGTAGAAGCTGATTGTGTCAGTGGCTTCATAAATTGATCTTGTCATTTATTCCCACAAACGACACGGCGAGGATGGCTGCAGTGCACATGTCGACTCTTCTGCTCTGCCGAGCCAGCCAAAAGTTTCCTTCTATCTGTTCCTACGCTACAAAAGTCAGCCAGGGGAGAGGAGCTGGAACTAGATCATGGATTCCTCTGTGATGATGACGATGATGATGATGATGATGATGATGTTGATGATGATGAAGGTGTGGTATTGTCAGGTGTTTGATAAGAGAGAGGAGAAAAAGTTATATCCTGCTCATATTTCAGTCCCAGGTAAAGTTTCAGTCGCTTAATTCAGTGCCACTACTTATTGTACCACCAGTTGCAATGAAGAGGGGTGAACTGAATTTAGATGACTTAATTTAAATTAGCATTTTTACTCTAATTTGGTTTTGTAATTAATTGAGGGAGAGGGGAGATCTGGTAAAGAGAGCAAGAGAACCGTGTTTAAAACATGAGATTTGTTTAAACAGGAAGTATTTGTGCAAGGGCACAGACTCCAATCAAGATTGGGAATACTTATATCATGTTGTACAGTTAACACCTCTTAAGTAGTCAAACTCTCAGATAACCAACTTTGCATTTAAATTGCACTGCGCTGTGTGTCTAAATTGCACAGGACGGCAGGCAATGCTACAGTATAACCTCAAGACATCTTTACTGTAATATGAAAAACAAAACCTGTTTATCTTCTTCGTTATCCCTTCTCTCCTCTCTATTTCTCGGAGTAGACATCTTGCTTATGGTAATAAGCGCGTGGTGGTGGGGGATTCAAAAGCACAAGGCCATCAATAGATACTGTAGGTGGAATAAAGCTAGGGTTTCAGAACCTTTGGAGAATCTTCCCAAATGAGCATACCAAGTGGTTTCAGCAAAGGCCATTTTTTCTGTGGCGACAGGTCTCAATAACAATCCGTCTGATCTGATTGGACAGGATCGTCGTTATGGTGCTGCTTTTGTGTAGCTCTATTACCACGTGATCAATGAATCTGTGCATCTGCCTTTTCAAACCAGGATGGTTTGCTCCAAGGAGAAGGGGGGACATCTCGCAAATTGGTATTTTAACATAAAGCGAAATTGCAGAGGAGAATGAAAGCGTCAGTCAAAACTTCTGACAGATGCCTTGCATCATAATGCCCACTGTAGTTTTTCTGGCTTGTATCATTGTAAATCGGTTTGGATAAACATTGGATCCAGAACTTTTTGTAGATATTTATACATGAACCATTTTGTGAGATTGTGAATTTTTCTTACTTTTTGGGCACTTTTTTTCCCTCTGTTTGTTTCTTGTTGTTTTTTTCACCAGGAAATGTAATCTGTTTTATTTTAAGGTGTCGTAACTTGAGCCTCACTTTTTGTTAAAGGTTTGATTGCCTAAGCATATGATTGGAATTGGAATGTCTCGAAGCGAATCAGGACACAACTCTCAGGGATTGATAAACAATTACAGCTGAAGTCGGAAGTTTACATACACTTAGGTTGGAGTCATTAAAAATCGTTTTTCAACCACTCCACAAATTTCTTGTTAACAAACTATAGTTTTGGCAAGTCGGTTAGGACATCTACTTTGTGCATTGACACAAGTAATTTTTCCAACAATTGTTTACAGACAGATTATTTCACTTAATTAATTATTTGTATCACATTTCCAGTGGGTCAGAAGTTTACATACACTAAGTTGACTGTGCCTTTAAACAGCTTTGAAAATTCCAGAAAATTATGTCATGACTTTAGAAGCTTCTGATAGGCTAATTGACATAATTTGAGTCAATTGGAGGTCTACCTGTGGATGTATTTCAAGGCCTACCTTCAAACTCAGTGCCTCTTTGCTTGACATCATGGGAAAATCTAAAGAAATCAGCCAAGACCTCAGAAAAACAATTGTAGACCTCCACAAGTCTGGTTCATCCTTGGGAGCAATTTCCAAACGCCTGAAGGTACCACACTCATGTGTACAAACAATAGTACGCAAGTATAAACACCATGGGACCACGCAGCTGCCATACCTCTCAAGAAGGAGACGTGTTCTGTGTCCTAGAGATGAACGTACTTTGGTGCGAAAAGTGCAAATCAATCCCAGAACAACAGCAAAGGACCTTGTGAAGATGCTGGAGGAAACAGGTACAAAAGTATCTATATCCACAGTAAAACGAGTCCTATATCGACATAACCTGAAAGGCCGCTCAGCAAGGAAGAAGCCACTGCTCCAAAACCGCCATAAAAAAAGCCAGACTACGGTTTGCAACTGCACATGGGGACAAAGATCATACTTTTTGGAGAAATGTCCTCTGGACTGATGAAACAAAAATAGAACTGTAATGACCATCGTTATGTTTGGAGGAAAAAGGGGGTTGCTTGCAAGCTGAAGAACACCATCCCAACCGTGATGAAGCACGTGGGTGGCAGCATTATGCTGTGGGGGTGCTTTGCTGCAGGAGGGACTGGTGCACTTCACAAAATAGATGGCATCATGAGGAAGGTCAATTATGTTGATATATTGAAGAAACATCTCTAGACATCAGTCAGGACGTTAAAGCTTGGTCGCAAATGGGTCTTCCAAATGGACAATGACCCCAAGCATACTTCCAAATTTGTGGCAAAATGGCTTAAGGACAACAAAGTCAAGGTATTGGAGTGGCCATCACAAACCCTGACCTCAATCCAATATAACATTTGTGGGCAGAACTGAAAAAGCGTGTGTGAGCAAGGAGGCCTACAAACCTGACTCAGTTACACCAGCTCTGTCAGGAGGAATGGGCCAAAATTCACCCAACTTATCGTGGGAAGCTTGTGGAAGGCTACCCGAAACGTTTGACCCAAGTTAAACAATTTAAAGGCAATGCTACCAAATACTAATTGAGTGTATGTAAACTTCTGACCCATTGGGAATGTGATGAAAGAAATAAAAGCTGAAATAAATCATTCTCTCTACTATTATTCTACTATTATTTCACATTCTTAAAAATAAAGTGGTGATCCTAACTGACCTAAGACAGGGAATTTTGACTAGGATTAAATGTCAGGAATTGTGAAAAACTGAGTTTAAATATATTAGGCTAAGGTGTATGTAAACTTCCGACTTCAAATGTACATGTGGTGTTATTTATTTTCTGAGAAAAGCTTGCTGGTTTGCTTAGATTGCCATAATAAATAGAATATTAGAGTGATCAAACCATGGCAGTTAGCTTGACAAATGCATCATTTATATTATTGCACAGCAGTGTGTGTGGTGTTACTTTACAAGACATTACAAGACCATGACAACCATGACAACTTGGATCCAAAACAACTTGGATAGAAAGGTTATCTAGATGCAAAATAACTGTCTCATATCCTTGGGGAAGAGAATGCTCAAACAACTGTTGTATTCAGCCAGAGTGCCTGACAGTCTGGAGAAGGGGTGGGCAATCTTACCCTGCCAGGGCCAGTCTGGGTACAGGTTTTTTCTTCCAGTCCATTAGTAATACACCTGTTTTACACCTGATTCAAAAGCCTACGCCCACACTGGGCCTCAGGGTAAGACTGCCCACCCCTGATAGAAGTCAGATAATGGATAGAGATACAAGATGGTGGCGACAGACACGGTCACCCTGTTTCTAGCTCCTTGCCAACTTTGCAGAACTTTGCAGTATTAAAAATGTTTTGTGTGTTATTTCTTACATGATTTTCTCAGAACGTTTCTTTTATTATTCTGATATTTCTTAATTTCTCAGTTTTTCTGGATTATGTGTGTATTGTGTTTTTATTGTTTATTTGTATTTCTAGGTATTACTGCACTGTTGGAGCTAGAAACACAAGCATTTTGCTGCACCTGTGATAACATATGCAAATCTGTGTACGCGAACAATACAATTTGATTTGATTGATTTTGATTTGATCAGATAATAGCCAAAGCTGAGTGTGATGTTTTGTGTGGGTGCAGGTTTTTGTTCCAGCCCAGCTGGATTCAAGCCTGCATGTTCAAGTTTCAAATGTGTTTATTTGTCATATACACACGGAGTACACAGTGCAATGAAACACTTCCTTGCAGGTTCACCTCTCAACAGTGCAACAACAATCGAAAAAGTAAATGGTCTGGGCAAGCTGCAGCTTAACTAGGTCCTTCTTTGCAGCACTTGACCATATGACTGGACAATAATCAAGATAAAATAGAACTACATTTTTAAATTTTAGTCATTTAGCAGACGCTCTTATCCAGAGCGACTTACAGTTAGTGAGTGCATACATTATTTATTTTTTATACTAGAGCCTCTTTTTATTATGGACAGACCTCTCCCTGTCTTTACAACCATTGAATCTATATGTTTTGACCATGACAGTTTACAATCTAAGGTAACACCAAGTAATTTAGTCTCCTCAACTTGTTCAACAGCTACACCATTCATTACCAGATTCAGCTGGGGTCTAGAACTTAGGGAATGTAACTCTTTGTTAAGGGTTTCAGTGGCTTCATTAGCTGTGGTTGATGATGTGTTTATGGTTGAATGATCACCACATGCTTTGTTTAATGCCAGTGGCAGGTCATTGGTAAAAAATAGAAAAGAGTAGAGGGCCTAGAGCGCTCTCCCACACTAAGTTTGCCCACTTTGCCAATGAAGTAATCATTAAAATAATTGGCAACATCAAATGGTTTTGTGATGAATAAGCCATCTGATTCAATGAAAGATGGAGTTGAATTTGTCTTTTTGCCCATAATTTTATTTAAAGTACTCAAGTTTTTTCAAAATCATTCTTTATAACATTGATCTTGGCTTCATAATACAGTTTCTTCTTCTTTTTGTTGAGTTTAGTCACATAATTTCTCAATTTGCAGTAAGTCAGCCAGTCAGATGTGCAGCAAGACTTATTAGCCACTCCTGTTGCCCCATCTCTTTCAACCATACAGTTTTTCAATTCCTCATCAGTCCATGGAGCCTTAACAATTCAAACAGTCAGGTGCATGTTTATCAATAAGAAGCAATTTCATAAATTCATCAAGTGCAGCGTCTGGATGCTCCTTATTAACCACATCAGACCAACAAATATTTTTAACATCATCCACATAAGAGTCACAGCAAAATCGTTTGTATGATCTCTTATATACTATTTTAGGCCCAGCTTTTGGAACTTTGGCTTTCCTGGATATAGCCACTATATTGTGATCACTGCATCCAATGGGTACGGATACAGCTTTAGAACAAAGTTCTACAGTATTAGTAAAAATCTGATCAATACATGTGGCTGAGATATGGCTCTGAATATATACAGCAACACCTCCACCATAAGCATTCCCGTCTCTTCTATAGATGTTATATCCTTGTATTGATACTGCTGTTTCATCAAATGAATTATCTAATTGAGTATTAGAAATTGCTAATATATTAATGTTATCTGATGTTAGCAAGTTATTGATTTGATGTAAAAGAGCAAACAAAGCAAGATAAAAAAATATAAATTCAGCAGTCCATTAGTCAGTTGGTGTGAGTGTGCGCTGCGGGGTTGAAGCTACGAACCCATCGGCTTGGCTCTCTGATCCCTTCCAGGCTTTTGGGAGGGAGGGATGGTGGACAATGAGCCTGTCAAAACGTATGTAAGCAATGTCCCCACGTGCTCTGGCAGCTTTCATGGCTGGGATAAGATCTTTCCTCTTCTGGCACACAGCTTCAGGATAGTCCTCATTGAGGAAGATATACATTCCTCTCAAGTTCTTGGCTCTTTCCAGAACAGCTACCTTGTCCTTGAACCTCAGGAACTTGACCACTATCGGCCTGGGCCTGTCACCTGGGCCGGTGGTGGGTTTTCCAGTCCTGTGGGCGCGCTCCACCTCAATCTTCCTGTGGTCCATATTCAGTTACTCAGAGATCATTTCCCTCACTTTGTCCTCAGACTCCATCCAGGTCTCATGCAGAGATTCTGCAATTCCGTCCACAACCATGTTGTTCCGCCTTGATTGTCCCTCGAGACAATCTGATTTCTCCATCATTGTTATCATGGATTCACATACAGAACTGATGTCCTCTCTCAATAACTTACAGATTGCTGTCATCTTGCCGTTCTCCTGTTTAAACTCATCGAGCTGACCCTGGGAGAACTGCAAACTGTTCTTCAGGTCCTGGACCTCTCTGGTCAGGTCGTCCATTATTTTATTACTTGACTCCACCAGTATTTGGACAAAACACTTGAAGCTATTTTCTTGTTGTTCTAACAACCGCTTGTAGAACTATTTTTCTTCATTTAAAAGATCCTTCACCTGTGATAGAGAGACACCACTGTCTTCAATGGTACCCCCGCCGGCTTTGGTCTTTGTCATGGTAACAACGTAGGTTACGCTGTTACTCCTCTCAGTTCCAGACAGGGCAGGTCACAGGGAAGATTGAAACAACAACAACAACAACAAACAGTCGGGGTATAGACAGCCACAGGCCCGGGACAATCTGCTGTCCCATCCACCATGGCTAACCATGTCACGGGCTGTGTTAAAGCCCTCTAGAAAACCCCGCTAGCTTGATAGGCAGCTAACTAGCAGCTAGGCTAGCCGCTAAGCCAAACAGCTCCTCAGACCCGGCCTTGGTCGGCAGGATCACTGGACAGCAAGTGATGGCAACAGTGTCGCTGGATCCAAACTCAAAAGGTAGCTGGCTAGTAACGTTTTCAATAGACTTTCAAAACTTTTCAAAACAACAAACTTTCCAAAACAACAAACCGAGCTCTCCCTCATTTTAGCAGAATGCTGAATTATGCTGAGCTGAACCCGAGTCAGCAATGATTACTGCTTTCTGCTTCAGAAAGTGTTGAGTCGCCCACTACATGGAGTCGCCCACTACATTCATTAAGTCAGAATTCCTCTTTGACTCAGCCATGCTTCCTTGCCCGTCCAACACTTCCTCATCTCCCAGCCCTTCTAATGCGACTAGCCCTGATGCTCCTCCCTCTTTTCCCCTGCCCTGCTACATAGCTTCTCCCTGCAGGCGGTCACTGAGTCTGAGGTGCTAAAGGAGCTCCTTAAACTTGACCCAAAAACCCATCTGGGTCAGATGGTTTAGCTCCTTTCTTCTGTAAGGTTGCAGCCCCTATCATCGCCAAGCCTATCTTTCACCTTTTTAACCTGTCTCTCCTCTCTGGGATGGTTCCCAGTGCTTGGAAGGCAGCCACGGTGAGTCCTTTATTTAAAGGGGGTGATCAAGCTGATCCTAACTGTTATAGGCCAATTTCTATCTTGCCCTGTTCATCAAGAGTGTTGAAAAAACTTGTCAATAATCAACTGACTGGCTTTCTTGATGTCTATAGTATTCTCTCTGGTATGCAATCTGGTTTCCACTCAGATTATGGATGTGTCACTGCAACTTTAAAAGTCCTAAATTATGTCACCACTGCCCATGATTCTAAGCAATGTTGTGCTGCTATTTTTATTGACTTGGCCAAAGCTTTTGATACAGTAGACCATTCCATTCTTGTGGGTCGGCTAAGGAGTATAGGTGTCTCTGAGGGGTCTTTGGCCTGGTTTGCTAACTACCTCTTTCAAAGAGTGCAATGTGTAAAGTCAGAACATCTGCTGTCTCTGCCACTGTCTGTCACCAAGGGAGTACCTCAAGGCTCGATCCCAGGCCCCACTCTCTTCTCAATTTACATCAACAACATAGCTCAGGCAGTAGGAAGCTCTCCCATCCATTTATATGCAGATGATACAGTCTTATACTCAGCTGGCCCCTCCCTGGATTTTGTGTTAAATGCTCTATAACAAAGCTTTCTTAGTGTCCAACAAGCTTTCTCTGCCCTTAACCTTGTTCTGAACACCTCCAAAACAAAGGTAATGTGGTTCGGTAAGAAGAATGCTTCCCGTATACCCGACGCAAGACCCACTGGTTGATGCTTATTTATAAAACCCTCTTATGCCACTCTCTCCTCTATCTGAGATATCTACTGCAACCCTGATTCTCCACATACAACAACCGTTCTGCCAGTCACATTCTGAAAAATAAACACTCAAACTGGACAGTTGTGGCTGCTTCGCTTGATGTATTGTTGTCTCTACCTTCTTGCCCTTCGTGCTGTTTTCTGTGCCTAACAATGTTTGTACCATGTTTGTGCTGCTACCATGTTGTGCTGCTGATGTTGTTTTTCTACCGTGTTGTTGTCATGTTGTGTTGCTACCATGCTGTGTTGTCATGTGTTGCTGCCATGTTGTGTTGTTGTCTTAGGTCTCTCTTTATGTAGTATTGTGGTGCCTCTTGTCATGATGTGTGTTTTGTCCTCCTTTTGCCTCTTGGTAGGCCGTCATTGTAAATAATAATTTGTTCTTAATTGACTTGCCTAGTTAAATACAAGAAATAACATTTAAAAAACATTGACTCATGCAATAACAAGACAGCTTCCTGAACACAAACCATTAACATATTGATTGGTATTTTCACACAGGAGGGCAGAAATACGGTTCCCAAAGCTCCTCAAGAAGAAAACCTAGTTTAGAAAGTCTACTAAAAAGCGACTGGGGTCTCGTCCGTTTTTACAAACACAGCTTACTTCTCCGCGGTCTCACTGAAGAATACCCTAAAACTCATTCAGGAAGGAGGACCACTGGGGAGCTGTATGAAGTAACAATACATGAAGATGATGTTGTAGAAGGGAAAACCCCAGTTTATCTGCTATTCTGGTCAGGATAAGGAATCCTTATAAACTAACAAAGTGTTACACAACACATTTTTGGGTTAAGGTACTTGCATAAGTAGTGTATTAGAAAGTATTTGGGGCCGAGATTAGGCATTCCCTTAGTTGACTTTTTGCACCAAATCTTGTCAACACCTCTCTCTCCCCCCTCTCTCTGAAGGCTCTCCATGAGGTTACTCTAGAGGTGGATGAGATTTCTCTGACCCTCCCGGGATCACCTTCGACAGGCCCTTCATGCTAATAGTGTAGCTCATCGACCCGACAGAAATGTAACAGCCTCAGTCTCTTATTTCACTGTTGTGAAGCTCTATCACTCATATCTCTGTTGTATTTTCTTCCCTTTGGTAATGATTAGAAGAAGAATAATACAAATTGTTATTTTCAGATCACAGAAAATCATGTTTTTGCTTATTCCTATACAGTTGAAGTCGGAAGTTTACATACACCTTAGCCAAATACATTTAAACTCAGTTTTTCACAATTCCTGACATTTAATCCTAGTAAAAATTCCCTGTCTTAGGTCAGTTAGGATCACCACTTTATTTTAAGAATGTGAAATGTCAGAATAATAGTAAAGGGATTGATTTATTTCAGCTTTTATTTCTTTCATCACATTCCCAGTGGGTCAGAAGTTTACATATACTCAATTAGTATTTGGTAGCATTGCCTTTAAATTGTTTAACTTAGGTCAAACGTTTCAGGTAGCCTTCCACAAGCTTCGCACAATAAATTGGGTGAATTTTGGCCTATTCCTCCTGACAGAGCTGGTGTAACTGAGTCAGGTTTGTAGGCCTCCTTGCTCGCACACGCTTTTTCAGTTCTGCCCACACATTTTCTATAGGATTGAGGTCAGGGCTTTGTGATGGCCACTCCAATACCTTGACTTTGTTGTCCTTAAGCCATTTTGCCACAACTTTGGAAGTATGCTTGGGGTCATTGTCCATTTGGAAGACCCATTTGCGACCAAGCTTTAACTTCCTGACTGATGTCTTGAGATGTTGCTTCAATATATCCACATAAATGTCTTTCCTCATGATGCCATCTATTTTGTGAAGTGCACCAGTCCCTCCTGCAGCAAAGCACCCCCACAGCATGATGCTGCCACCCCCGTGCTTCACGGTTGGGATGGTGTTCTTCGGCTTGCAAGCGATCCCCTTTTTCCTCCAAACATAACAATGGTCATTTTGGCCAAACAGTTCTATTTTTGTTTCATCAGACCAGAGGACATTTCTCCAAAAAGTACGATCTTTGTCCACATGTGCAGTTGCAAACCGTAGTCTGTCTTTTTTATGGCGGTTTTGGAGCAGTGGCTTCTTCCTTGCTGAGCGGCCTTTCAGGTTATGTCGATATAGGACTCGTTTTACTGTGGATATAGATACTTTTGTACCTGTTTCCTCCAGCATCTTCACAAGGTCCTTTGCTGTTGTTCTGGGATTGATTTACACTTTTCGCACCAAAGTACGTTCATCTCTAGGAGACAGAACGCGTCTCCTTCCTGAGCGGTATGACGGCTGCTTGATTTTCCCATGATGTCAAGCAAAGAGGCACTGAGTTTGAAGGTAGACCTTGAAATACATCCACAGGTACACCTCCAATTGACTCAAATGATGTCAATTAGCCTATCAGAAGCTTCTAAAGCCATGACATCATTTTCTAGAATTTTCCAAGCTGTTTAAAGGCACAGTCAACTTAGTGTATGTAAACTTCTGACCCACTGGAATTGTGATACAGTGAATTATAAGTGAAATAATCTGTCTGTAAACAATTGTTCGAAAAACAACTTGTGTCATGCACGAAGTAGATGTCCTAACCGACTTGCCAAAACTATAGTTTGTTAACAAGAAATTAGTGGAGTGGTTGAAAAACAAGTTTTAATGACTCCAACCTAAGTGTATGTAAACTTCCGACTTCAACTGTATGTACCCTGTGATATAACATGTAGCATCTGGAAAGAGGATTTGTAGACTGTCTGTGCCTTTGAAATGGATACTGTTAAGTGTATGTTTCGACCATTAAAATTGGATTCAGAAACCACCTTGTTTGCGTTTTGTACATTTCCATAATGATGGCATGAAAGGGCTAGCCTCGTACGAACCATCCCGATCTCGCAAGCTTACATTCTGTTTCGCTACACTGATAAATAGAATGTAACAGAATGTAAGCTCACGAGATCAGGATGGTTTGTACAAGGCTATGAAAGAGCATTTGTTGAAGAAAAATTATAAGAATGTACTTGTTCTGCTCTAGGTTTTGTTTTATTGTAATATTTTAGATAGAACACTTTAATCTAGTAATGAAAGGGTTTTTGTTATATACAGGTTAGGGCTGACTTTTACATTACATAACAATTTCACAATTAAATTGATTTACAATTAGGATGAAAGAAAACACTATACAAACTCAATCATCAGTCAATATCAGAATCAATAATTTCATTATTGACAATCATTTTAATGACAGAGACAGCAAAGGTTTTAAGCTCATTTTATCCTTAGGCTACACAACAAGCTGGAGTTCTAGAATCAAACATTTCACAATGACACACACAGAGAGCAAAGCTTTGAGTGTGAATATCATTATATTCTTTCATGCTGGCGTCCTGCAGATGACATTGTGATATTTCAAACTCGGAGAGATAAAATGATGAGTAGAATAGAACAAGATGCATCAGACAGCAGATCAGTCATGAGTGGTCAGCTCAATAATCTGTTCCCAGCTTTCAACAGTGACAGATCACCATCATAAGCCAATCGGTGGTTCCAATATGGAGTCTAGTTGAACAGCTACTGGTCTACAGGGGTTCTGGAATGTTACTAGCACAGAGCGGCCAGGAGAGATCTGAGAGACGACACAAGATTTGGTGTCACAAAGTCATTCTAATATACTGTAGTAATAATAATAAAACATGCCATTCTGCTGTCTGATTTTTAAAAATTGCAATTTATTTCTCATGTTAATTGCAATTCAACTGATTGTTGTCTTTATTATATCAGTTTGTGATGGTGTTAAAATATAAGAGTTCTGAGCAATCATGTGTCACTGATGAAAAGTGTTGCGAGGCATGAGTAAGATCACCTACATTTACCAACAACTTATTGTGACAAAGGAAAATCCTTTAGTGCTTTGCTGTAGAGTACTGGGTATTGAGTCATGTTGCATCATTACATGTAGGCTAGTCAGCCTGGCCAGATTAATCTCCTGTTCAGCCAGGTCAGTAAAGGGAGGCGTGTCTGGTTAATAATTTATTAAATGTGATCAGCTGATCCTCTCAGGACCATAAATTGACAGAGTTCCTGACACATTGTCTCCGGCAAAGAGGACGTTGAAGGTAAGAACTGATCTTTATGTCACTGCATTTTTTAAGGTCTTGAAAATGTTCGGTTAGATCATAGTTAGTTAAGATTAGGGTTGCAAAATTCAGATAAATTCCCTAGTTTTCCCAAAGTCCCAGTTGGAGGATACTCGGAATCAGGAGGGAATGAGCAGGAAATCTGGAATCCTCCAATCAGGATTTCTGGAAAAACAGGGAATTTATTGAAAGTTCCTGATATTTTGCAACCCTAGTCAAGATAATAAGTACCTAGTTATGATAGTTAGCAGTACCTAGATATGATAGGTATTACATGCTAAATCTGGGAGAGTGAGTAGGTGTTTGCAAGGTGAAATGTTAATACAAGTGAATCTAAGTCTGTGCCCAGGAAATGTTCCTATGTGAGGCTATAATGAACACATACAGTACTGTATATCTTATATTTGCTGATTTTATGAACATGTACGATTTAGGGATTTCATCACCTCAGTCATTTTGAAACCATGTTTAACAAGTGACAAACCTCATGACATGGCTAAAAGAGTTAAGGAAGTCATATTGTTGTAATTTCTAGATAGGTATTAGAGTACGGGTTACACTTTACTTAAAGTATGGTAATAACACGTACCGCATAATGGTTTTTAAAATCTGTGCAGAGTAGTAATGACATTGTCCATTCTTTCTCCCCAGGTAGATAAAATGTGGGGTATATCTTATTGTGCGATAGTGGCTGTGCTGCTCTGCGTGGCCTGGGCGGCGCCCCACGACGGGGACCACGCCGGTCACACAGAAGACCACCACCATCACCTCCACCACGCCGCCGGCGAGGCCCACCCCCAGCACGGACACGGCCACGGGGACGAAGAGTCCTGCCACAAGCTGGCGCCCCACAACGCAGACTTTGCCTTCGCCCTCTACAGGAGCCTGAGCAAAGCCAACACCGAGAACATGAACATTTTCTTCTCTCCTCTGGGCATTGCCACTAGCCTGGCTATGCTGTCCCTTGGGGGCTAAGGGAGACACCCACAGTCAGCTGTACTCCACTCTGGGCTACGGAGCCTTCACACCGGACCAGGTGAACAAGGCCTATGAGCACCTGAACCACATGTTGGGCCACACTGGGGAGGCCATGCAGCTGGACATGGGCAATGCCTTGGCCTTGAGGGACGGCTTCAAGCCCCTGGCCAAGTTCCTGGAGGACGCTAAGCACTTCTAAACCAGCGAAGGCTTCACTGTCGACTTTAAGAACCCCGCTGAGGCTGAAGCCGAGATCAACAAGTTCATCGCCAAGAAGACCCAGGACAAGATCACGGACATGGTGAAGGATCTGGACCCTAATACGGTCATGGTGCTCATCAACTACGTCTTCTTCAGAGGTAGGAGGAGGACACTGTAGTAGGAGAAAATGGTCAGGCACTTATTGTTGGATTTAAGAACAACGATAAAATACACATCATTGATCAATTGACTGACTGACTGACTGACTGACTGACTGGCTGACTGACTGACTGACTGACTAGCTGACTGACTGACTGACTGACTGGCTGACTGACTGACTGATTGACTGACTAACTGATTTCCACACACGGTAAACAGAAGATGTGTCAATAAAGAATTAAAAGAAAATGTATGCAGGACAAACTAAAAACAATATAGGCTAATAACATTGTCTGTTTCTGCTTGCATGTTTACTACCCCTTAGTAACAATGTCCTCTACCTCCCTCCCCAGGGAAGTGGGATAAGCCTTTCGATGCCACGCTGACCCACAAGGCTGAATTCAAGGTGGACGAGAACACCAAGGTGCAGGTGGACATGATGAAGAGGACGGGTCGTTATGAGTTGTACCAGGACCAGGATAACTTCACCACCGTGGTCATGCTGCCTTACAAAGGCAACTCCTCAATGATGGTGGTCCTGCCCAATGACGGCAAGATGGAGCATGTGGAGGCCTTCATCAACAAGGACTACCTGAAGCACGTGCACGAGCATCTGTTCAGGACGTGAGAACACCTGATTTTATACACTTTTCTAATGTAACTTTCTTTATTAATTCATGGTATACGGTCACTTTAGTACTGCAGCCTCTTTAGGAGTTAAGGAGAGTAGATTGTTTAGAACTTTTTTTATTGGACACCTTTTCAGTATAACGCAACCTATTCTTTATGTATGATTTATTTGTATCTATTCTTAACATAAGGTCAGGGTAGTTTGTTAATCAACTGACAAGACCAAGTTTGCAATGAGTATCGGATTGTATCATATAAAGAGATTCTTAATGCAGATTAACATTTTAATGTGGCTTGCATTTGCAAGCAGCAGGATCATGCACGTTTCTTTGTGCTGATAGTATAAACTAAGTATATGAAAATGATAATGTCTCTTTCAGCAACGTGGATATCTTCATGCCAAAGTTCTCTACCTCTACCTCCTACTCCCTGGGAGAACATCTGAAGGACATGGGTGTGGTCAGTGCCTTCGGTGACACAGCTGACTTCTCTGCCATCTATGAGGAATCCAAACTGAAGGTGTCCAAGGTAGGTTCTGATGATCAGTCCTATCCATCTCATGTCTGTCTCTTCTCTTGTCTGTCTGAGGGAATTGGGAGCAAAATAGAAGAAGAATGTCTGTCTCTGTTGGACTACTAAGGGTCTATTCCATTCTATTATATTCTATTATGTGTATAGGCCACGTAGGGGACAGTGGTGTCAAGTTCAACAAATTAACCTGTTCCTGTTCCCTCCCCAGTTTACCCACAAGGCTGTGCTGAGTGTAGATGAGAAGGGGACTGAGGCGGCCGCTGTCACTACGATAGAGATCGTGGCCACGTCTCTCCCAGACACCATCATGCTCAACAGGCCCTTCCTGCTCTTCATCCTGGAGGACTCTACCAAGAGCATCGTCTTCATGGGCAAGGTCACCAATCCCAGCCCCAAATGAACTACAGAGAGGGAGGGAAAGGGAGGGAGAGAGGGAAAAAGAGGAAGATTGTGAAGGACATCTGAGGAGATTTAAGAAAGGTTTTTGTCTCTCATGCTTTAACAAGTGGCAAAACATATCTGTATCTGACTTTGCGGTTTGCAGTTGTGGCATTCAAGTGTCGGCCATTTTGTCTACATGTGTTTTTGTATCAACTGTATACCTTATAGCAGAGGTGTGTGTGTTTGTGTTTGCAGTTGGCTTAAAATCATACTGATGTCCATGCTGGTCTGGTGATAGTGATATACCATCGTTATGTCTCTGGAAGTTGTCTAATGCATCTTCATGAAATAAAACCGTCTCCCAACAGCATTAAAAATAAAATGTTATGTCATAATTTTGAACAGTTTATACTAGGCTGATGTCTCAAGCATGGGTTTATCTGCATGCATTTCGACTGATATCTCATCTTGATTGTGATCATCTCAAATCATTGATTGGGTTAGATAGCCCCATGTCAGCATTGCCATTCTTCTTTGATGTAGAATTTTCCAAATTTTCCAATGGACTAGCATTTTAAATCTGTGTATTGCCAGGTAGACTGCTGTCTGTCAAGAACAGTGATCTGGATGGATCCTGAGCTAAAACGTTTTCCCAGTAGAGGATAGGGACCTGCGTAGCCTGAGGTTCCTCGGCCCTAGCTGAGTCTGTGACCTTTGACCTGTAAATAGACAGTTGCTGCTGGGAAGTTTATGTAATCAATCAATACCACCTGTCCTCATTCTATCCCCTCATATGCTGACTCGTGAGAAAGACATGTGGGAAACATACACACCTGACCCCATATGGTATGGTCTGTGGACTGTGTCTTCAGATAAAAAATATCTTCAAATTTAGCTTTTGATTATTTCATTTTTCCTGTTTCAGGACAAAACAATAATCAAATTGTAAAGATACAGATACAAATATCTAATACCATTTGTTAAGACACATACTGTATATTGCTTCAACCACAAAATGAACACTGAACAACTTCAACACAGATGGCTGACAAATCGAAACAGAACAATGCAGTACTTCATGGAATTCACTTTCATTGATCCGTGGGTGCTCCTAGAAATCAGTGTGTGAAGAAAAGCATTATATACAGTGAATCCCTGAGACATATTTTAAGACCAACGTTCGACATACAGTAATTGTACACGCATTGCATTGGAGGGAAAAACTGATAGAAGAAGTTATGGACAATATCTCTTAGAGGGGGGTGCCCCACATCTCAATGGTGAGTCTAATCTACCCATTCTTCCCAGACCAGTTGATAACCCAAGCACCATTTTGAACCTTCAAAAAAACCAACCAGCTTTGTTCGTCATTAGCTTGTTCAAACTCCCTCTTCTTCCCAACCCCAACCCCTTCATCTTCAAACCCCAACCCCCTCTTCTTCAAACCCCAACCCCCCCTTCTTCAAACCCCAACCCCCTCTTCTTCAAACCCCAACCCACTCTTCTTCAAACCCCAACTTCCTCTTCCTCTCATCCCCAAGAAATGTGTTAATTTACTTTTATCTGTTCAAATTCAATCTTCTTTCTTTCTTTGTCTTGTCTCTGTCCCGTTCTGAAAGCGCCTCATTGGTGCAGATTCATTTCAATTAATGTCACGTTTGCAACCATATCGCTTGAAACAAGGCACAGGAACTTTCAAGGTGGAATAGTCCATTATTATAAACCAGTCCGTGGGTGATTAATGATACTTGTTCCTGCTATTATGAGAAAACTTGGATTATATTAATATTGATATGAAATATACATTATGTCTATGTATGGAAATAAATTATTGTTCTATTATGAATTATTATTTGGCTGTATGGATTTATTTACTTTTTGGAGGTCTTTTTTGTCAACAATGTGGCCTCATTAAAAACATGCTCCGGAACTTTGGCGACTACTAAATATTTTTTACACCTCACACTTTGGGCTGGATGTGTCAATGTGTAGTTCATACATGCATAAACTATGAGCAGAATTACTGTTTTACCTCAATTAGCCACAAACTCCCAACTGTTTTTCAACCTCAACCCCCTCTTCCTCTCAACCCCAACCCCCTCTTTTTCTCACCCCCAACCCCTACTTCTTCTCACCCCAACCCCCTTTTCTTCTCACCCCCAACCCCCTCTTCCTCTCACCCCCAACCCACTCTTCTTCTCACCCCCAACACCAGTCATCTCTTTTCTGCTCCGCCGATTATCTAATATTAAAGAGATCATATGGTATGATACCCACACAGTCAGGCTAGGAGATGGATTGTGTGAAATTGTTATCTATAGCCGACAAGGTGAAAATCTGTCAATGTGCCCTTGAGCAAGGCACTTAACCGGCACTTAACCCCTAATTTGCTCCAGGGGCGCCGTACTACTATGGCTGATCCTGTAAAGCAACACATTTCACTGCTCTGGTTTATATATACAGTGCATTTGGAAAGTATTCAGACCCCTTCCCTTTTTCCACATTTTGTTATGTTACTGCCTTATTTTAAAATGGATTAACCTCTTACGGATCTGACCCTTTTTTTCAATTTACGCCTAAATGACACCCCCAAATCTAACTGCCTGTAGCTCAGGACCTGAAGCAACGATATGCATATTCTTGCTACCATTTGAAAGGAAACAATTTGAAGTTTGTGGAAATGTGAAATTAATGTAGGAGAATATAACACATTAGATCTGGTAAAAGATAATATAAACAAAAAAACATGCATTTTCTTCTTCTTATTTTTTCATCATCTTTGAAATGCAAGAGAAAGGCCACAATATAATATTGCAGTTTAGGCGCAATTTAGATTTTGGCCACTAGATGGCATCAGTGTGTGTGCAAAGTCTCAGATTGATCCAGTGAAGCATTGCAATACTGGACTATTTTGTGTGTGTGTAGCGAAACAGAATGTAAGCTTGCGAGATCGGGATGGTTCGTACGAGGCTAGCCCTTTCATGCCATCATTATGGAAATGTACAAAACACAAACAAGGTGGTTTCTGAATCCAATTTTAATGGTCGAAACATACACTTAACAGTATCCATTTCAAATTCACAGACAGTCTACAAATCCACTTTCCAGATGCTACATTTTATATCACAGGGTACATACAGTTGAAGTCGGAAGTTTACATACACTTAGGTTGGAGTCATTAAAACTTGTTTTTCAACCACTCCACTAATTTCTTGTTAACAAACTATAGTTTTGGCAAGTCGGTTACTACTACTTTGTGCATGACACAAGTTATTTTTCGAACAATTGTTTACAGACAGATTATTTCACTTATAATTCACTGTATCACAATTCCAGTGGGTCAGAAGTTTACATACACTAAGTTGACTGTAACTTTAAACAGCTTGGAAAATTCCAGAAAATGATGTCATGGCTTTAGAAGCTTCTGATAGGCTAATTGACATCATTTGAGTCAATTGGAGGTGTACCTGTGGATGTATTTCAAGGTCTACCTTCAAACTCAGTGCCTCTTTGCTTGACATCATGGGAAAATCAAGCAGCCGTCATACCGCTCAGGAAGGAGACGCGTTCTGTCTCCTAGAGATGAACGTACTTTGGTGCGAAAAGTGTAAATCAATCCCAGAACAACAGCAAAGGACCTTGTGAAGATGCTGGAGGAAACAGGTACAAAAGTATCTATATCCACAGTAAAACGAGTCCTATATCGACATAACCTGAAAGGCCGCTCAGCAAGGAAGAAGCCACTGCTCCAAAACCGCCATAAAAAAAGCCAGACTACGGTTTGCAACTGCACATGGGGACAAAGATCATACTTTTTGGAGAAATGTCCTCTGGTCTGATGAAACAAAAATAGAACTGTAATGACCATCGTTATGTTTGGAGGAAAAAGGGGGTTGCTTGCAAGCCGAAGAACACCATCCCAACCGTGATGAAGCACGGGGTGGCATCATCATGCTGTGGGGGTGCTTTGCTGCAGGAGGGACTGGTGCACTTCACAAAATAGATGGCATCATGACGAAGGTCAATTATGTTGATATATTGAAAAAATATCTCTAGACATCAGTCAGGACGTTAAAGCTTGGTCGCAAATGGGTCTTCCAAATGGACAATGACCCCAAGCATACTTCCAAATTTGTGGCAAAATGGCTTAAGGACAACAAAGTCAAGGTATTGGAGTGGCCATCACAAACCCTGACCTCAATCCAATATAACATTTGTGGGCAGAACTGAAAAAGCGTGTGTGAGCAAGGAGGCCTACAAACCTGACTCAGTTACACCAGCTCTGTCAGGAGGAATGGGCCAAAATTCACCCAACTTATCGTGGGAAGCTTGTGGAAGGCTACCCGAAACGTTTGACCCAAGTTAAACAATTTAAAGGCAATGCTACCAAATACTAATTGAGTGTATGTAAACTTCTGACCCATTGGGAATGTGATGAAAGAAATAAAAGCTGAAATAAATCATTCTCTCTACTATTATTCTACTTTTATTTCACATTCTTAAAAATAAAGTGGTGATCCTAACTGACCTAAGACAGGGAATTTTGACTAGGATTAAATGTCAGGAATTGTGAAAAACTGAGTTTAAATATATTAGGCTAAGGTGTATGTAAAATTCCGACTTCAAATGTACATGTGGTGCTATTTATTTTCTGAGAAAAGCTTGCTGGTTTGCTTAGATTGCCATAATAAATAGAATATTAGAGTGATCAAACGATGGCAGTTAGCTTGACAAATGCATCATTTATATTATTGCACAGCAGTGTGTGTGGTGTTACTTTACAAGACATTACAATACCATGACAACCATGACAACTTGGATCCAAAACAACTTGGATAGAAAGGTTATCTAGATGCAAAATAACTGTCTCATATCCTTGGGGAAGAGAATGCTCAAACAACTGTTGTATTCAGCCAGAGTGCCTGACAGTCTGGAGAAGGGGTGGGCAATCTTACCCTGCCAGGGCCAGTCTGGGTACAGGTTTTTTCTTCCAGTCCATTAGTAATACACCTGTTTTACACCTGATTCAAAAGCCTACGCCCACACTGGGCCTCAGGGTAAGACTGCCCACCCCTGATAGAAGTCAGATAATGGATAGAGATACAAGATGGTGGCGACAGACACGGTCACCCTGTTTCTAGCTCCTTGCCAACTTTGCAGAACTTTGCAGTATTAAAAATGTTTTGTGTGTTATTTCTTACATGATTTTCTCAGAACGTTTCTTGTATTATTCTGATATTTCTTAATTTCTCAGTTTTTCTGGATTATGTGTGTATTGTGTTTTTATTGTTTATTTGTATTTCTAGGTATTACTGCACTGTTGGAGCTAGAAACACAAGCATTTTGCTGCACCTGTGATAACATATGCAAATCTGTGTACGCGAACAATACAATTTGATTTGATTGATTTTGATTTGATCAGATAATAGCCAAAGCTGAGTGTGATGTTTTGTGTGGGTGCAGGTTTTTGTTCCAGCCCAGCTGGATTCAAGCCTGCATGTTCAAGTTTCAAATGTGTTTATTTGTCATATACACACGGAGTACACAGTGCAATGAAACACTTCCTTGCAGGTTCACCTCTCAACAGTGCAACAACAATCGAAAAAGTAAATGGGTAAAAAAATGGACCCACATCCACCCTCAGAAACTAAGGTGCACCTCTGTCCTTGTCACACAGAGTCAAGGCTGTGTGTGGGATGCATGGATAGGTTGCTAGGTGACACACATCATCCCATGTGTCACCTGTTGCCGTTCTGGTGTCATAACACTTCCTACATTAATCTCATAACCTGTCAGGGTTTGACCATGTTGGATGGATGGAGAGGCTGTCACGACTCAAGAGCACAGTAATATATTATAATCAATTAATAATGATAATATATGCCATTTAGCAGATGCTTTCATCCAACCGGGGGGGGGGGGGGCAAGGGGAATCAAACCCACGATCCTGGTGTTGCAAGAGCCATGTTCTACCAACAGAGTTTCACGGGACCCAGTAATGGAGAAATCATTTATAAAAACAGAGGGGTGAGAGTCCTCAATCATGTTAGTAAATATCAGAAAGAACCAACCGCCACACTGTGTAGAAATCAAAAGCGCTCTCTCTCTCTCCTCCTCCTCTCCCTCTCTCTCTAGAGTCACCTAGTGCCATCGGTGACTCAGCATCTATCTGTGTCACATGTGGGAGGGAGAGAGAGACAGGAAACCATGAACTTGAAGAGGGCTGTGAAGGATGGGGATGTGAGTAGCAGTGGGAAGCCCAGAGCACGAGGTAAATTAATTATCACATTCGGCAGGAAGTGGCAGCCAGGGACCTCAAAGGGTCACCTAGGGCCCCACAAGGCCCCCACCTCCCTGCCCACCTTTAAGCCCCAGAGAGGCTCTCAATACTACGAGCAGTTGCTTAGAAACCCCACATAGATACACTATACAGTACTGTACAAAAGTATGTGGACACCCCTTTAAATTAGTGGATTCGGCAATTTCAGCCACACCCGTTGCTGACTCGAGCACACAGCCATGCAATCTCCATAGACAAACATTGGCAGTAGAATGGTCTTACTGAAGAGCTCAGTAACTTTCAACGTGGCACAGTCATAGGATGCCACCATTCCAACGTCAGTTTGTCAAATTTCGGCCCTGCCAGAGCTGCCCCGGTCAACTGTAAGTGCTGTTACTGTGAAGTGGAAACGTCTAGGAGCAACAACGGCTCAGCCACGAAGTGGTAGGCCACACAAGCTCACAGAACAGGACCGCCGAGTGCTACGTAGCGCGTAAAAATAGTCTGTCCTTGGTTGCAACACTCACTACCGAGTTCCAAACTGCCTCTGGAAGCAACGTCAGCACAAGAACTGTTCGTCGGGAGCTTCATGAAATGGGTTTCCATGTCCGAGCAGCCGCACACAAGCCTAAGATCACCATGCGCAATGCCAAGCGTCGGCTAGAGTGGTGTAAAGCTTTCCGCCATTGGATTCTGGAGCAGTGGAAACGCGTTCTCTGGAGTGATGAATCACTCTTCACCATCTGTCAGTCCGACAGACAAATCTGGGTTTGGCGGATGCCAGGAGAACGCTACCTGCCCCAATGCATAGTGCCAACTGTAAAGTTTGGTGGATGAGGAATAATGGTCTGGGGCAGTTTTTCATAGTTCGGGCTAGGCCCCTTAGTTCCAGTGAAGGGAAATCTTAACTCTATAGCATACAATGACAATCTAGACGATTCTGTGCTTCCAACTTTGTGGCAACAGTTTGGGGAAGGCCCTTTCCTGTTTCCGCATGACATTGCCCCTGTGCACAAAGCGAGGTCCATACAGAAATGGTTTGTCAAGATCGGTGTGGAATAACTTGACTGGCCTGCACAGAGCCGTGACCTCAACCCCATCGAACACCTTTAGGATGATTTGGAACGCCGACTGCGAGCCAGGCCTAATCGGCCAACATCAGTGCCCGACCTCATAATGCTCTTGTGGCTGAATGGAAGCAAGTCCCCGCTGCAATGTTCCAACATCTAGTGGAAAACCTTCCCAGAAGAGTGGAGGCTGTTATAGCAGCAAAGGGGGGACCAACTCCATATTAATGCCCATGATTTTGGAATGAGATGTTCGACGAGCAGGTGTCCACATACTTTTGGTAATGTAGTGTATATTCCCAGATTCCCATTAAACGACTTGCAAAGCGCAATGTATTTTAAACATGTAAAAGCACACATGGAGCCATTGGAAAGTTCATGCCCAGGTTTTGTATTTAAAAACCCAAACCTGGTATTAAGTGTAAGCTACACTAGCTAGCTGGGTGGAAGAGGGTGAACAAGTTAACTGTATTTATTGATTAGTTCCCTGCTAGTACATTTTTGCGTTTCTCCAAAATGGCATCTCTCGCTAAAGGTAATGCATTTGTGACAACATTGTCTGTATCAAGAAATGTTCTTCCTTGATCCTTTTAATGCATAGTGAATTCCTGATCATATTCTGAATCGTGAGTTGTGAGAAAAAATTATACCTGCTATTGCATCCTAATAGGCATTCACCCGAACACTGTCAACAGAGCTCTACAGTACTGTAGTCCTTTATCCTCTTCTTCCTGAAAAAATGTCACCTTGTTGATGAACACTTAATACAGGGAGTGGATTGAGGGATCATACAATATTACATTGTTTTATACTGTCCTGCCTACCTGGGAGATGTTTGTATTATATTGTAGCATAGAGTAATGCATTTGTCAATAGATATCACTCTTATCGTTCTGATCTGATGTATGGTTCATGAAAGTGAATTCCTCAGTGTACAAAGTCCATCTCTCTTGTCTAACATGTTTCACAATACCTCTACTGCACCCTAACATGCTCTATGTATTCAACCCACCACTGTCAACACAGCTGTAGTGTACAGTAGTCAACGTCTGAGTGAATTTAGACAAAAAAAAGAACCCCTGTTCAAAACGTATACAGTAGCATTCACAGGCATGAAGTGTGCCATTGAAAAGGTATGAGAAACCTGATAAGTGATGAATGGATGGTTTGGTGACTGGTTGACTGAGTCCATGGCAGGTATCACCCTCCACTTTATTCCTACTAGACGACTCTCAACTATCATTCTCCTATTTGGCGCTGCTCTCCGGTTTGCCTTCTACCCCATGGTTTCTCTATGAATATATTTGGAGAAAGGATTTCTTCTTAGTGTAAAATGATGGATGGGGTATTGTGATAATCCTTTACAGTGAGTGCTAATGTTTTCTCCCTTCCCTTCACGCACATCTGTTCTTCTTACGCTGTATTTATATTTCGCATTTTAATGGCTGCTTGGCAAATTCTCAGGGCAGTTATGCAATGCAAATGCACATCTTAGCAAAAGAGGAGCGCTGTGCTTTTTTATAAACACCATTGCTCTTCTCCCCCTCGAGACACTCGTCGGTGGTGGAAAAAGGAGTGGGATCGACATGCAATCATCAAAGCTGGAGGAAACTGCTTATTTAACCCACCACTGCTATTGAACCATTTTTCAATGCAGAGTTGTTACTGTATGTATGTGTATGCTATATTCTATTCCACTGCTTTCCAGGCCTTTACACTGTAAAGTAGCTCACACTAATGGTGCGGGATGGTTTCTAAACACCATTTTGATGTTGAGGCAAATGTTTCTAAAGGTAGGGAGGCTCAAGGGTTTTCTAGGACATTTGGACATCGGGTAAAATCTCCAGTTAAAGTGACTGGGTTTCAAAAACACTTGATGAACCCTCTTTTAAGAAGTGTACATTCGGAGCTTCAATTTAGTCTCGGCTAAGTCACTCTTCTAGGCATGGGCATTGCATTGTATCTGAATAAAGTTGTTTCAAATGTCAAAACGTGAACAGTGAATGTAGCACTATATCTACTCTGTGAGGTGTGAGTGCGTGTGTGTAGGGGGATTACAGCAATGGACCATTCATTTTCTCATCTTAGAATGTCTGTATTTGGAGGAAGACTGAAAGAGCATAATCCCATTAATGTGCTATATAGCATTTTTCCCTCCATTTCTCTGGAATTGATGGTCTCCGTGGATCTATTACAAAATATTGTGAAGAGCCGACGTGATTACTCCTTGCACGTTCAAACTCATCAGTCATTGTAATTGTTCCAGGGGGAAGTTGTCTAGATGGGGCTCCAGATTCAGCAAACACTATCAAAAAGGAATGCCGGCATGTGATTATTTAGTCAAATACATTTTTCCTCCATTGAATTTAGGCATGTTATAATCTTCCAGTAAATAGAAAGCAATATATTGAATCAATGTGCTTACCCTTATTTGAAAGGTAAAATCGTTCTTGAAGAACGATCTGGCCTTAATTGCCATGTACTCTTATGATCTCCACCCGACACAGCCAGAAGAGGACTGGCCACCCCTCAGAGCCTGGTTCAACTCTAGGTTTCTTCCTAGGTTTCTGCCTTTCTAGGGAGTTTTTCCTAGCCACCGTGCTTCTACATCTGCATTGCTTGCTGTTTGGGGTTATAGGGTTTCTGTATAAGCACTTTGAGACATCTGCTGATGTAAAAAGGGCTTTAGAAATAAATGTGATTTGATTTTAGAATGTCTGAATGATGTTCCCCTGGAAAACCCCACAACAATGTGTGTAGCAGGTAAAAAATTGGTGTTCCATTTCTGATACAATACCTACTGATTGTTTTGACTAGTAGCAGTAAGACTGCCACATAGCCTAAATAGTAGATTTATGACATACAGTGGGGGGAAAAAGTATTTAGTCAGCCACCAATTGTGCAAGTTCTCCCACTTAAACAGATGAGAGAGGCCTGTAATTTTCATCATAGGTACACGTCAACTATGACAGACAAAATGAGATTTATTTTCTCCAGAAAATCACATTGTAGGATTTGTAATGAATTTATTTGCAAATTATGGTGGAAAATAAGTATTTGGTCAATAACAAAAGTTTCTCAATACTTTGTTATATACCCTTTGTTGGCAATGACACAGGTCAAACGTTTTCTGTAAGTCTTCACAAGGTTTTCACACACTGTTGCTGGTATTTTGGCCCATTCCTCCATGCAGATCTCCTCTAGAGCAGTGATGTTTTGGGGCTGTCGCTGGGTAACACAGACTTTCAACTCCCTTCAAAGATTTTCTGTGGTGATGAGATCTGGAGACTGGCTAGGCCACTCCAGGACCTTGAAATGCTTCTTACGAAGCCACTCCTTCGTTGCCCGGGCGGTGTGTTTGGGATCATTGTCATGCTGAAAGACCCAGCCACGTTTCATCTTCAATGCGCTTGCTGATGGAAGGAGGTTTTCACTCAAAATCTCACGATACATGGCCCCATTCATTCTTTCCTTTACACGGATCAGTCGTTCTGGTCCCTTTGCAGAAAAACAGCCCCAAAGCATGATGTTTCCACCCCCATGCTTCACAGTAGGTATGGTGTTCTTTGGATGCAACTCAGCATTCTTTGTCCTCCAAACACGACGAGTTGAGTTTTTACCAAAAAGTTCTATTTTGGTTTCATCTGACCATATGACATTATCCCAATCCTCTTCTGGATCATCCAAATGCACTCTAGCAAACTTCAGATGGGCCTGGACATGTACTGGCTTAAGCAGGGGGACACGTCTGGCACTGCAGGATTTTTGAGTCCCTGGCGGCGTAGTGCGTTACGGATGGTAGGCTTTGTTACTTTGGTCCCAGCTCTCTGCAGGTCATTCACTAGGTCCCCCTGTGTGGTTCTGGGATTTTTGCTCACCGTTCTTGTCATCATTTTGACCCCACGGGGTGAGATCTTGCGTGGAGCCCCAGATCGAGGGAGATTATCAGTGGTCTTCTATGTCTTCCATTTCCTAATAATTGCTCCCACAGTTGATTTCTTCAAACCAAGCTGCTTACCTATTGCAGATTCAGTCTTCCCAGCCTGGTGCAGGTCTACAATTTTGTTTCTGGTGTCCTTTGACAGCTCTTTGGTCTTGGCCATAGTGGAGTTTGGAGTGTGACTGTTTGAGGTTGTGAACAGGTGTCTTTTATACTGATAACAAGTTCAAACAGGTGCCATTAATACAGGTAACGAGTGGAGGACAGAGGAGCCTCTTAAAGAAGAAGTTACAGGTCTGTGAGAGCCAGAAATCTTGCTTGTTTGTAGGTGACCAAATACTTATTTTCCACCATAATTTGCAAATAAATTCATTAAAAATCCTACAATGTGATTTTCTGGGAAAAAAATTCTCAATTTGTCTGTCATAGTTGACGTGTACCTATGATGAAAATTACAGGCCTCTCTCATCTTTTTAAGTGGGAGAACTTGCACAATTGGTGGCTGACTAAATACTTTTTCCCCCACTGTATGTACTGCTAAAATTTCTAAAAACCTGTTTTTGCTTTGTCATTATGGGGTATTTGTGTGTAGATTGACAAGGATTTTTTATATGAGTTCAGAAAACATATTTTCCCCTTAAAAAATACTGTTACTTTTTACGGTCGTATATAATTAAGCACAATCAACCTGACATTGGCTAATGAAGAGTAAACAACCTGACATTGGCTAATGAAGAGTAAACAACCTGACATTGGCTAATGAAGAGTAAACAACCTGACATTGGCTAATGAAGAGTAAACAACCTGACATTGGCTAATGAAGAGTAAACAACCTGACATTGGTTAATGAAGAGTAAACAACCTGACATTGGCTAATGAAGAGTAAACAACCTGACATTGGTTAATGAAGAGTAAACAACCTGACATTGGCTAATGAAGAGTAAACAACCTGACATTGGTTAATGAAGAGTAAACAACCTGACATTGGCTAATGAAGAGTAAACAACCTGACATTGGCTAATGAAGAGTAAACAACCTGACATTGGCTAATGAAGAGTAAACAACCGGACATTGGCTAATGAAGAGTAAACAACCGGACATTGGCTAATGAAGAGTAAACAACCGGACATTGGCTAATGAAGAGTAAACAACCTGACATTGGCTAATGAAGAGTAAACAACCTGACATTGGCTAATGAAGAGTAAACAACCTGACATTGGCTAATGAAGAGTAAACAACCGGACATTGGCTAATGAAGAGTAAACAACCGGACATTGGTTAATGAAGAGTAAACAACCTGACAATGGCTAATGAAGAGTAAACAACCTGACATTGGCTAATGAAGAGTAAACAACCTGACATTGATTAATGAAGAGTAAACAACCGGACATTGGCTAATGAAGAGTAAACAACCTGACATTGGCTAATGAAGAGTAAACAACCTGACATTGGCTAATGAAGAGTAAACAACCTGACATTGGCTAATGAAGAGTAAACAACCTGACATTGGCTAATGAAGAGTAAACAACCGGACATTGGCTAATGAAGAGTAAACAACCTGACATTGGCTAATGAAGAGTAAACAACCGGACATTGGCTAATGAAGAGTAAACAACCTGACATTGGCTAATGAAGAGTAAACAACCGGACATTGGCTAATGAAGAGTAAACAACCGGACATTGGCTAATGAAGAGTAAACAACCTGACATTGGCTAATGAAGAGTAAACAACCTGACATTGGCTAATGAAGAGTAAACAACCGGACATTGGCTAATGAAGAGTAAACAACCTGACATTGGCTAATGAAGAGTAAACAACCTGACATTGGCTAATGAAGAGTAAACAACCTGACATTGGCTAATGAAGAGTAAACAACCTGACATTGGCTAATGAAGAGTAAACAACCTGACATTGGCTAATGAAGAGTAAACAACCTGACATTGGCTAATGAAGAGTAAACAACCTGACATTGGCTAATGAAGAGTAAACAACCTGACATTGGCTAATGAAGAGTAAACAACCGGACATTGGCTAATGAAGAGTAAACAACCGGACATTGGCTAATGAAGAGTAAACAACCTGACATTGGCTAATGAAGAGTAAACAACCGGACATTGGCTAATGAAGAGTAAACAACCTGACATTGGCTAATGAAGTGTAAACAACCTGACATTGGCTAATGAAGAGTAAACAACCTGACATTGGCTAATGAAGAGTAAACAACCTGACATTGGCTAATGATGAGTAAACAACCTGACAATGGCTAATGAAGAGTAAACAACCTGACATTGGCTAATGAAGAGTAAACAACCTGACATTGGCTAATGAAGAGTAAACAACCTGACATTGGCTAATGAAGAGTAAACAACCTGACATTGGCTAATGAAGAGTAAACAACCTGACATTGATTAATGAAGAGTAAACAACCGGACATTGGCTAATGAAGAGTAAACAACCTGACATTGGCTAATGAAGAGTAAACAACCTGACATTGGCTAATGAAGAGTAAACAACCTGACATTGGCTAATGAAGAGTAAACAACCTGACATTGGCTAATGAAGAGTAAACAACCTGACATTGGCTAATGAAGAGTAAACAACCGGACATTGGCTAATGAAGAGTAAACAACCTGACATTGGCTAATGAAGAGTAAACAACCTGACATTGGCTAATGAAGAGTAAACAACCTGACATTGGCTAATGAAGAGTAAACTCAGAAAAACATTGTAATAAATAAAGCCCATGCAGAATGCGGTAATGAAGGAAAATAATGAGGCACAAAGTACAAAGCCGTTCACGTCTTAATGTGCATAAAACTGCTCTGACATTTGAGATCTGCCAGAGCTTATGCCTCCTCGCTGTGTGTGTGTGTGTGTGCGTGTTGTTCGCTCTGCATAATTGGGTCACCTCAGTGCTGAAACACTGTAACAGTCCCTTGATCTGGCGGTTTAGTTGACAAGGAGTCCCAGGGAGCTAAGGGGAGAAAAGTACACAAACAGTTGATTTACCATTAACATGGGATGTTCAGACAAAACTTTTACAAAATAATTATGTCCCTCTTGGACAGCATGTGGGAGGGGATTAGGGGAAGGGGTGGGGTGGGGGGGGTGTTATAATGGGAGAAGCTGTTCATTGGTTGATCAGAAGTCCTGGGCTGCATCTCAAAAGTCTACAGTGCTTTCCTCTTCTCATTTCCTTATCTCTTCCTTGCAGGGGCGCAACTTTGGTTTTAGAAGTGGGGGGGACATAGTAAACACTCCAATCAGCCTATAATAATAATAATAATAATATGCCATTTAGCAGATGCTTTTATCCAAAGCGACTTACAGTCATGCGTGCATACATTTTTGTGTATGGGTGGTCCCGGGGATCGAACCCACTATCTTGGCATTACAAGCGCCGTGCTCTACCAGCTGAGCTACAGAGGACCACTACCTGACACTCGGAGACATGTCCCCCCCGTCCCCAGTGAAAGTTGCGCCCTTGCTTTCTTGCATGCTATTCATACATCAGGAAATGCAACAACATGTATCAATGTCCACATGAAGCATGAGGTAATGTATTGGGCATGCATTCTAAGTTGTACGCTAGCAAGGACATTGAATGTCTGTAGACTTAGTCTCTGTCCTTTAAGGTTGGAGTAGTTAGTCGGCCATGATACCAGACTCATGGCACAGCATACGGCTTCTGTTGATGACGCCTTGGCCTGATAGGCCCTGAGTTAAGATAGGGCCTGAGTTAAGATAGGGCCTGAGTTAAGATAGGCCCTGAGTTAAGATAGGCCCTGAGTTAAGATAGGCCCTGAGTTAAGATAGGGCCTGAGTTAAGTGCTCTACTGATTGTAGCAGGCAGATGTCTGTCTGTGCGCCTGGTTCTGAGAAGTGGAATCTGTGAAGTGGAATCTGTGAAGTGGAATCTGTGAAGTGAAATCTGTGAAGTGGAATCTGTGAAGTGGATCTGTGAAGTGAAATCTGTGAAGTGGATCTGTGAAGTGAATCATTGCAGCTCGAGCCGCCCTAAACCACTAGCTCTTCTACCTTATGGATTTTCAAACCCACGTACTGTCTGTGTGTGTGTGTGTGTGTGTGTGTGTGTGTGTGTGTGTGTGTGTGTGTGTGTGTGTGTGTGTGTGTGTGTGTGTGTGTGTGTGTGTGTGTGTGTGTGTCTCTGTGCATGCATGTGTGTGTTGAGAGGTCTACTCTTTAAAGTGGCCAATATATGGCCGTAGATTGGAACTGAGATTGAACAGACGTCTGAGACCCTCCTCTCCTCTCCTCTCTTCTCATTGTCTTTTTTCAAGGTACCCAATATTCTGTTATGGATATTTATCTCCATCTCTCTCCTCCTCTGAACCACTTGCTGTGTCAGACAGGGTTATGGGTGCTCCAGGGATATTACAATGATGGATTAAGCCAGAAGTTAAATTTCTTTGCGGGAAATGAATAAATAAAATGGAGGAACTAATTCCTTGACTGTGCACATCCCTTGTGTACAAAACATTAGGAACACTTGCTCTTTCCATGACAGACTGATCAGGTGAATCCAGGTGAAAGCTATGATCCCTTATTGATGTCACCAGTTAAGTCAGGTTAAAGAAGGATTATTAAGCTTTGAGACAATTGAGACATGGATTGTGTATATGTACTCAACAGTTTCCTGTGTGTATCAAGAATGGTCCACCACCCATAGGACATCCAGCCAACTTGCTGTGGGAATCATTGGCATCAACATGGGCCAGCATCCCTGTGAAATGCTTTCGACACCTTATAGAGGCCATGCCCTGACGAATTGAGGCTGTTCTCAGGCAAAAGGGGGTGCAACTCAATATTAGGAAGGTGTTCCTAATGTTTTGTAAACTCACTGTATACTGCTGGATTGGGATGTTCCCCCAACACCCTACTATTCTGACCTGCAAATAGGCCTAACCGTGGGCCGCGGCCCTTCTTTACAAATATGGAGCAGTAGAGCCACATATTGTAAACACCTGGCTCACAAAAAAATGTGTTCAAAATAAACAGAGCAAAGCAGGAGAACAGGGATACTGATAAAATAGTAGCATGTCATCTACTGTCTTATCCACTGTGTTGAATATGGCTGCATGTGTTTAGACATGTAGAAACTGTGTTGCACTACCGAGCCTGCTCAGCTGTAGTACGCTCTTTATAAAACTGTGAGAGACTGTTGATCTGATAATGTCCTAACCTTAACCCATCATTATCTTCAAACCCTAATCACAGAGGAGTATGTTTCCCACATGCAGTCACGACTGTGTAGTATTCTGTAGTGTGCAGGCAGTGTACTGTAGCTTTATAGTAAATGACTGCTGGTAGCTAGCCTGTCCAACTAAAAAGGTAGTGGCTTGAGCTGGCAGCAACACCGAGGGACAGGAGAAGGGGAGAAAGAGAGCTGCTACTAATTAATTATTTAATTAACTGAAGGGGCTCCATTAAGATCTCTCTCTCTCTCTCTCTCTCTCTCTCTCTCTCTCTCTCTCTCTCTCTCTCTCTCTCTCTCTCTCTCTCTCTCTCTCTCTCTCTGTTCAATTTCAATATAGATTTTAGTTCAACGTGATATCTAGAGAAAAAAAAAACACCTATTCTATGTGTGAATCTTTATGCCCCGATAAAAGGACCCTAAGATGAAAATGAAATGGGTATAGCCTCTGCAGTTTATATTGGACCCCATTGTGGGAGAAAGGCTCCTATTTCTATAACAACAGCCTAATAAAATTCACCTCCATGCATTTCTATTTCTCCCTAAGAGGATTAGGGAGTGTGCAGTGCAGTTATCTATATTAAGGATTAGTTCTAGCAATGCTTGACATGAATTTAGAGCGCCGTAGGACATGGGCCAGCATTCTGACCAGGGGAGAGGTGGGAGAGAAGGAGGGAGAGGGAGAGGAGGGCAGGGAGAAGAGATAGAGGGGAGGTGGGAGAGAAGGAGGTGGGAGGAGAGGGAAAGGAGGAGATGGGAAGAGGTGGGGGTGAGAGAGAGGATAGGAGAGATGTGTGTCTGTGTGGTTCAGTTGGTAAGTGTTTGATGCTAAGGTTGTGGTTTGCTGGGGGTTGATTTTACGACTCTAAGCTAAGGCATGATTTGGTGTACTAAATAAAACATTTAGAGTTCAATTTCCCTCACCAAACGTAAGTTCAACAAAAATAGGAGAAATCTAATCAAATCAAGGTTTATTGGTCACGTGCACAGGATACAGGGTGTAAACGGTACAGTGAAATGCTTACTTGAAAGCACTTCTCAACAGTGCAATACACATTTATCCCAAAAAAATCACAAATAAGTAATACAAAGTTGTAAAGCATATTGACTAAAAGTAACAGAACATGTTTCTAGAAAGTGTATGTTACTTTCAAAAGGTGGTGCAGGGAGTGTAAAGGAGAGCGCCAACCGTCCAGTTAAAATGTTTAAGAACTGGACCTCTTAGACATGAAAACTAACCTCATTCTATTGCTCTATTGGCCTATTTCCCTGGTCAATCATCTGTGTAACAATCTCCTAGCCTTGAATGTGTCAGTGCTGCTACTATTTGGTGTTATGAAACACATTGTCTCTGTCCCAAATAGCACCCTATTACCTTAATAGTGCACTACAATGCATTGGGAAAGTATTCAGACCCTTGACTTTTCCACAATCTGTTAAATTACAGCCTTATTCTAAAATTGATTAAATTGTTTTTTTTCCTCATCAGTCTACACACAATACCCCATAATAATGACAAAGAACAACAGTTTCTTTGACATTTTTGCAAATGTATAAATTAAACAACTGAAATAACATATTTACATAAGTATTTAAGTATTCAGTCCCTTTACTCAGTAATTTGTTGAAGTACCTTAGGCAGCGATTGCAGCCTCGAGTCTTCTTGGGTATGACGCTACAAGCTTGGGACACCTGTATTTGGGGAGTTTCTCCCATTCTTCTCTGTAGATCCTCTCAAGCGCTGTTCGATCAGGTTCATGTCCAGACTCTGGCTGGGCCACTCAAGGACATTCAGATACTTGTCCCGAAGCCACTCCTGCATTGTCTTGGCTGTGTGCTTAGGGTCGTTGTCCTGTTGGAAGGTGAACCTTCGCCCCAGTCTGAGGTCCTGAGCGCTCTGGAGCATATTTTCATCAAGGATCTCTCTGTACTTTGCTCTGTTCATCTTTCCCTCGATCCTGACTAGTCTCCCAGTCCCTGCCTCTGAAAATGCCACCACCATGTTTCACCGTAGGGATGGTGCCAGGTTTCCTCCAGACGTGATGCTTGGCATTCAGGCCAAAGAGTTCAATCTTGGCTTCATCAGACTAGAGAATCTTGTTTCTCATGGTCTGAGAGTCCTTTAGGTGCCTTTTGGCAAACTCCAAGCGGGCTGTCATGTGCCTTTTACTGAGGAGTGGCTTCCAGCTGGCCACTCTACCATAAAGGCCTGATTGGTGGAGTGCTACAGATATGGTTGTCCTTCTCCACAGAGGAACTCTGGAGCTCTCTCAGAGTGACCATCAGGTTCTTGGTCACCTCCCTGACTAAGTCCCTTCTCCCCCGATTGCTCAGTTTGGCCGGGCGGCCAGCTCTAGGAAGAGTCTTGGTGGTTCCAAACCTTTACCATTTAAGAATGATGGAGGCCACTGTGTTCTTAGAGACCTTCAATGCTGCAGACATTTTTCTGTACCCTTCCCCAGATCTGTTCCTCGACACAATCCTGTCTCGGAGCGCTACAGACAATTCCTTTGACCACATGGCTTGGTTTTTGCTCTGACATGCACTGTCAACTGTGGGACCTTATATAAACAGTTGTGTGCCTTTCCAAATCATGTCCAATCAATATAATTTACCACAGGTGGACTCCAATCAAGTTGTAGAAGCATCTCAAGGATGATCAATGGAAACAGGATGCATCTGAGCGCAATTCCGAGTCTCATAGCGAAGGGTCTGAATACTTAGGTAAATAAGGTATTTCAAAGACCTGTTTTTGCTATGTCATTATGGGGTATTGTGTGTAGATGTCACGCCCTGACTCTGGGGACTCCTATTTGTTGAGTCAGGGTGTGTATATTCTATGTTGTGTTGTTCTATGTTATGGGTGCTGGTATGGGTATTTCTATGTTGGCCGGTGTGGTTCCCAATCAGAGGCAGCTGTCGCTCGTTGTCTCTGATTGGGGACCATACTTAGGCAGCCTATTGGCACTAGTGGGTTGTGGGATCTTGTTCCGTGTTAGGTATGTTGTTTGTGTACCTTGGACTTCACGTTTCGTTTCGTCGTTGTGTTTATAAGTCAAATAAACATGTATGCACATCACGCTGCGCCTTGGTCCGTCTCGTCGATGAACGATCGTGACAGTAGATTGATAAGAAAAAATTGTATTTAATCAATTTTAGAATACGGCTGTAACGTAACAAAATGTGGAAAAAGGGAAGGGTTCTGAATATTTCCAAATGCAGTGTATATCAGTGGAGGCTGGTGAATTGAAACATTGAGGAGGATGGGAGACCCACAGTATAGGTGTGGAGACGACAAAGCGTGTAAAAAATAAAAGATCAAAGACTAATTATTTTAACCTAAAGCATTTAATAAAGACATTTATAGTACAATATTATGGGGAATGGGAATGAGAGGGCTACTTACACAGTGTTGGGAAGGGATCACAGCAGTGATTGAATGAGGGTATGAGGCATGAGTTGAGGTGTTCAGGGGCTTGACTTCAGTGCAGGACAGGGGATGAGGTGTTCATAGGCTTCAGTGCAGGACAGGCTCATCATGGATGGATGTTGTTGGAGAAGAGCTCAACTCTTCCACTGAGGGCAGGACAGGATTTGACTGGGAAGACAAAAAACAATAACACAACACACTACACAGTCGGACAAAAGAGCTAAGAAAGAGTTAGTCCAAGCAAAGAGTAAAATCATTGATGTGTAATAATGTGATTGTGTTTGTGTGTGTGTGTGTGTCAAAAATGTGTGTGTGTGTCAAAAATGTTATAAATTGATTTGCATTTTAATGAGGGAAATAAGTATTTGACCCCTCTGCAAAACATGACTTAGTACTTGGTAGCAAAACCCTTGTTGGCAATCACAGAGGTCAGACGTTTCTTGTAGTTGGCCACCAGGTTTGCACACATCTCAGGAGGGATTTTGTCCCACTCCTCTTTGCAGATCTTCTCCAAGTCATTAAGGTTTCGAGGCTGACGTTTGGCAACTCGAACCTTCAGCTCCCTCCACAGATTTTCTATGGGATTAAGGTCTGGAGACTGGCTAGGCCACTCCAGGACCTTAATGTGCTTCTTCTTGAGCCACTCCTTTGTTGCCTTGGCCGTGTGTTTTGGGTCATTGTCATGCTGGAATACCCATCCACGACCCATTTTCAATGCCCTCGCTGAAGGAAGGAGGTTCTCACCCAAAATTTGACGGTACATGGCCCCGTCCATCGTCCCTTTGATGCGGTGAAGTTGTCCTGTGCCCTTAGCAGAAAAACACCACCAAAGCATAATGTTTCCACCTCCATGTTTGACGGTGGGGATGGTGTCCTTGGTGTCATAGGCAGCATTCCTCCTCCTCCAAACACGGCGAGTTGAGTTGATGCCAAAGAGCTCGATTTTGGTCTCATCTGACCACAACACTTTCACCCAGTTCTCCTCTGAATCATTCAGATGTTCATTGGCAAACTTCAGACGGGCCTGTATATGTGCTTTCTTGAGCAGGGGGAACTTGCGGGCGCTGCAGGATTTCAGTCCTTCACGGCGTAATGTGTTACCAATTGTTTTCTTGGTGACTATGGTCCCAGCTGCCTTGAGATCATTGACAAGATCCTCCCGTGTAGTTCTAGGCTGATTCCTCACCGTTCTCATGATCATTGCAACTCCACGAGGTGAGATCTTGCATGGAGCCCCAGGCCGAGGGAGATTGACAGGTCTTTTGTGTTTCTTCCATTTGCGAATAATCGCACCAACTGTTGTCACCTTCTCACCAAGCTGCTTAGCGATGGTCTTGTAGCCCATTCCAGCCTTGTGTAGGTCTACAATCTTGTCCCTGACATCCTTGGAGAGCTCTTTGGTCTTGGCCATGGTGGAGAGTTTGGAATCTGATTGAGGGACAGGTTCTGTGGACAGGTGTGTTTTATACAGGTAACAAGCTGAGATTAGGAGCACTCCCTTTAAGAGTGTGCTCCTAATCTCAGCTCGTTACCTGTATAAAAGACACCGGGGAGCCAGAAATCTTTCTGATTGAGAGGGGGTCAAATACTTATTTCCCTCATTAAAATACAAATCAATTTATAACATTTTTGACATTAATTTTCTGGATTTTTTTGTTGTTATTCTGTCTCTCACTGTTCAAATAAACCTACCATTAAAATTATAGACTGATCATTTCTTTGTCAGTGGGCAAACGTACAAAATCAGCAGGGGATCAAATACTTTTTTCCCTCACTGTAAGCAACCAAAATCTGCAAAGAGCAAAACCTGGTTCAAACCAACTCCTTAGAATATTTTTTGGGCCTGCTGTTATTGCAGCCATAACAATCCGCCCCTCTTGATAAGATAACGAAATGCTAGGGCTACAACCCAGCAGGAGGAAGGATGGGGAAACAGGTAGGGTCCTGCCAAGAATAACATTTAAAATATTAACAACATGAACCCAAAGAGACTTCAACGGTACTCAGCTCCAAAACATATGCATATAATTGCCCACCTCAGATTGGGTACATTTATTACATGAATCACTATTCACAAGCTTTATCTTGAACCTTCGCTCTGGGGTAAATTAAAACCTTTGAGCAAATTTAAAATGAATAAATTGATGGGCGAGGCTCTCACAAGAGGCACAAATATTTCCCCATATCGTGGTCCAATGCCATTCACACCCTATAGGTCCTTTTCCCAGACCTCCATAACAGGTTTTATATTGTGAGTCACTAACCTATCATATAGTGAGGACACCATTCCGGCTTTTAGTTCAGTAAAGAGTGGGAGCCTGGTTTGGTGTCCCATGGTTTGGTGACTTTACCATGAAGGTAATGTAAATGGCATAGAGACAGATAAAATAAATGTGTTATTCAAAATAGGAGATAACTCAAGTTGTGCACAGATAATTATCGATTTGGTAAAAAACGATCAATGTATTTTTGACAATAGATCCCATAAAAGATTAGGCCGTTTTTTCCTTTATCCCAGATGAAAGAAGGTCCTGAATTCTAATTGTAAGAGACTTGGCCTCCTCTATTTTCCGCCAATGCTCATTAGATGAAGAGTCAAGCCAAATTTTCAATGACCTGAGCTGAAATGCCCAATAGCAGAGTTTAAATTTGGGTAGAGAGAGCCTTCCAAAATGTATTGGGCGTTATAAGGTGGAGAGACTAATTCTAGGAATTTTCCCATTCCAAATGAAAATTCTCACTGAGATATCTATGTCCTTAAATAATGAAGTTGAGGGAGGAAGAGGAAGCCTTGAAAACAGGAAAGTAATACAGGGGAGGACAATCATTTTAAAAACCGAAACTCTCCCATAAAGAGTAACATGAAGTGGGGACTATCTACTTAGATCTTTCTTTCTTTTTTAAAATATTGCACTGAAATTCTCATTTATCATGAGCTGCAAGTTGGATCGAATTTGAATGCCCAAGTACGTAAATCCCTTATTTTCTAAAGTGATAGGTAAAGAGGGTAATGGGACTTGTTTGGCTGTGGGGTTTAGAGGCATTAAGATAGACTTGGACCAGTTGATTTTATAGCCAGAGAAAGAACAGAATTCTTTAAAGAGGTCAGGTACGTGTGGTATAGAATTAAAGACATCAGACAAATACAGTAAGATGACATCAGCATACAGGGAGATATGGTGGCTGTTTCTCTGATCTTAATAGGCAAGATGTTCATTTTTCCTAATGGCCTGGGCTAGCGGTTCTAATGAAATGGCAAATAGGCCGGGACTCAGAGGACAATCCTGTTTAGTGGATCTTTGTAGGATAAACTCTGGGAGCGGCGGAATGGTCAGTCTGGACACGGGCAGTGGGTCATGGATCATACTAATAAATGAAGTTCCAAAACAGCCCATAAACACTCCCATTCCACACGGTCAAATGCTTTCTCTGCATCTAGTGAGAGGACAGCACAAGCCTGTGGTTGAGAGGTGGTGGAGTCTATAATATGGAATAGGTGGTGTATGTTTTCCGAGGCCAACTGACCCTTTATGAATCTAGATTGGTCCAGATCAACCAAGGATGTTATGCAAGTCTCTAGTCTTTTTGATAAGACCTTCGCAAAGAGTTTAAAATCGAAGTTCAAAATCGATAAGGGCCTGTAGCTTGAACATTCAAGCGGGTCCTTGCCACCTTTCAATAGCAAGAATATAAGAGCTGTTTTGTGGTCTCTATGGAATGTCCCAATCTCCAGAGAGTGGTTGATTGAGTCTAGTAATACAGATCCGACTAAATCCCACACAGCCAACAATAATTCAGGAGGGATACCATCCAACCCTGGAGTTCTGCCAATGAGATGAGGGCATCTAATAGACTGACTTGATTACCAGAAATGGAATTGAAAAAGGACAACATCTTTAGGAAACTCAGAGGTATACAGATTGGCATAAAAAGTAGTGAAAGTATGATTAATTTGGAAGGGAAGGGTACAAAGTTCACCATTATTGTTCCTAATGACATCTATAGATGACAAATGTTCAGTTTACTTCAATCTCATTGCCAAGTGCCTACTCGGTCTATCCACATTCTCATAGTCATTCTGTTTTGCTTTTAAATGAATAAATTCAGCCTTAGAACTAGTCACCATCTTATGCTCAGTTATAAATGTGGTGAGTTCTCTCTGCCCATCTCCAGTATAGTTACACTTTTGTATCAACTCTAGACTGGATATTTCTCTCTCTAATGAAGAAATCTGAAGGTTGCGTTTTTTATTCTGAGGTGATGAGAAGGAAGAATATTCCTCTAATGCAACACTTTGTTACTTCCCACAATGTATGTGGATCTACCCTGGTTGTGCATTAACCTGTAAGAGATCCTTAATGCCAGTCACATTTTGGTTTAAGAATTCCTTATCCTCCAAAAGGAAAACATTGAAACACCATCTCTTAAAACCCGTCCTGGAGAAATCTAAAAATAAATAAATAATGGAGAATGGTAAGATAATAGCATAGGTAAACTCTCTGCGATACACATTTCAGAAGAACAGGGAAGGTGAAGACATAATCAATTTGTGAGAAAGACTGATGATGGGGAGAAAATAAGGTATAATCTCTAGTACTAGGATTTCTTAGTTCCCGGACTGCCAAGATATAAAATATAAGTATAACATAAAACCCAAAATTGATTGTGCAGTTTTTCTATAGTATTTTTAAAAAACTAAATAGAAAAGGCCAGCACTGTATGTCGGGGGACAAAAGGGTTTACCCCGAGAGAGCGCCGGCCGGTAGACCTGAGTTGGCAGTCCCTTGGATGCTGACACAATATGGGGACGCCATGCAAACCTTATATTTAAAATAAAAAAATAGAAATAAAAGCTTCTAGTGTTCTTATATATCATATAAACAGAAGTCCTCTGCAGAGGGAAACTGCTACAGTCAAAGTATAACCCAGCTTAAGTTAAAACTCCAATAATAACCTTTTTTTAAAGCGTTAGCGAAGAGCCAAAAATTTAAGTTCACACGCTATTTTATTAGATTCAATAGAACAATGACTTTAGAATGCATTACGATCATTTTTCTTATGTTCTGAAAATGAAGGACGTTGGAAGAGAAGAAAAGGATGGAGAAGCCAAGATGGCAGCCCACATGACAGAGTGGCTTAGGGCAACGGAAATTCCCATACAGGACCCTGAACCTCTTCTACCTCCAAGCCATAAGACTGGTAAACAAGACTGCTAAATAGATAATCAAATGGCTACCCGGACTACCTGCATTTACCCTTTTTTGCAGTAACTTTCTTGCACACACACTGGACTCTACACACCGAAACACACACACACACGCTGCTTCTACTGACTACTATCTATCCTTTAGCCTAGCCACTTTACTCCTACCTCAATTACCTCATAACCCTGCACATTGACTCAGTACAGGTACTCCCTGTATATGGTCATGTTATTTTCACTCATTAATGTTATTCGCTGTGTATTTACATTTTAGTCATTTAGCAGGAGACGCTCTTATCCAGAGCGACTTACAGGAGCAATTAGGGTTAAGTACCTTGCTCAAGGGCACATCGACAGATTTTTCACCTAGTCGGCTCAGGGATTAGAACTAGCGACCTTTCGGTTACTGGCACAACACTCTTAACCACTAAGCTACCTGCCACCCCTCATTGTGTATTTATTCCTTGTGTCACTATTTCTATTTTTTTATTTTATTTTTTTACTCTGCATTGTTGGAAAAGAACCTGCAAATAAGCATTTCACTGTTAAGTCTACACCTGTTGTTTACGAAGCATGTGACAAATACAATTTGATTTGATTTGATATGATTAACATCTCTAGCATGGAGACACACACCAAGTCACTGACAGACTAAACTGTAACATTTTATATAAATAGCCTACATTTGAAATCATTTAAGCAATTTCAATCAAATGTATTTATAAAGCCGGTTTTACATCAGTAGATGTCACAAAGTGCTATACAGAAACCCAGCCTATAACCCCAAACAGCAAACAATGCAGATGTAGAAGCACGGTGGCTAGGAAAAACTCCCTAGGAAGAGAGGAACCTAGGAAGAAACCTAGAGAGGAACCAGGCTCTGAGGGGTGGCCAGTCCTCTTCTGGCTGTTCCGGGTGGAGATTATAAGAGTACATGGCCATTAAGACCATGTAGTCACTGTAATTGCTGTCACACTACATTTCAGAATAAACCATAGTCCCCACAGTCACTGTCTATCTCAGAGTCCTATCTTGTCTACAAAAGCTGTCGATTAACCCGTCCCATATGCCCACAGTCATTAATATGGGAAACCTATATTAGTCAGCATATCCTAGGGACTACAGGAAAGCTAACCTGTATTAGCAGCCTGATCATGTCTTATACCTCTCCTGGTCAAATCATTACACATGCTAATCCAGTCTGCTGATTCTTAATGAGATAGCGCTGATCCTGCAGCTTCTAGCCTTTAAACCTTTTCCACCCCGGGCTCAGCAGACAACCAGTTCAGTGTGTGATGCATACACACACGAGAGAGCGAGCACACACACACACACACACACAGGCACACACACACAGGCGCACACACACAGGCGCACACACACAGGCGCACACACACAGGCACACACACACAGGCACACACACACAGGCACACACACACAGACGGACCTCTGCTCAGTGTGAGAGAGAGAGAGTCAGTGTGTCGTGTCAGACAGAAGTGGGCCTCAAACCGCTACCATTCTTATCTCCTTCAGAGTCATCAGAGCTGCTGTGATCTTCTTTCCCTGCGCTGGGTTCAGACTCCTCTCTCCTCCTCTAGATGAAATCAATGCTCCCCGACCGTGCTGCAATCAATGGGAGCTCTCTACGCTGCTCTGCTCTACACTGCTATACTCTCATGCACTGCCTCAGAGGGGATTTAAAGGTGGGAGGGTTGGAGGGTTGTATTCAGGGAAGCCTCTTCTAAAATTGTGGTGGGAGCATTTGACACACCACAGGCTGCACACTCTTAGAAAGAAAGGCGCAAAATGTAAATGTCAATGTAAATGTAAAAGGGTTCTTCGGCTGTCCCCGTAGGAGAACCCTTTGAAGAACCCTTTTTGGTTCCAGGTAGAACCGTTTGGGTTCCATGTATAACCCTTTCCACAGAGGGTTCTACATGGAACCCAAAATGGTTCTACCTGGAACCAAAAAGGGTTCTCCTATAGGGACAGCTGAAGAACCCTTTTGGAACCCTGTTTTCTAAGAGTGTACTAAAATTGTGCATGCATAACATAACACGCATTATGTTAAAAATGCCTGCAGGGGCTGGACCAGAGAGAGATTGTTTGTCTTTTACAGGTTGGAGATGCTCAAGACTCACTTCGATGTTCACTTACTTCACCTTTTGAATTATTTTTGTATCCTCTCTTCATGGTATATGTGACAATATTATTATCTTATTGTTACATCCAAAACTATGAAGAGATAACCCAGCCATGTCGTTCAAGATTGATGTCAAAATTGGACGTCTATCAATGTCCTGAGGACTTCAGGAAATGCTTTCAAAACCGGCCACTAGGGGCAACAGTGAGCGCTATTACCATCAAGTAGGCTTGGGTTTTGCTAGGATGTTTTAGATGTGGGGTGGAGGATAGGAATAATCCCATGACTCTGGATCAGAAAGTTGCGTGTTCGAAACCCCCAGTTGTGGGCACTGGTTTTTTGTTTTAACCCTTACCTTGACCATTCGGAATGAGTCCCTAAACTTAACCCCTTAACTTCTAAATTTGACGTTTGGAGAACGTGGATGAACGTCTAATTCTGCAGTGAGACTTTGAGAGCTTGTTGGATATCCTGCAACCATTACATGAGGAAAACTACTGTTACTGTTTTCTACCTCCTTTCTCCATTTCCACCGCAACATCTCTCTCTCTCCCTCTTTCTTTCTCCCTCTCTCTCTCATATGAAACATGGCCTCTCTCACTCCTTCCCTTACTCTTTCTACCTCTCCCTCGCTCTCTCTCCCTCCCTCCTGTTCTCACTTCTGTGGTGTGTGCTCTACGTAATCACAGACAGATTCGTTTTGGGAAAGGGCTGAGGGGCAATTGACAGGAGCTGCTACTGCAACACACAAACACATTTGGATTCATTAAAGTAGAACATAACACATTTCCTCCTTTAACCTGGGAAACAAAGTAAATAAAGAGAAAACAGTGTATTATCATACTATTGAGAAGAGTTCAGTAGTCTGTGCTTACTGTTGTCAAACAACCTTGTCAGTGACATTACTGTTGGCAATCAAATGATCATCAATGGTAGCAGAACAATGCACTGATTGCATGTGTTTAATGTCCATCTATTTATCACTCCAAGATAAATAGCGTTTTTGCGCACGTGCATCAATGCGTGTGTTTCCTCCTTATTAACCAGCCTGTCTGAGGGCAGACGCTTTCGATTGCTGTTAGCCTTGTCCCTGTCTGCTCCGTGCACAGTCCTGTGTATGACCAACCAGGTCACCCGTAATACAATTCAGTATTCAACGTTTATCCATGTCTGGGGACGTTGGGAGATTATGTGGAAGCAAGCCACTAGGGGCAACAGTGAGCACTGTTACCTTCAAGTAGGTTTCGGTGGGTGGGTGATGTGTGGGTGTGCGGGGGATTGGTGGGTGGGTTGGTAGGTGGGTAGGTGGGTGGTGGGTATGTGGGTGTGGGGGGTGGGTGGGTGTGCAGGGGGTGGGTAGGTGTGCAGTGGGTGGGTGTGTGGGTGGGTATGTGGGGGATGGGTGGGTGTGCAGTGGGTGGGTGGTTGTGCGGGGGGTGGGTAGGTGGGGGGTGTGTGTGTCTTGGCCTCCTACATCATCCTATATAACACATGCTGGCGCCAAGCTATGTCACCACTCCCCATGTCCATCCAGCCACAAGCCACCAACCCAATCACAGCAAATTACCAGACATGGAAAGGAATGAGTCATGTGCAGCGAGACCGTGACATCCAAGACATGGAAATGTAGCTGACGAGACGTTTGAACTTTCCGCAGCGTAATCAGTCACTCTGACCCTCAGCTGTCTCCATTCTACATTCATGAGAAATGTTTAGCCAGGCAGGCTAGTTCTAGAATGCTTAACTCATGGGGTAAGAGCCATGTCATGGAGAGATCAGTAGCCAGCGGCTGGTTTGAGCAATAAGCTGTGCTGGGCAGATCATGAAGACTGCATTTGAATCAGCACATTAATCGATTTCTTGGGGGGTTTCAGAGGAGGGTGGAGAGGGGAGAAGGGAGAAGGGAGACGTAATTTAACATTGGACCATGTGAGACAGCTCGGGAGTGAACAAGTGTGCGTGTGTGTGGCGAAAGAGGTGGGAGGACAAATTACACCGGTTTCAATCCCAGCCATGCTGCCTACACCCGACGGGAGGCTGGAGAAGGAGATGTGAGTGTGTGTGAAGGTGCAGTCACAACTCATTAGTCAAAGGAGTCAGGTAGTTAGACAGCAGACGGGCTACATATGGCTCCGTTTAAATCTAAGACCGTCATGTACCATTTTTTACATTTTAGTCATTTAGCAGACGCTCTTATCCAGAGCGACTTACAGTTAGTGAGTGCATACATTTTCATACTGGCCCCCCGTGGGAAACGAACCCACAACCCTGGCGTTGCATGCTCTACCAACTGAGCTACAGGTTGGAGGCTTTGGTGTCAGTTATGGTTATGTTTGGGTATCAAATACACCCACTGTAATGTGTTATAACTTAATGTTTTTCACTTTCTAGGTTTTCCTTTTGTAAAAGATTGATTAAGGACACCTAGGTAGAGATTTTCAGGACAACTACAGTGCATTCAGAAAGTATTTAGACCCCTTGACTTTTTCCACATTTTGTTACGTTACAACCTCATTATAAAATTGATTAAATTGTTTTTTTCCCCTAATCAATCTACACACAATACACCATAATGACAAAGCAAAAAATGTTTTTTAGAAATGTATAAAATATAGAAAACTGAAATATCACATTTACATAAGTATTCAGACCATTTACTCAGTACTTTGTTGAAGCACCTTTTGCAGCGATTACAGCCTCGGGTCTTCTTTGGTATGACGCTATAAGCTTGGCACACCTGTATTTGGGGAGTTTCTCCCATTCTTCTCTGCAGATCCTCTCAAGCTCTGTTTTTGATCGGGTTCAAGTCCGGACTCTGGCTGGGCCACTCAAGGACATTCAGAGACGTGTCCCGAAGCCACTTCTGCGTTGTCTTGGCTGTGTGCTTAGGGTCTTTGTCCTGTTGGAAGGTGAACCTTCGCCCCAGTCTGAGGTCCTGAGTGCTCTGGAGCAGGTTTTCATCAAGGATGTGTGGTCCTCTGTAGCTCAATTGGTAGAGCATGGCGCTTGTAACGCCAGGGTAGTGGGTTTGATCCCCGGGACCACCCATACGTAAAAATGTATGCGCACATGACTGTAAGTCGCTTTGGATAAAAGCGTCTGCTAAATGGCATATTATTATTATAAGGATCTCTCTGTACTTTGCTCTGTTAATCTTTTCCTCGATCCTGACTAGTCTCCCATTCTCTGCCGCTGAAAATACCACCACCATGCTTCACCGTAGGGATAGTGCTAGGTTTCCTCCAGACGTGACGCTTAGCATTCAGGCCAAAGAGTTCAATCTTGGTTTCATCAGACCAGAGAATCTTGTTTCTCATGGTCTGAGAGTCCTTTAGGTGCCTTTTGGCAAACTCCAAGTGGGCTGTCACTCTGGAGCTCTGTCAGAGTGACCATCGGGTTCTTGGTCACCTCCCTGACCAAGGCCCTTCTCCTCCAATTGCTCAGTTTGGCCGGATGGCCAGCTCTAGGAAGAGTCTTGGTGGTTCCAAACTTATTCTGTTTAAGAATGATGGAGGCCACTGTGTTCTTGGGGAAATTTGTCAGTACCGTTCCCCAGATCTGTGCATCGACACAATCCTGTCTCGGAACTCTACGGACAATTCCTTCGACCTCATGGCTTGGTTTTTGCTCTTGACATGCACTGTCAACTGAAGGACCTTATATAGACAGGTGTGTGCCTTTCCAAATCATGTCCAATCAACTGAATTTACCACAGGTGGACTCCAATCAAGTTGTAGAAACATCTCAAGGATGATCAATGGAAAAAAGGATGCACCTGAACTCAATTTTGAGTCTCATAGCAAAGATGTAAATAAGGTATTTCTGTAAATAAGGTATTTCTGTTTTTAATTTTGTATAAATGTATAAACTTTTCTAAAAACCTGTTTTTTCGCTTTGTCATTATGGGGTATTGTGTGTAGATTGATTAGGGAAAAATGTAATGAAATCCATTTTAGAATAAGGCTTTAAAGTAACAAAATGTAGAAAAAGTCAAGGGGTCTGAATATTTTTCTGAATACGTGTTGCCATCTCCTTAGTGGGAAGGTGTTTCACCTGTGCTGGCCCAGGTGCTATTTAAGTGTGGCTGGTCCAGTGCTCCAGTTGTCTTGAGAGATGTGGCGGGTCAACACCTTTAGTTGGCGCGCCCTATTTGATTTATAAAAAAAACATTCCTTTGTCTGATTTCGTTTTGCTCCACTTTTTTGATTTGCTTCCAGTCTTTAAGCTTGGTGGGGTTTTATTTTGTTTGCCTCTTAGTTGGCAAATTGAGTGTGCGCTCATGGTGGGTGTCTTTTAGGTTCCGGTTGTTGTTGCTAGTCAACTTTCAGTGGACACCCCCATGAGTGTCTTTCAGAACCACTCCAAAAACCCCACCTGTTATGTTTTGGTTGTTGGTCAGTGACACTTTGTTAGTTCCCTCTTCTGTTTGAGCGAACGGTTTTCTTGCTGGGGAACGTAACACAGTAGAAAGAGGCGTTGCCCGTCTGAGCCCTATATGCACCTCAGGGAATTTTTGAAAATTATTCACTCAAACAAAAAAGCTGTTCAATTTTGCCACAAATCTTTGTACAATTAAACCACACTCGGTAGGTCTATATTTTCTACACATGAATACTGAATTGAATCTAAATAGTCAAAGAAAACCCTCTTATAACATGTATTCTCCAGCAGGGTGTCTCTCTGAGCACTCCACTGGAAACCTTGATTTTTATTGGTCCAATATGCTACAATTTAATAACTCTGATCTATCTGAGGGCCCAAAGGTCTTTAATTGCCTGTGGGTTAATTGTTAAGGTGTACGGCAGAGATCGTTTGGAAATGATCCATCATTTAGCACAGTAACGAGTTTCTAATGGCTCACTGGGCTGACTAGGCCTCTGCTGTCTCTATCTCTTCCCACTAAGAGAGCCTCCAGAGAGTGGAGAGTGCCTCCCTCAGCAGGGTTCGGCAGGTGTGTGTGTGTGTGTCTAGATTCTTTATTCTTAATCAAACCCTCTCTATCTCCCAGCAGCTCCAGCTCTGTAAGTAAGGTCCAGAGTAGCATAAAGAACCAGACACAGCCACACTGAAAAGCTACAACAGTGTTCTCTTGTCTGGGGGATGTGGATGTAGATGATACAGCTTCAGACTAGTTTCTAAAGGCCGCTTGCACCTACCTGACCGCAGGGACTCTCCGCCACTTATCCAGAAAACGACAGGCAGAAATTATCCCAATTTAGCAGATATTTTCATGTTTTAAAAATGTCAACTTGGTCCTGCAGGTAAATTATGCAGTCATAATGTAATTAAAGGGACTTTTTCAAAGGAACCCTATGTGCTGGGTAGACCAGAGGTTGTGTAAAAAAAACACTTAAAAACCGCAATTATGATAAAAGGACACTTTTAGACCATTATGGATTTCAAAGGGAAGGAAATATGCGGTTAGAAGAAGCTGTGTTTAGGAGATGGAGGGGAAAGGCTGGTCATTGTACACACTCTCTCTCTCTCTCTCTCTCTCTCTCTCTCTCTCTCTCTCTCTCTCTCTCTCTCTCTCTCTCTCTCTCTCTCTCTCTCTCTCTCTCTCTCTCTCTCTCTCTCTCTCTCTCTCTCTCTCTCTCTCTCTCTCTCTCTCTCTCTCTCTCTCTCTCTCTCTCTCTCTCTCTCACTACTATGCTATTTGTTATTTCCCTTTACCAGGGTCAGAGGTCAATCCAATTTAAACAGTCACCGTCTCCAGCTGTGACAGCTTAAGTCCACGTTTGAGTAAATGCAGAGGAACTACAGACATGATTGCTTGATGATAAAATTGACATTTTAACATTTGAAAAAAAAGATGGTGCCCGATTATAGCACCCAAATTAACAACAGTGCCTAGATAGCCAACCACATTCAGTGAAACTTAACACAGGTTCTTGCCAATGGATACAAACATACTTAAGGACCAGTGACGAAATCTGATTGGCCACCCCAGTGGCCCCCCAGAATTTGGAGATTTGATAGGTCATCTCTGAATATATTGATAATTTCGACAGCAAGACTCATCAAGCTCACCTGAGAAAGCATCCAAGGGAGCGAAAAAGCGTCCTTCTGTCTTAGTATGTGTAGCCCATGTATCTGATGCTGTCTGGCCAAAAAGAACACGGCATGTCATATTATTTTTGGCCAGACAGCATCAGATACATGGGCTACACATACTAAGACAGAAGGACGCTGTTTGCCTTGCTCAGACGCTTTCTCTGGTGAAACAGATTCAGCCTCTTGCAAATTGAAGGAAAATTATGAAACACGGATAGACACGAATGAGATCATTTAATATGCTTTTTTATTTATTTTTATTGTTAAGATTTTTGGGGAAGCCTGGCTTCCCTTGGTATCCATGAATACACACCACTTTGTTGGCTGAATGCCGTTTGTAATAGATGTCCCTTTCCATTCAAATGGGGGGTGCACAGTGCACTGTTCGGATGCTGGACTTATTTTGGAGAAGAAGGACGTGCGCAGGTAACCTACTTAATCTACTTTTTGAAGTGATTTGTTTGACAATCAGACAAAAACGTCATGACTGGTTGTGTTCATGACACATTAAAAGGTAATACATTTATACAGTTAAATTACATGTCTTTACTATAAAGCCCCCCCCCTTTCAAGTGAATGTATTGCTGTATGCTGATATATAAAATCCTGACCTTGAATGCAAACACTGTAACAAGACTTTGGGCATTTATTCATGATTATTTGAACAGGGAAACGTAATGCATTGACCTATCACAATAATCAGTGCCTTCAAAATATTGACAACCCTTTACTTTTTCCACATTTTGTTGTGTTACAGCCTGAATTAAAAATGGACAAAAAAATGGACTAAATACCCCATGATGTCAAAGTGGAATTGTTTTTCTAAATTTGTACAAACAAATAAAAAATGAAAAGCTGAAATCTATTGAGTCAATAAGTATTCAACCCCTTTCTTATGGCAAGCCTAAATAAGTTCAGGAGTAAATATTTGCTTAACAAGTCATAATATGTTGCATGGACTCACTCTGTGTGAAATGATAGTGTTTAACATGATTTTTGAATGACTACCTCATCTCTAAACCCAACGCATACAATTATCTGTAAAGTCCCTCAGTCGAGTAGTGAATTTCAAACACAGATTCAACCGCAAAGACCAGGGACATTTTTTAATGCCTCGCAAAGAAAGGGGACCTATTGGTAGATGGGTAAAAAAACAAAGAGACATTGAATATCCTTTGATCATGGTGAAGTTATTAATTACACTTTGGATGGTGTATCAATACACCCAGTCATTACAAAGATACAGGCGTCCTTCCTAACTCAGTTGCCGGAGAGGAAGGAAACCACTCAGGGATTTCACCATGAGGCCAATGGTGACTTTAAAACAGTTACAGAGTTTAATGGCTGTGATAGAAAACTGAGGATGGATCAACAACATTGTAGTTACTCCACAATACTAACGTAATTGACAGAGTGAAAAGAAGGAAGCCTGTACAGAATAACAAATATTCCAAAACATCCTGTTTGCAACAAGGCACTAAAGTAATACTGTTAAAAAATTGGTAAATTAACTTTTTGTCCTGAATACAATGTGTTATATTTGGGGAAAATCCAATACAACACATTACTGAGTAACACTCTCCATATTTCCAAGCATAATGGTGGCTGCATCGTGTTATGGGTATGCTTGTAATCGTTAAGGAATAGAGCTAAGCACATGCGAAATCCTAGAGGAAAACCTGGTTCTGTCTGCTTTCCACCAGACACTGAGAGATGAATTCACCTTCCAGCAGGACAATAACCTAAAACACAAGGCCAAATCTACACTGGAGTTGCTTACCAACAAGATAGTGAATGTTCCTGAGTGGCCGAGTTACAGTTTTGACTTGAATCTACTTGAAAATCTATGGCAAGACTTGAAAATGGTTGTCTAGCAATGATGAACAACCAATTTGACAGAGCTTGAAGAATTGTAAAAATAATAATGGGCTAATGTTGCACAATCCAGGTGTGGAAAGCTCTTAGAGACTTACCCAGAAAGACTCACAGTTGTAATCGCTGCCAAAGGTGCTTCTACAAAATATTGACTCAGGGGTGTGAATACTTATGTAAAATGAGGGTTTTCTGTATTTAATTTTCAAAACATTGGCTAAAATAAAATAAAAACATGTTTTCACTTCGTCATGATAGGGTATTGTATGTAGATGGGTGAAAAAAAACCCTGATTTAACCAATTTTGAATTCAAGCTGTAACACAACAAAATGTGGAATTAGTCAAGGGGTATGAATACTTTCTGAAGGCACTGTATATTGAAAAATTCCACCTTGCATCAATCAAGGTGCAAAATGTTATGGCCTCCCTAAACTGGGTCTGTACCCCAACTTGGCCACCCCATTGAATATTTTCTCGATATGCCACTGTTAAGGACGCCCCCAAGTGTTATGAAATGTATTTAAAAGTGTCACACACTTCTCCTAAAAAACCTGTCAGGCAGCTATCAAATGAGTGATTTATATATTCGGTGTCTGTGTTCCTGTTCCGTTGTGACAGGCTGAAATTGCTTTATTATTCCCTCCGAGCCCTGACGGATCCCCCAGCAGCCTCCACACTCATCTGGAATCGCTTACTTCTGTCTGAGAGGAAATAAAGTGTTGGGGATTTGACGATGATGGCAGCGATGGATGGTGAGAGTTTGGTGTACTACCTCACGTTCTGACCCAGGAGAAGGAGAGAGAAGGAGAGAGGGAAGGAGAGAGAGAATGAGAGAGAGAATGAGAGAGAGAATGAGAGAGAGAATGAGAGAGAGAATGAGAGAGAGAATGAGAGAGAGAATGAGAGAGAGAATGAGAGAGAGAATGAGAGAAAGAATGAGAGAGAGAAGGAGAGAGAGAAGGAGAGAGAGAAGGAGAGAGAGAATGAGAGAGGGAAGGAGAGAGAGGAGAGAGAGGGAAGGAGAGAAAGGAGAGAGAAGAGAGAGAGGAAAGGGAGAAGGAGAGAGAGAAGGAGAGAGAGAGGAAAGAGAGAAGGAGAGAGGGAAGGAGAGAGAGAAGGCGAGAGGGAAGGAGAGAAAGGAGAGAGAGAAGGGGAGAGGGAAGGAGAAACAGAGACCCAGTGGTGAAAGAAAGGAAAGACATCTGTGTCAGCAGAAGCAGCTTCCTGTTCAATAAAAAAGGCTGCAAATTGAGTTTTTTGAACCGGGAACCTACCTCGCAGCTGGTGGGTTTTAAGACCCTCCTTTTGAGTTTTGAAGCATGGCACCACTCACACTCACTCTCCACCTCGATATGTTCCAGTGGAAGCCTGCAGGGAGCCACACGACCAACAGAACAGTAATACCCTACTGAGCATTGACGTCAGTTCAACGTGTAGTTTTGATTTACATTTGGTAGAGTTGTCAACTGACGTGAGTTCAATGTGGATTCAAAAAATAAAGTCACCATGTCATTGGATTTTGATTAAATGTGGGGTGAAAAAAATAGCCGCTAATTCCATTGATGTGGGATCCCAGAGTGAGCTTGTTAAACCCACCATTGTTTCTTCTCTATTCTCTCAGAGCTTCTCCTCACTCACATCCTCCCTGGATGACACAGCAGCCAACCGCTAACATCACACCGACACATTTACCGCTAAAACGTTATCCTCCACTCACACACACACACCATTGTCTGATGACGCATAGAAACTGACACTCAACGTGTAGAACGTCTCCAAGCACTGACCATTTTATGACCCTCTCTTCTTTGAGTTTTTTTTTATCATTGTTTTGTCGTTCTCTGGGTCTATTAAGAGTATTTGTGGATTGGTGGGTACAGTAGTGTACCCTGTTCTTGGATAATAACAACTCTCTGGGCTAGGAGGATTGTGTGTTCTGGTCCTGGTTACCATTAAGACAGACAGTAGGCCTATTATAATATAATATATTATGCCATTTAGCAGACGCTTTTATCCAAAGCGACTTACAGTCATGTGTGCATACATTGTTACGTATGGGTGGTCCCGGGGATCGAACCCAATACCCTGGCGTTACAAGCGCCATGCTCTACCAATATTCACCTCCCCTAATTATTATTTTCACCAGAAAATGATTTAGTCTGGGTAAGTTTCAGTATCTGGTCAAGGTCAGAACAACGGGTAAAAAATGTATCTATATGTTATTTTAAACACACAATAAAGGTCACTGCCATCATCAATCTCTAATCTCAATAGTCAATCTCTAATCTTTGATTTCACCCGTAACCGTAACATTCAAATATTCCTGCAACAAAAGAATCCCCACCCTCAAACTTTCGCTAGATAATATTATGGAGCTGAAGCTTTCCTGTTTGAATCAGATGTTCCTTCCTCCTCTGAACAATAAGAAAGAAATCTCAATACAAAAACCTCACTGCTGTCAGACGACAAAGTTTGGCATCAAACAGAACACATAATGCCGGTGGCAATCACGCATTGGGAGCGCCTCTAGAGAGGGTGTATCAGTCTGATCTGACACAGGGACTTAATACCCCATTCATCCTCTCTGATCCTCTTCTCTCTGCTCTACAGTCCCAAGACTCCCATAGACAACACACAACAGGGACATTTTGTCATAGTAGAACACAGACAGACAAAAACATACTATGTTTGAATTCTGTGTGTCTTTTAGATACTGCTGTAACAAACTTTGATTGTGGTTTCATTGACTTTGCTGTATTGTGGAGGATATGGTAAGTAGGAACTGTTCAGTGTGTGTGGAGAAATGACTGGCGAGGAAGGTACTCAGGGACAATGAATGGCTGTATGTTTGCACCAGTATTGAATAGAACATAATAAGATGGAATAGTACTTTATCATCCGTCTGTGACAAGAGAAATGTGTCTTCTGCTTTTCTCTCTACCTCTCTGAGTCTCTCTCTCTCTCTCTCTCTCTCTCTATATATATATATATATATATATATATATATTTACACACATACAGTGCATTCAGAAAGTATTCAGACCCCTTGACCTTTTCCACATTCTGTTACGTTACAGCCTTATTCTAAAATGGATTAAATAGTTTTTTTTTACTCATCTATCTACACACAGTACCCCATAATGACAAAGTGAAAACAGGTTCTTAGAACATTTTGCAAATGTATTAAAAATACAAAACTGAAAAATCACATTTACATAAGTATTCAGACCCTTTGCTATGAGACTCGGAATTTCGCTCAGGTGCATCTGACCAACCCAGCACTATCTGTACTAGCTTCCTCTGTAGAATAACATGCAATCATATCAGATTATCAACGTCAATTTGATGGAAGTCTGACATGAAAACTATCACAGTGCTTTACATGTAAAATAATCATCTAATCTACGATGTGTTTACAGTAGCTGTGAATTCCATCCTCCAGGAGTCTAATTTAAACTTAAAGCAATTGCATTGATATATAGGCCTACACTGACGAAATTATACCTAACACTTACAGCAGTGAGCGCCAACGAGGAGCTCAAACCAAACGTTCTCCTGTAGTAGTAGAGGAGAAGACTGAGAGAGTGCTGCTTTGTTTGCTTTGATGATCACATTTCTCCAGGATATGAATTATGAATCAAATCTCCCAAAGTGTAATTGAAAGTGAGCGGAAGCGTTTGAACTGCTCCCCCGCTCCCCCCTCCGTCACGCTAATCAACCCTGATACAGCTTTCATCTGGAAGTGGAGAAGTGTGTCACCACCTCAGGAAAGGAGGGAAGGATGGCTTCTTCCTCTTCTTCTGCGTATTCCAGATACATATCTATCTCTAACCTCGACTCATGAGATCCTGCCTGTGTCATATATTTAATTGATGACCCAAACCAGGGTTCACACAGGTGGGTGACAGTTTTGAACGAGGAGATTTTCATAATTTATTGATGGCAGATTTGCAGTGTAACAACTTGAGGCTTTCATAAAAAAAGTGAGTGAGGATAAAGGAGCAGTGTGATTGAAGAACAATCAGAGAATATATACTGGCGTGTAAAATGAATATTTCGTCCTGTTAGCTGAGAAACAATGTCTCTTCTTCTAAGCCTTGACAGTTGGTAGATGTCACAGACATCTTTATTTTCCCTTTCCCCACATCCCCTTCCCTGCTTCCCCTAGCCTGGTCCCAGATCTGTTTGTGCTGTAGACAATAATAGACAACTCCTATGAACATATACAGGATTGACAGATCTGGGACCAGGCTAGTAGCATATACTCATTTCAACATAATATATTATCATACAAATCATCTACCTTTTCCTTTATAAACTTCATACAGATCTTCATAATAGCCTGATAATGAAGTGTTTTGAAACCGCAGGACCCCCCATCCCCGGCAGCAATTAAATTACTGATTTATGGAATTATGGTAAGTATGCTAAATATATTCATTTACAGATGCAGGGCTATCATTAGCTTGTCATAAAGAATTTAGTGGACCCTAGTTACGATGTATTAGATTACAGAGAGACAGAGAGAGAGATACACCCTTTACAGTAGTAGTAGTAATAGTAATAAATTGTACAATAATATTGTACAAGCATTACATAAATCAATCATGTATTGTTGATTGAAGATATAGGCACAGTTCCAGCATCCATGAATTCCTCAGTAGCTAAGTGATCAATGCTTTGTGACAGTAGCATACCCGGAAACACACTTGATGTCCATTTGGCAACATGATGATCTGTAGAGGATTCATCTCATTAGGAGGAGACATAATAAATGATGCATTGATCCACTCTCTGAAGACACAGCCCAGTCTTCCTCCCTAGTCTTAGTGTGATTGGACAAAGCATTAATCTTGATTATTGTCCACTCTAACCCACAGGAACAACCTAAGTAATGTCCATTTGTCATGTCATAGCCGTTGTAAATCAGACCTGCTGTCACGGTTTCGGCCGAGGCTGCCTCTCTCCCTTGTTCGGGCAAGCTTCGGCGTTCGTCGTCTCCGGAATTCTAGCTGCCACCGATAGATGTTTCATGTTCGTTTGCTTTTGTCTGTTTGTTTCCACACCTGTTTCTGTTTTACGTAATTAGTGTCCTATAAGTTTCTCGTTGTGTTTGTCTAGTGTTGTGTATGATTGTTTCGTGTCAGGTGTTTGTGCGTAACCTGTGTTCTCGGTACGCCAGTTCTATTTGCTTCCTCCTCGGTTGAGGAGAGTATTGCGCTCTGTGTTTGTGCGCTCGTGTGTGACGCCTGTGTGCGTCTGTTTGGCCTCAGGCCGCCGTTTGGATTATTTTTGCTCAAGTAAAGTCTTGTTGGACTGTACATCTGCTTCTGCGCCTGATTCCACACCACACCATTGCAACACCCGTGACAGAATCATACACCACCCATGGAATCAGCAGGAGCCGAAGCAGCCCAGACGAGACTGGAAGCCCAGGTTCGGGACCAGCAAGAGCAGCTCCTGCAGATGGGGACCGCCCTGCAGGAGGTGATTACCACACTCCGAGGCTGGGGTTCGCCTCCACCGCCGCCCGCCCTGCCAGCACCATCGGCCAGCCCGCCCATTCCAGCGCCGGAACCTCGAGGAGTCCGACTATCTCTCCCGAGGGCCTACGACGGGACCGCGGCTGGGTGTCAGGGATTCCTGCTCCAGGTAGAGCTATACCTGGCCACCGTGCACCCGGCACCTTCAGGGCACGAGAGCGTGTCCGCCCTGATCTCCTGCCTGGCCGGAAAAGCGTTGGAGTGGGCCAACGCGGAGTGGAGGAAGATCGACGCCACGACGATTACGTACACCGAGTTCTCCCGCCGCTTCAGGGCGGTGTTTGACCATCCCCCGGAGGGGAAAGCGGCGGGGGAGCGTCTGGTCTTCCTCCGGCAGGGGAGGAGAAGTGCCCAGGAATTCGCGCTCGAATTCCGTACTCTAGCGGCAGATGCAGGGTGGAATGATCGGGCCCTCATCGATCTATACCGATGCAGCCTACGAGAGGACGTCCGTCGGGAGCTGGCTTGTAGGGACACCAGCCTCACTTTCGACCAGCTGGTGGATATGTCCATCAGGCTGGATACCCTGCTGGCTACCCGCGGACGTCCTGCGGAGGGTCCGTCCATTCCACCCTCCAGCGCCTCCGAGCCTTGTCCTATGGAGCTCGGGGGCGCTGGCGCTAGAGAGAGGAGGGGTCGGCAGGCTAGGGGGTCCATCCACTGCACCAACTGTGGTCGGGGAGGACACACCGCGGCTAGGTGCTGGGGATGGCCTCCTAGGGGAGAAGACGACAGGTCCCGCACTGGGGATTCCCTCCAGGTGAGTAGGCGCCCCACTCACCCAGAGCTCTCTGTTGCCCATTTTTGTATGCCTGTACGTTTTCCACAGGTAGCACCTCATTCCCAGCATAAGGCGCTGGTAGATTCAGGCGCGGCTGGGAATTTTATTGATAAAAAGTTTTGTTTAGCGTTAGGGATTCCCCTCATTCCTGTTGATGTTCCTTTTCCCGTTCACGCCCTAGATAGTCGTCCGTTGGGTACGGGCTTAATCAGGGAGGTCACGGCGCCACTTAGGATGTGTGCGCAGGGGGATCATCAGGAGATGATTCAGCTGTTCCTGATTGACTCTCCTGCGTATCCGGTGGTGCTGGGCATGCCCTGGTTGAGTACCCATAACCCAGTGATTTCGTGGCGGGAGAGGGCTCTGATGGAGTGGTCTGCTCAGTGTGTGGGTAGATGCGTAGGGGCTACCTCGGTGGAGAGTCCAAACCAGGTGCCCGCATTGCACGTTCCACCTGAGTATGGGGATTTGGCTATTGCGTTTAGTAAGGCGAGGGCGACGCGGTTGCCACCCCATAGGCAGGGGGATTGTGCGATAAACCTCCAGGCAGGAGCTGCGCTCCCACGGAGCCATGTTTATCCTCTGTCTCAGGAGGAGAAGAAAGCTATGGAGATTTACATAGACGAATCGCTGAGACAAGGATACATACGGCCGTCCACTTCCCCCGCGTCCTCGAGTTTCTTTTTCGTGAAAAAAAAGGATGGTGGTTTGCGCCCATGCATCGATTACCGTGGTCTCAATCAGATTACGGTGAAGTATAGTTATCCACTCCCGCTGATTGCGACCATGACTGAGTCGTTGCATGGGGCGCGTTTCTTCACGAAACTAGATCTCAGGAGCGCGTACAACTTGGTGCGCATCAGGGAGGGTGATGAATGGAAAACAGCCTTTAGTACCACCTCGGGCCATTACGAGTATCTGGTCATGCCATACGGGTTGATGAACGCTCCATCAGTTTTCCAATCTTTTGTGGATGAGATCTTCAGGGACATGCAGGGGCAGGGGGTGGTGGTGTACATTGATGACATTCTCGTGTACTCACCTACCCGTGTCGAGCATGTGGCCCTGGTGCGCAGGGTGTTGCGGAGGCTGGTGGAGCACGACCTGTATGTGAAGGCAGAGAAGTGTCTGTTTTTCCAGGAGTCGGTCTCCTTTTTGGGTTATCAGTTGTCTGCGTCAGGGGTGAAGATGGAGGTAGACCGGGTGTCGGCCGTGCGTAATTGGCAAACACCAACCACTGTGAAGGAGGTGCAGCAGTTTTTGGGGTTTGCAAATTACTACAGGAGGTTTATCCGGGGTTTTGGACAGGTGGCAGCTCCCATCACGTCTCTGTTGAAGGGGGGTCCTGTGCGTCTGCAGTGGTCGGCCGAGGCGGACAGGGCGTTTGGGAGGCTGAAGGACCTGTTTACCTCGGCCCCGGTGCTGGCGCATCCGGATCCCTCTTTGCCGTTCCAAGTAGAGGTGGACGCGTCGGAGGCCGGTTTAGGAGCCGTGCTTTCACAACGATCTGGCGCGCCACCTAAACTCCGCCCCTGTGCTTTTTATTCTAAGAAGCTCAGTCCGGCGGAGCGGAACTATGACGTAGGGGCCAGGGAGCTGTTAGCCGTGGTACAGGCTCTAAAGGTGTGGAGGCACTGGCTTGAGGGGGCTCAACACCCTTTCCTCATTTTGACGGACCACCGTAACCTGGAGTACATCCGGGCGGCGAGGAGGCTGAACCCTCGCCAGGCAAGATGGAGTATGTTCTTGACCAGGTTTACTTTTAAGATCACGTACATCCCTGGGTCACAGAATGGCAAGGCAGATGCGCTGTCTCGGCGGTATGACGCGGAGGAGAGGTCCGTGGAGCCCACTCCCATACTGCCTGAGTCGTGTCTGGTGGCACCGGTAGTGTGGGAGGTCGATGCTGAACTCGAGCGGGCGTTACGCACCGACCCTAGTCCACCACAGTGCCCGGAGGGTCGGAAGTACGTTCCGCTCGAGGTTCGGGATCGATTGATCTATTGGGCTCACACGTCACCCTCCTCTGGACATCCGGGTATCGGCCGGACAGTGCACTGTCTTAGTGCCAAGTACTGGTGGCCCACGTTGGCTAGGGATGTGAGGGTTTATGTTTCCTCCTGCTCGGTGTGCGCCCAGTGTAAGGCGCCTAGACATCTACCTACGGGTAAGTTGCTACCCCTGCCCGTTCCACAACGGCCATGGTCCCACCTCTCAGTGGACTTTATAACAGACCTTCCCCTCTCCCAAGGGAATACTACCATCCTGGTCGTTGTGGACCGGTTCTCTAAGGCCTGTCGTTTGCTCCCCATGCCGGGTCTTCCTACGGCCCTGCAAACTGCCGAGGCACTGTTTACCCATGTGTTCCGGCACTACGGGGTACCCGAGGACATTGTGGCTGATCGGGGTCCCCAATTCACCTCCAGAGTCTGGAGAGCGTTTATGGAGCGGTTGGGGGTCTCGGTGAGCCTCACCTCGGGTTACCACCCGGAGAGCAATGGGCAGGTGGAACGCGTAAACCAGGATGTGGGTAGGTTTCTCAGAACATACTGCCAGGACCGGCCGGAGGAGTGGTCGAGGTACGTTCCCTGGGCCGAGATGGCCCAGAATTCCCTACGCCATTCCTCCACTAACCTAACTCCATTTCAATGTGTGTTAGGTTACCAGCCGGTTCTGGCACCCTGGCAGCAGAGCCAGATCGAGGCTCCTGCGGTGGATGAGTGGGCGCGGCGCTCGGAGGAGACTTGGAACGCTGCACACGTCCACCTGCAGCGGGCCCTCCGACGTCAGAAGGCGAGCGCTGATCTCCACCGCAGTGAGGCACCGGTGTACGCACCTGGTGATCGAGTCTGGCTCTCTACCAGAAACCTGCCCCTCCGCCTGCCCTGTCGGAAACTGGGTCGGCGGTTTGTAGGGCCATTTAAAGTCCTGAGAAGGTTGAACGAGGTATGTTATAGATTACAGCTACCTGTGGAGTATAAGTGTATTAACCCCTCGTTCCATGTGTCCCTTCTCAGGCCGGTGGTAGCGGGCCCACTCCAAGAAGATGAGATCTTGGAGACTCCTCCGCCCCCGTTGGACATCGAGGGGGCACCGGCGTACTCCGTGAGATCCATCTTGGATTCGAGACGTCGGATGGGGGGTCTCCAGTATCTAGTGGAGTGGGAGGGGTACGGTCCGGAGGAGCGGTGCTGGGTGCCGAGGAGAGACGTGTTGGACCCGTCGCTCCTGACGGAGTTCCATCGGAGGCATCCGACGCGCCCTGCGCCGCGTCCCCCTGGTCGTCCCCGAGGCCGGAGTCGGCGCACGTCTGGAGCCGCGCGTCAAGGGGGGGGTACTGTCACGGTTTCGGCCGAGGCTGCCTCTCTCCCTTGTTCGGGCAGGCTTCGGCGTTCGTCGTCTCCGGAATTCTAGCTGCCACCGATAGATGTTTCATGTTCGTTTGCTTTTGTCTGTTTGTTTCCACACCTGTTTCTGTTTTACGTAATTAGTGTCCTATAAGTTTCTCGTTGTGTTTGTCTAGTGTTGTGTATGATTGTTTCGTGTCAGGTGTTTGTGCGTAACCTGTGTTCTCGGTACGCCAGTTCTATTTGCTTCCTCCTCGGTTGAGGAGAGTATTGCGCTCTGTGTTTGTGCGCTCGTGTGTGACGCCTGTGTGCGTCTGTTTGGCCTCAGGCCGCCGTTTGGATTATTTTTGCTCAAGTAAAGTCTTGTTGGACTGTACATCTGCTTCTGCGCCTGATTCCACACCACACCATTGCAACACCCGTGACACCTGCTTTACTTGGTCCCAAGTATACATCTTCTTCTTCTTCTTCTTCTTCTTCTTCTTCTTCTTCTTCTTCTTCTTCTTCTTCTTCTTCTTCTTCTTCTTCTTCTTCTTCTTCTTCTTCTTCTTCTTCTTCTTCTAATAATGTTAAAATGAGTTATGCACTCATGTTGAATAATCAGATTTTCAGCAATGGCTTACCTGTTGGTATCTTTTAATTTAAATGTATGGTAACTGTTTTTTCTGACACATTACTGGAGATATGTCCAGGGTGTAATACCAGCATAAAGCCAAGTGGTTTCCTTAACAATGAGAGACGATGGGTTATCAAACTGTCACAAACTGTGGACAGAGGTGGGAGGAATCAACTGTATATTGGAAATTGGGGTTAGCAGTTTGACTTCTCGGGGCATATGAATTGATGGAGGAAATATAATGACGCATGCCATCACTATCTTATAGGTGGAGGAACCAGCAACCAGGCCATCACTGTCTTATAGGAAGAGGAACCAGGAATCAGGCCATCAATGACAGGGACAAATCGTTTTTTATGTTTCCAAGGGAGGGAGGGAGGGAGGGAGGGAGGGAGGGAGGGAGTATATTCTGTAACACAATTGTGTGTCTTTCCAAACAGATTATGTCTAATCCCTTTTGTCAACAGCAGCATCGAACGCAAACATTTATTTTGTGGTCATGGCATCGCCTCAATCTTGTTAACAACACATCTACATGGAGATGCTTCTCAGAATAGCACCAGCAGATATACTGCTCCTCCTGTTAGTTATAGACTACAACTATGATCTACTGCTCCTCCTGTTAGTTATAGACTACAACTATGATCTACTGCTCCTCCTGTTAGTTATAGACTACAACTATAATCTACTGTTCCAAATGTCAGTTATAGACTACAACTATGATCTACAGTGACTGTCAACCCTACACCGTTACGCCAAGAGATCCGAACCTCTTGACGTGGTCGCAAGGTATTGGGTTAAGATGACTATAGGTTAATGAAGCCATGACTTGAGGTAACATAGCCCTCTATTTACAGATGTAAGGCTTTTTATGGATTTATCGATTCAATCCGTATCTCAGAAGTATCGCGGAAGATCCACGTTAAAATGTAAAGGTTATTTCCGACTGAGCCAACATATGCAGCATTTACTGTGCATGCAGTCTCCGTGGACGCGGGAACATTGCCTTTAAATTAAATCGAGAGATAATGCGGATCTTCCGCGATACTTCTGCGATACGGATTGAATCCAGCCCTTAGAATATAAATATGATATTTCTAAAAAGAAGGAGGAGAAGGTCATTTGGAATATGACATCATCACGACAGCAAGTGGCATGGATGTATAATAGTGCCGGATGCCATGACAACAATAATATACCCGTCAGTTAGATCACACTGTCATTCTGCCTCTGGTGTTCTATCAAATATCCTATTAATACTTTCCCATTCAGAGGATGCTAAGCTACTTACCTCTATATATCGCCAGAAGGAGAACAACTACCCTGGGGCTAACGGTTTATCACAGTACACACAGTGCCAAGATGGATGTCAAGGATGTGACACACTGTTATGTCTTGACATTTGCTGCCTGCTGAGCCGTAATTAACATGATATGTGTTGATACACTACATGCTCGTCGAACATCTCATTCCAAAATCATGGGAATTAATATGGAGTTGGTCCCCACTTTAATGCTATAACAGCCCCCCACTCTTCTGGAACATTGATGCGCGGACTTGCTTCCATTCAGCCACAAAAGTATTAGTGAGGTTGGGCACTGATGTTGGGCAATTAGGCCTGGCTCACAATCGGCGTTCCAATTTATCCCAAAGGTGTTCGATGGGGTTGAGGTCAGGGCTTTGTGCAGGCCAGTCAAGTTCTTCCACATTGATCTCGACAAACCATTTCTGTATGGACCTCGCTTTGTGCACGGGGGCATTGTCATGCTGAAACAGGAAAGGGCCTTCCCCAAACTGTTGTCACAAAGAATGTCATTGTATGCTGTAGCGCTAAGATTTCCCTTCACTGGAACTAAGGGGCCTAGCAAAACCATTAATGGGTTTCCACTGCTCTGGAGTCCAATGGCGTCAAATTTTACACAACTCCAGCTGACCTTTGGCTTTGTGCATGGTGATCTTAGGCTTGTGTGCAGCTGCTCGGCCATGGAAATCCATTTCATGAAGCTCCTGACGAACAGTCCTTGTGCTGACGTTGCTTCCAGACTCAGTTTGAAACTCGGTAGTGAGTGTTGCACCCGAGGACAGGCAGTTTTTATGCACGACGCGCTTCAGCACTCAGCGGTCCCGTTCTGTGAGCTTGTGTGGTCTACCACTTTGCGATTGAGCCGTTGTTGCTCCTAGACGTTTCCACTTCACAATAACAACACTTACAGTTGCCCGGGGCAGCTCTAGCAGGGCAGAAATTTGACAAACTGACTTGTTGGAAAGGTGGTATCCTATGACGGCATCGTGTTGAAAGTCACTGAGCTCTTCAGTAATGCCATTCTACTGCCAATGTTTGTCTATGGAGACTGCATGGCTATGTGCTCAATTTCATACACCTGTCAAAAACAGGTGTGACTGAAATAGTCGAATCCACCAAGTTCAAGGGATGTCCACATAATTTTGGCCATGTACCGTATGTTCATGTGAACTTTGAGCTTCATAGTTCTTCTTTCCATTAAAAACTGTAAGGAAGACTACATAATACAAGAGTTCATACTGTTTACTCTTGGTTTCTCTTGGTTTTTCTTTGATGGCAGCAAAATCAGCCTGTTTCTGTCAATAATCTGCACCTCACTTATGTTCTGAATTTTTTGTTGTTGTTGCTTTGATGCTTTTATAACATACCAACCCAGTTCATCCATGCTAGTGACAGAATGAGAGAGGTGAGGCAGGGCAAGTGAGAGAACCTTCCATACAGTGCATTCGGAAAGTATTCAGACCCCTTTACTCTTTCCACATTTTGTTACGTTACAGCCTTATTCTAAAATGGATTAAATAAAATAAAAAATCCTCATCAATCTACACACAATACCCCATAATGACAAAGCGAAAACAGGTTTTTTGAAACTTGATTGGAGTCAACCTGTGGTAAATTCAATTGATTGGACATGATTTGGAAAGGCACACACCTGTCTATATAAGGTCCCACAGTTGACAGTGCATGTCAATTCAAAAACTAAGCCATGAGGTCGAAGGAACTGTCCGTAGAGCTCCGAGACAGGATTGCGTCGAGGCACAGATCTGGGGAAGGGTACTAAAAAAAGTCTGCAGCATTAAAGGTCCCCAAGAACACAGTGCCTACATAATTCTTAAATGGAATAAGTTTGGAACCACCAAGACTCTTCCTAGAGCTGGCTGCCCGGCCAAACTGAGCAATCGGGGAAAAGGGCCTTGGTCAGGGAGGTGACCAAGAACCTGATGGTCACACTGAGAGAGCTCCAGAGTTCCTCTGTGGAGATGGGAGAACCTTCCAGAAGGACAACCATCTCTGCAGCACTCCACCAATCAGGCCTTCATGGTAGAGTGGCCAGACGGAAGCCACTCCTCAGTAAAAGGCACATGACAGCCCGCTTGGAGTTTGCCAAAAGGCACCAAAAAGACTCTCAGACCATGAGAAACAAGATTCTCTGGTCTGATGAAACCAAGATTGAACTCTTTGGCCTGAATGACATGCATCACATCTGGAGGAAACCTGGCACCATCCCTACAGTGAAGCACAGTGGTGGCAGCATCATGCTGTGGGGATGTTTTTCAGCGGCAGGGACTGGGAGACTAGTCAGGATCAAGGGTACAGAGAGATCCTTGATGAAAATCTGCTCCAGAGCACTCAGGACCTCAGACTGGGGCAAAGGTTCACCTTCCAACAGGACAACTACTCTTAGCACACAGCCAAGACAATGCAGGAGTGGCTTCGGGACAAGTCTCTGAATGTCCTTGAGTGGCCCAGCCAGAGCCCGGACTTGAACCCGATCGAACATCTCTGGAAAGACCTGAACATAGCTGTGCAGTGACGCTCCCCATCCAACCTGATAGAGCTTAAGAGGATCTGCAGAGATGAATGGGAGAAATTCCCCAAATACAGGTGTGCCAAGCTTGTAGTGTCATACCCAAGAAGACTCGAGGCTGCAATCGCTGCCAAAAGTGCTTCAACAAAGCACTATATACTCATGTAAATGTTTTTTGTTTTTATACTTTTTGCTTTGTCATTATGGGGTATTGTGTGTAGATTGATGAGGGGAAAAAACGATTTAATTGATTTTAGAATAAGGCTATAATGTAACAAAATGTGTATATCATATCACTGTATATCATATACATCATATAATTTCTACCATCACACACCAATATCTGATTTATCCTGACTATGCACAGCACAAGTAATCAGATCCCATTCTGTTTCATTTAAATGTTCCACATCCCTCTTCAGGGCTCAAGGGCCTATGGAAATGATTGCAATGCCAATACCACTGTAGAGGAGGGGTTTTTACCAGGGGGGTTGAGTTTAGCTGCTGGCTTTCTCCAGAAAAGAGGTTCTAATATGTTTTTCCTGGCTTTGTGGTGCAGTGACACACTTAATAGTAGAGAATGAGTAAGAAAAAATACATGACCTTCCAAACATTCGATTCATTTAAGACTTGGATGTGTAAAGCAGTCTAATGAATTACGAGACGGATGTGGCTTAATTTGGCTCTAAATTGCAAACTCAAATGGATAGAGAATTACAGTAACTGAACACAGAGAGGAGTGGGGCGATGCCTTAGTCAACTGAAGACACAACACTGCCACCTGGCGAAGAACAGGGATAGGTGTGTGTGTGTGTGTGTGTTTGTTTGTTTGTTTGTTTGTTTGTTTGTTTGTTTGTGTGTGTGTGTGTGTGTGTGTGTGTGTGTGTGTGTGTGTGTGTGTGTGTGTGTGTGTGTGTGTGTGTGTGTGTGTGTGTGTGTGTGTGTGTGTGTGTGTGTGTGTGTGTGTGTGTGTGTGTGTGTGTGTGTGTGTGTGGATCTTCTATCCTTGTGGGGACCTAAAATCCCCCAAATTCTCCACAAAGATATTAAAACAAGGAAAAATCTCCTTTGTGGGGACATTTCCCACATTCCCATGAGGACTAGGGTTAGAATTAGAGTAAGGGTTTAGTGGTTAGGGTTAGGTTTAGGTTTAAGTTTAAGTTTAGGGTTAGTGTTAAGGTTAAGGTTAAGGTTAGGGTTAGGGTTATGGTAAGGATAAGGGTTAGGGTTAGGTTTAGGGTTTAGGGTTAGGGAAAATAGGTTTTTGAATGGAAATTAATTGTAGGTCCTCACAAGGATAGAAGAACATAATGTGTGTGTGTGTACGTGCGCATGTGTGTGTGTGCGTGCGTGTGCGTGCGTGTAGTGTGTGTATGCGTGTGTGTGTGTGTGTTACATATCCTCCAAGCCGACATAGACCAAAACTGGTCTCTTCTTGGAAAACTAATACATCTTATTTGAAATTCTCCCTCTTGGAAATCTAATGCCATATAACCACCCCATTCACTTCAACAACATCTCCAGAAAGGACTCATTTTAAAGGCCCAGTGCAGTCATAAAACGTGATTTTCCTGTGTTTAATATATATTTCCACACTATGAGGTTGGAATAAAACTGTGAAATTTAGAAATTGATATTGCCGTTTTAGTGTAAGAGATGTTTGAAAAGACAGACTGAAATTTCAGCCTGTTTTGGTGGGATGGAGTTTTGGCCTGCCTGGTGACATCACAAGGCAGTAAATTAGTTAATAGACTAATAAGAAAATGAGTTCCAAATCTCTCTGCCAATAACAGCAAATCTTCAGTTTTCCCCTCCCCACTCAGACCACTCCCAGTCCGTCCTAGCAAAATTCTTGATTGAAAAATGGCTATTTGCTAAGAAGCTATTTGTGTTTCTTTTTGACCATTTTAATTGAAAACAATCATAGTAAGGTACGTAATTGGTACCCAGAAATGATTTGATGTTGAGATAAAAATGGCTGAATTGGACCTTTAACAACGATCTCATCATACCTATTAATCATCTCAGACAAATATCTGATTCTGTCTGGACTTGTTGTATGTTTTTGATTACATCTCCTAATCAGGCCCATTAAATGCAGAATGTGTCTACCGTTTAAAACGTTTAACATAATTTGAACATAATTTAAAACAATATTCTCTGGCAACTCTGACATGGACTTCTTTCTAAAACGGATCAAAATGCTGACTCAAAGAGGTTAGAAACGTGGTGGTAGGACTGTAAAACTTCAAAACATAGTTTGCGTTACATGGTCAACAGCTGAGCTGATCCAGGATACACTGACTGAACAAACCATCAAACAAAAGGCTCAGGCAGAAAACAATTGATGGAATAAAAGCACCATTAGAGGCTTATACTGAACAAGCTTTCAGGAAAACTAGAGAGAGTTCTCATTAAATGTGCCCCAATGTCTTTATCTGGCAGACTGCTGCAGCCTTCAAGAAGAAGAAGGTAGACAGAAGACCAACCCACTGTGCACAGACATCAACTCAACATCTATTCCACGTTGGTTCCACATAATTTCATTGAAATGATGTGGAAACAACATTGATTCAACCAGTGTGTGCCCAGTGGGAAGTTATCTTCACCTTTGTTCTTTCTCTCTTCACAGTTCTCTCAGACAGAGACTTGCGTAATCTGTTTCTCCAGTCTCTCTGACCATGCAATGATTTGAGGTCTTATGCAACCATGGGCGGGCCGCATATTGAAACTAAAGGCTTGATGGGACAATGGTGCGACAAACAAAAAACATCCAGTCAGTGGCAGTCCTATGGGCTAATTGATGAGAGAGGTCGAACAAGAATGACAAGAATCGTGCAAGCTAACAGGCAGGCCACAAACTGACAAATAATGGCGCAGTAGAACAGTGGTGTGCAGAACAACATCTTGGAATGCACAACTCGTCAGTCCTTGTCACGGATGGGCTATTGCAACAAACGACCACACCGGGTTCCACTCCTATCAGCTAAAAACAAGAAGAAGCTGCTCCAGTGGGCACATGATCACCAACACTGGACAATTGAGGAGTGGAAAATCATAACCCGGTCCGACGAATCCCGGTTCCTGTTGCGTCATTCTGATGGCAGAGTCAGGATTTGGCATCAGCAGCATGAGTCCATGGACCCATCCTGCCTGGTGCAGGCTGGTGTTGGTGGTATACTGGTGTGGCCATAAAGGCCTGATTGGTGGAGTGCTGCAGAGATGGTTGTCCTTCTGGAAGGTTCTCCCATCTCCACAGAGGAACTCTGGAGCTCTGTCAGAGTGACCATCAAGTTCTTGGTCACCTCCCTGACCAAGGCCCTTCTCCCTGATTGCTCAGTTTGGCCGGGCGGCCAGCTCTAGGAAGAGTCTTGGTGGTTCCAAACTTCTTCCATTTAAGAATGATGGAGGCCACTTTGTTCTTGGGGACCTTCAATGCTGCAGACATTTTTTGGTACCCTTCCCCAGATCTGTGCCTCCACACAATCCTGTCTCGGAGCTCTATGGACAATTACTTCGACCTCATGGCTTGGATTTTGCTCTGACATGTACTGTCAACGGTGAGACCTTATATAGACAGGTTTGTGCCTTTCCACCATGTCCAATCAATTGAATTTACCACAGGTTTACCGTGGTCCTCTGTAGCTCAGCTGGTAGAGCACGGCGCTTATAACGCCAAGGTAGTGGGTTCGATCCCCAGGACCACCCATACACAAAAAAAAAATGTATGCACGCATGACTGTAAGTCGCGTTGGATAAAAGCGTCTGCTAAATGGCATTTTATTATTATTATAAGTTGTAGAAACATTTCAAGGATGATCAATGGAAACAGGATGCACCTGAGCTCAATTTCTAGTCTCATAGCAAAGGGTCTGAATACTTATGTACTGCTAAAATTTCTAAAAACCTGTTTTCGCTTTGTCATTATGGGGTATTTGTGTGTAGATTGACGAAGATTTTTTTATTTAACCTCTACGGGATCGGTGATCCGTATACGGGACGGTTGAGCTAACGTGCGCTAATGTGATTAGCATGACTGTTATAAGTAACAGCAAACTTTCCAGGACATAGACATGTCTAACTTCTTGTTAATCTACCTGCACTGTCCAATTTCAGTAGCTATTACAGTGAAAAAATATCATGCTATTGTTTGAGGAGAGTGTACAACAACTGTAATGAATACTCAGGGAGAAAATTTTGTAGATTCACGCGCAGAGCGCGGCAGGTGGCAGGAATCATGGTCACAGGCAGGCAATGGTCATACACAGGTAGGCAAACAGGCAGGAGAAAAAACTAGGACTGAAGGCTATAACTGGTTCTCACAAACGAGCTAGAAAAAGGCTTAGTAGAGTCAAAACAAACAATACCTCACAAGGCACAAACAGAATGAACTGAACTAAATAAGGAGCTAATGAGACCAGGTGATTAACTAACAGGTGAAATCAATGAACAAAAATGAAAGACAGGGCCACGTTCAAGAACACAAAGAAACAGGGCTACTTTCAAGAACACAGGGTTGACTAAGAAAATAAATACAGAACCTTACAACAACAAAACACTTATCACGGCAACTGGTTTGATACATTCACCTCTGAAGGTAAATAATGTACTTGCGTTCAGTATTCTTGCTCTGATTTGTCATCCTAAGGGTCCCAGAGATAAAATGTAGCATAGTTTTGTTTGATAAAATCCATTTTTATATTCAAATGTAGGAACTGGGTTCTACAGTTTGAACCCTTGCTGTCTCTGGCTCCACACCCACCCCGCCCGGCCATCTAGATGTGTGAAAGTTTGTGTATAAGCTAATGATCCATCATGTATGACATTCCTGGGAGTGTGTAAACTTACATTTTGTATTACCATACCATTGTTGTATGTTCTCTATAGTTATGTACTTGAAAATGTATCAATTGACCAATTTGGCACATTTGGGCAGACTTCATACAAAATAGTCCAGTATTGCAATGCTTCACTGGATATATCTGAGACTTTGCACACACACACTGATGCCATCTAGTGGCCAAAATCTAAATTGCGCCTAAACTGCAATATTATATTGTGGCCTTTCTCTTGCATTTCAAAGATTATGAAAAAATAAGAAGAAGAAAATGCATGTTTTTTTGTTTATATTATCTTTTACCAGATCTAATGTGTTATATTCTCCTACATTAATTTCACATTTCCACAAACTTCAAATTGTTTCCTTTCAAATGGTAGCAAGAATATGCATATCGTTGCTTCAGGTCCTGAGCTATAGGCAGTTAGATTTGGGGGTGTCATTTAGGCGAAAATTGAAAAAAAGGGTCAGATCCGTAAGAGGTTAATCAATTTTAAAATATGCCAGTAACATAACAAAATGTGGAAAAAGGGAAGGGGTCTGAATACTTTCCAAATGCACTGTATATATAAACCAGAGCAGTGAAATGTGTTGCTTAGTAGTCATAGTAGTACGGCGCCCCTGGAGCAAATTAGGGGTTAAGTGCCTTGCTCAAGGGCACATTGACAGATTTTCACCTTGTCGGTTATAGATAACCATTTCACACAATCCATCTCCTAGCCTGACTGTGTGGGTATCATACCATATGATCTCTTTAATATTAGATAATTGGCGGAGCAGAAAAGAGATGACTGGTGTTGGGGGTGAGAGGAAGAGGGGGTTGGGGGTGAGAAGAAAAGGGGGTTGGGGTGAGAAGAAGTGGGGGTTGGGGGTGAGAAAAAGAGGGGGTTGGGGTTGAGAGGAAGAGGGGGTTGAGGTTGAAAAACAGTTTGGAGTTTGTGGCTAATTGAGGTAAAACAGTAATTCTGCTCATAGTTTAAGCATGTATGAACTACACATTGACACATTCAGCCCAAAGTGTGAGGTGTAAAAAATATTTAGTAGTCGCCAAAGTTCCGGAGCATGTTTTTAATGAGGCCACATAGTTGACAAAAAAGACCTCCAAAAAGTAAATAAATCCATACAGCCAAATAATAATTCATAATAGAACAATAATGTATTTCCATACATAGACATACTGTATATTTCATATCAATATTAATATAATCCAAGTTTTTTCATAATAGCAGGAACAAGTATCATTAATCAACCACGGACTGGTTTATAATAATGGACTATTCCACCTTGAAAGTTCCTGGGCATTGTTTCAAGCGATATGGTTGCAAACGTGACATTAATTTAAATGAATCTGCAGCAATGAGGCGCTTTCAGAACGGGACAGAGACAAGACAAAGAAAGAAAGAAGATTGAATTTGAACAGATAAAAGTAAATTAACACATTTCTTGGGGATGAGAGGATGAGGAAGTTGGGGTTTGAAGAAGAGTGGGTTGGGGTTTGAAGAAGAGGGGGTTGGGGTTTGAAGAAGGGGGGGTTGGGGTTTGAAGAAGAGGGGGTTGGGGTTTGAAGATGAAGGGGTTGGGGTTGGGAAGAAGAGGGAGTTTGAACAAGCTAATGACGAACAAAGCTGGTTGGTTTTTTTGAAGGTTCAAAATAGTGCTTGGGTTATCAACTGGTCTGGGAAGAATGGGTAGATTAGACACACCATTGAGATGTGGGGCACCCCCCTCTAAGAGATATTGTCCATAACTTCTTCTATCAGTTTTTCCCTCCAATGCAATGCGTGTACAATTACTGTATGTCGAACGTTGGTCTTAAAATATGTCTCAGGGATTCACTGTATATAATGCTTTTCTTCACACACTGATTTCTAGGAGCACCCACGGATCAATGAAAGTGAATTCCATGAAGTACTGCATTGTTCTGTTTCGATTTGTCAGCCATCTGTGTTGAAGTTGTTCAGTGTTCATTTTGTGGTTGAAGCAATATACAGTATGTGTCTTAACAAATGGTATTAGATATTTGTATCTGTATCTTTACAATTGGATTATTGTTTTGTCCTGAAACAGGAAAAATGAAATAATCAAAAGCTAAATTTGAAGATATTTTTTATCTGAAGACACAGTCCACAGACCATACCATATGGGGTCAGGTGTGTATGTTTCCCACATGTCTTTCTCACGAGTCAGCATATGAGGGGATAGAATGAGGACAGGTGGTATTGATTGATTACATAAACTTCCCAGCAGCAACTGTCTATTTACAGGTCAAAGGTCACAGACTCAGCTAGGGCCAATGAACCTCAGGCTACGCAGGTCCCTATCCTCTACTGGGAAAACGTTTTAGCTCAGGATCCATCCAGATCACTGTTCTTGACAGACAGCAGTCTACCTGGCAATACACAGATTTAAAATGCTAGTCCATTGGAAAATTTGGAAAATTCTACATCAAAGAAGAATGGCAATGCTGACATGGGGCTATCTAACCAAATTAATGATTTGAGATTATCACAATCAAGATGAGATATCAGTCGAAATGCATGCAGATAAACCCATGCTTGAGACATCAGCCTAGTATAAACTGTTCAAAATTATGACATAACATTTTATTTTTAATGCTGTTGGGAGACGGTTTTATTTCATGAAGATGCATTAGACAACTTCCAGAGACATAACAATGGTATATCACTATCACCAGACCAGCATGGACATCAGTAGGATTTTAAGCCAACTGCAAACACAAACACACACACCTCTGCTATAAGGTATACAGTTGATACAAAAACACATGTAGACAAAATGGCCGACACTTGAATGACACAACTGCAAACCGCAAAGTCAGATACTGATATGTTTTGCCACTTGTTAAAGCATGAGAGACAAAAACCTTTCTTAAATCTCCTCAGATGTCCTTCACAATCTTCCTCTTTTTCCCTCTCTCCCTCCCTTTCCCTCCCTCTCTGTAGTTCATTTGGGGCTGGGATTGGTGACCTTGCCCATGAAGACGATGCTCTTGGTAGAGTCCTCCAGGATGAAGAGCAGGAAGGGCCTGTTGAGCATGATGGTGTCTGGGAGAGACATGGGCATGATCTCTGTCGTAGTGACAGCGGCCGCCTCAGTCCCCTTCTCATCTACACTCAGCACAGCCTTGTGGGTAACCTGGGGAGGGAACAGGAACATGTTAATTTGTTGAACTTGACACCACTGTCCCCTACGTGGCCTATACACATAATATAATAGAATAGAATGGAATAGACCCTTAGTAGTCCAACAGAGACAGACATTCTTCTTCTATTTTGCTCCCAATTCCCTCAGACAGACAAGAGAAGAGACAGACATGAGATGGATAGGACTGATCATTAGAACCCACCTTGGACACCTTCAGTTTGGTTTCCTCAGAGATGGCAGAGAAGTCAGCTGTGTTACCGAAGGCACTGACCACACCCATGTCCTTCAGATGGTCTCCCAGGGAGTAGGAGGTAGAGGTAGAGAACTTTGGCATGAAGATATCCACGTTGCTGAAAGAGACATTATCATTTTCATATACTCAGTTTATACTATCAGCACAAAGAAACGTGCATGATCCTGCTGCTTGCAAATGCAAGCCACATTAAAATGTTAATCTGCATTAAGAATCTCTTTATATGATACCATCTGATACTCATTGCAAACTTGGTCTTGTCAGTTGATTAACAAACTACCCTGACCTTATGTTAAGAATAGATACAAATAAATCATACATAAAGAATAGGTTGCGTTATACTGAAAAGGTGTCCAATAAAAAAAGTTCTAAACAATCTACTCTCCTTAACTCCTAAAGAGGCTGCAGTACTAAAGTGACCGTATACCATGAATTAATAAAGAAAGTTACATTAGAAAAGTGTATAAAATCTGGTGTTCTCACGTCCTGAACAGATGCTCATGCACGTGCTTCAGGTAGTCCTTGTTGATGAAGGCCTCCACATGCTCCATCTTGCCGTCGTTGGGCAGGACCACCATCATTGAGGAGTTGCCTTTGTAAGGCAGCATGACCACGGTGGTGAAGTTATCCTGGTCCTGGTACAACTCATAACGACCCGTCCTCTTCATCATGTCCACCTGCACCTTGGTGTTCTCGTCCACCTTGAAGTCAGCCTTGTGGGTCAGCGTGGCATCGAAAGGCTTATCCCACTGCCCTGGGGAGGGAGGTAGAGGACATTGTTACTAAGGGGTAGTAAACATGCAAGCAGAAACAGACAATGTTATTAGCCTATATTGTTTTTAGTTTGTCCTGCATACATTTTCTTTTCATTTTTTATTGACACATCTTCTGTTTACCGTGTGTGGAAATCAGTTAGTCAGTCAGTCAGTCAGTCAGTCAATTGATCAATGATTTGTATTCTATCGTTGTTCTTAAATCCAACAATAAGTGCCTGACCATTTTCTCCTACTACAGTGTCCTCCTCCTACCTCTGAAGAAGACGTAGTTGATGAGCACCATTGCCGTATCAGGGTCCAGATCCTTCACCATGTCCGTGATCTTGTCCTGGGTCTTCTTGGCGATGAACTTGTTGATCTCGGCGGCAGCCTCAGCGGGGTTCTTAAAGTCGACAGTGAAGCCTTCGCTGGCGTAGAAGTGCTTAGCGTCCTCCAGGAACTTGGCCAGGGGCTTGAAGCCGTCCCTCAAGGCCAAGGCATTGCCCATGTCCAGCTGCATGGCCTCCCCAGTGTGGCCCAACATGTGGTTCAGGTGCTCATAGGCCTTGTTCACCTGGTCCGGTGTGAAGGCTCCGTAGCCCAGAGTGGAGTACAGCTGACTGTGGGTGTCTCCCTTAGCCCCAAGGGACAGCATAGCCAGGCTAGTGGCAATGCCCAGAGGAGAGAAGAAAATGTTCATGTTCTCGGTGTTGGCTTTGCTCAGGCTCCTGTAGAGGGCGAAGGCGAAGTCTGCGTTGTGGGGCGCCAGCTTGTGGCAGGACTCTTCGTCCCCGTGGCCGTGTCCGTGCTGGGGGTGGGCCTCGCCGGCGGCGTGGTGGAGGTGATGGTGGTGGTCTTCTGTGTGACCGGCGTGGTCCCCGTCATGGGGCGCCGCCCAGGCCACGCAGAGCAGCACAGCCACTATCGCACAATAAGATATACCCCACATTTTATCTACCTGGGGAGAAAGAATGGACAATGTCATTACTACTCTGCACAGATTTTAAAAACCATTATGCGGTACGTGTTACTACCATACTTTAAGTAAAGTGTAACCCATACTCTAATACCTATCTAGAAATTACAACAGTATGATTTCCTTAACTCTTTTAGCCATGTCATGAGGTTTGTCACTTGTTAAACATGGTTTCAAAATGACTGAGGTGATGAAATCCCTAAATCGTACATGTTCATAAAATCAGCAAATATAAGATATACAGTACTGTATGTGTTCATTATAGCCTCACATAGGAACATTTCCTGGGCACAGACTTAGATTCACTTGTATTAACATTTCACCTTGCAAACACCTACTCACTCTCCCTGATTTAGCATGTAATACCTATCATATCTAGGTACTGCTAACTATCATAACTAGGTACTTATTATCTTGACTAGGGTTGCAAAATATCAGAAACTTTCAATAAATTCCCTGTTTTTCCAGAAATCCTGATTGGAGGATTCCAGATTTCCTGCTCATTCCCTTCTGATTCTGAATATCCTCCAACTGGGACTTTTGGAAAACTAGGGAATTTATCTGAATTTTGCAACCCTAATCTTAACTAACTATGATCTAACCGAACATTTTCAAGACCTTAAAAAATGCAGTGACATAAAGATCAGTTCTTACCTTCAACGTCCTCTTTGCCGGAGACAATGTGTCAGGAACTCTGTCAATTTATGGTCCTGAGAGGATCAGCTGATCACATTTAATAAATTATTAACCAGACACGCCTCCCTTTACTGACCTGGCTGAACAGGAGATTAATCTGGCCAGGCTGACTAGCCTACATGTAATGATGCAACATGACTCAATACCCAGTACTCTACAGCAAAGCACTAAAGGATTTTCCTTTGTCACAATAAGTTGTTGGTAAATGTAGGTGATCTTACTCATGCCTCGCAACACTTTTCATCAGTGACACATGATTGCTCAGAACTCTTATATTTTAACACCATCACAAACTGATATAATAAAGACAACAATCAGTTGAATTGGAATTAACATGAGAAATAAATTGCAATTTCTTAAAATCAGACAGCAGAATGGCATGTTTTATTATTATTACTACAGTATATTAGAATGACTTTGTGACACCAAATCTTGTGTCGTCTCTCAGATCTCTCCTGGCCGCTCTGTGCTAGTAACATTCCAGAACCCCTGTAGACCAGTAGCTGTTCAACTAGACTCCATATTGGAACCACCGATTGGCTTATGATGGTGATCTGTCACTGTTGAAAGCTGGGAACAGATTATTGAGCTGGCCACTCATGACTGATCTGCTGTCTGATGCATCTTGTTCTATTCTACTCATCATTTTATCTCTCCGAGTTTGAAATATCACAATGTCATCTGCAGGACGCCAGCATGAAAGAATAGAATGATATTCACACTCAAAGCTTTGCTCTCTGTGTGTGTCATTGTGAAATGTTTGATTCTAGAACTCCAGCTTGTTGTGTAGCCTAAGGATAAAATGAGCTTAAAACCTTTGCTGTCTCTGTCATTAAAATGATTGTCAATTCTGGTGGTCACACTGAGAGAGCTCCAGAGTTCCTCTGTGGAGATGGGAGAACCTTCCAGAAGGACAACCATCTCTGCAGCACTCCACCAATCAGGCCTTCATGGTAGAGTGGCCAGACGGAAGCCACTCCTCAGTAAAAGGCACATGACAGCCCGCTTGGAGTTTGCCAAAAGGCACCAAAAGGACTCTCAGACCATGAGAAACAAGATTCTCTGGTCTAATGAAACCAAGATTGAACTCTTTGGACTTGAACCCGATCGAACATCTCTGGAAAGACCTGAACATAGCTGTGCAGTGACGCTCCCCATCCAACCTGACAGAGCTTAAGAGGATCTGCAGAGATGAATGGGAGAAATTCCCCAAATACAGGTGTGCCAAGCTTGTAGTGTCATACCCAAGAAGACTTGAGGCTGCAATCGCTGCCAAAAGTGCTTCAACAAAGTACTGTATACTCATGTAAATGTTTTTTGTTTTTTATAAATATGCAAAAAATTCTGAAAACTAGTTTTTGCTTTGTCATTATGGGGTATTGTGTGTAGATTGATGAGGGGAAAAAACTATTTAATCGATTTTAGAATAAGGCTATAACGTAACAAAATGTGTATATCATATCACTGTATATCATATATATCATATAATTTCTACCATCACACACCAATATCTGATTTATCCTGACTATGCACAGCACAAGTAATCAGATCCCATTCTGTTTCATTTAAATGTTCCACATCCCTCTTCAGGGCTCAAGGGCCTATGGAAATGATTGCAATGCCAATACCACTGTAGAGGAGGGTTTTTTACCAGGGGGGTTGAATTTAGCTGCTGGCTTTCTCCAGAGAAGACTTTCTAATATGTTTTTCCTGGCTTTGTGGTGTAGTGACACACTTAATAGTAGAGAATGAGTAAGAAAAAATACATGACCTTCCAAACATTCGATTCATTTAAGACTTGGATGTGTAAAGCAGTCTAATGAAGTACGAGACGGATGTGGCTTCATTTGGCTCTAAATTGCAAACTCAGATGGATAGAGAATTACAGTAACTGAACACAGAGAGGAGTGGGGCGATGCCTTAGTCAACTGAAGACACAACACTGCCACCTGGCGAAGAACAGGGATAGGTGTGTGTGTGTGTGTGTGTGTTTGTTTGTTTGTTTTTGTGTGTGTGTGTGTGTGTGTGTGTGTGTGTGTGTGTGTGTGTGTGTATGTGTGTGTGTGTGTGTGGATCTTCTATCCTTGTGGGGACCTAAAATCCCCCAAATTCTCTACAAACATATTAAAACAAGGAAAATTATCCTTTGTGGGGACATTTCCCACATTCCCATGAGGACTAGGGTTAGAATTAGAGTAAGGGTTTAGTGGTTAGGGTTAGGTTTATGTTTAGGTTTAGGTTTAAGTTTAAGTTTAGGGTTAGGGTTAAGGTTAAGGTTAAGGTTAAGGTTAAGGTTAAGGTTAAGGTTAGGGTTAGGGTTATGGTAAGGATAAGGGTTAGGGTTAGGTTTCGGGTTTGGGGTTAGGGAAAATAGGTTTTTGAATGGAAATTAATTGTAGGTCCTCACAAGGATAGAAGAACATAATGTGTGTGTGTGTGTGTGTGTACGTGCGCATGTGTGTGCGTGCATGCGTGCGTGTGCGTGCGTGTAGTGTGTGTATGCGTGTGTGTGTGTGTTACATATCCTCCAAGCCGACATCGACCAAAACTGGTCTCTTCTTGGAAAACTAATACATCTTATTTGAAATTCTCCCTCTTTGAAATCTAATGCCATATAACCACCCCATTCACTTCAACAACATCTCCAGAAAGGACTCATTTTAAAGGCCCAGTGCAGTCATAAAACGTGATTTTCCTGTGTTTAATATATATTTCCACACTATGAGGTTGGAATAAAACTGTGAAATTTAGAAATTGATATTGCCGTTTTAGTGTAAGAGATGTTTGAAAAGACAGACTGAAATTTCAGCCTGTTTTGGTGGGATGGAGTTTTGGCCTGCCTGGTGACATCACAAGGCAGTAAATTAGTTAATAGACTAATAAGAAAGTGAGTTCCAAATCTCTCTGCCAATAACAGCAAATCTTCAGTTTTCCCCTCCCCACTCAGACCACTCCCAGTCCGTCCTAGCAAAATTCTTGTTTGAAAAATTGCTATTTGCTAAGAAGCTATTTGTGTTTCTTTTTGACCATTTTAATTGAAAACAATCATAGTAAGGTACGTAATTGGTACCCAGAAATGATTTGATGTTGAGATAAAAATGGCTGAATTGGACCTTTAACAACGATCTCATCATACCTATTAATCATCTCAGACAAATATCTGATTCTGTCTGGACTTGTTGTATGTTTTTCATTACATCTCCTAATCAGGCCCATTAAATGCAGAATGTGTCTACCGTTTAAAACATTTAACATAATTTGAACATAGTTTAAAACAATATTCTCTGGGAACTCTGACATGGACTTCTTTCTAAAACGGATCAAAATGCTGACTCAAAGAGGTTAGAAACGTAGTGGTAGGACTGTAAAACTTCAAAACATAGTTTGCGTTACATGGTCAACAGCTGAGCTGATCCAGGATACACTGACTGAACAAACCATCAAACAAAAGGCTCAGGCAGAAAACAATTGATGGAATAAAAGCACCATTAGAGGCTTATACTGAACAAGCTTTCAGGAAAACTAGAGAGAGTTCTCATTAAATGTGCCCCAATGTCTTTATTTGTCAGACTGCTGCAGCCTTCAAGAAGAAGAAGGTAGACAGAGGACCAACCCACTGTGCACAGACATCAACTCAACATCTATTCCACGTTGGTTCCACATCATTTCATTGAAATGATGTGGAAACAACATTGATTCAACCAGTGTGTGCCCAGTGGGAAGTTATCTTCACCTTTGTTCTTTCTCTCTTCACAGTTCTCTCAGACAGAGACTTGCGTAATCTGTTTCTCCAGTCTCTCTGACCATGCAATGATTTGAGGTCTTATGCAACCATGGGCGGGCCGCAGATTAAAACTAAAGGCTTGATGGGACAATGGTGCGACAAACAAAAAACATCCAGTCAGTTAAAGTCCTATGGGCTAATTGATGAGAGTGGTCGAACAAGAATGACAAGAATCGTGCAAGCTAACAGGCCAAACTGACAAATAATGGCGCAGTAGAACAGTGGTGTGCAGAACAACATCTTGGAATGCACAACTCGTCAGTCCTTGTCACGGATGGGCTATTGCAACAAACGACCACACCGGGTTCCACTCCTATCAGCTAAAAACAAGAAGAAGCTGCTCCAGTAGGCACGTGATCACCAACACTGGACAATTGAGGAGTGGAAAAACATCACCTGGTCCGACGAATCCCGGTTCCTGTTGCGTCATTCTAATGGCAGAGTCAGGATTTGGCATCAGCAGCATGAGTCCATGGACCCATCCTGCCTGGTACAGGCTGGTGTTGGTGGTATACTGGTGTGGCCATAAAGGCCTGATTGGTGGAGTGCTGCAGAGATGGTTGTCCTTCTGGAAGGTTCTCCCATCTCCACAGAGGAACTCTGGAGCTCTGTCAGAGTGACCATCAGGTTCTTGGTCACCTCCCTGACCAAGGCCCTTCTCCCTGATTGCTCAGTTTGGCCGGGCGGCCAGCTCTAGGAAGAGTCTTGGTGGTTCCAAACTTCTTCCATTTAAGAATGATGGAGGCCACTGTGTTCTTGGGGACCTTCAATGCTGCAGACATTTTTTGGTACCCTTCCCCAGATCTGTGCCTCCACACAATCCTGTCTCGGAGCTCTATGGACAATTCCTTCGACCTCATGGCTTGGATTTTGCTCTGACATGCACTGTCAACGGTGAGACCTTATATAGACAGGTTTGTGCCTTTCCACCATGTCCAATCAATTGAATTTACCACAGGTTGACTCCAAGTTGTAGAAACATTTCAAGGATGATCAATGGAAACAGGATGCACCTGAGCTCAATTTCTAGTCTCATAGCAAAGGGTCTGAATACTTACAGTGGGGAAAAAAAGTATTTAGTCAGCCACCAATTGTGCAAGTTCTCCCACTTAAAAAGATGAGAGAGGCCTGTAATTTTCATCATAGGTACACGTCAACTATGACAGACAAAATGAGAATTTTTTTCTCCAGAAAATCACATTGTAGGATTTTTTATGAATTTATTTGCAAATTATGGTGGAAAATAAGTATTTGGTCAATAACAAAAGTTTCTCAATACTTTGTTATATACCCTTTGTTGGCAATGACACAGGTCAAACGTTTTCTGTAAGTCTTCACAAGGTTTTCACACACTGTTGCTGGTATTTTGGCCCATTCCTCCATGCAGATCTCCTCTAGAGCAGTTATGTTTTGGGGCTGTCTCTGGGCAACACGGACTTTCAACTCCCTCCAAAGATTTTCTATGGGGTTGAGATCTGGAGACTGGCTAGGCCACTCCAGGACCTTGAAATGCTTCTTACGAAGCCACTCCTTCGTTGCCTGGGCGGTGTGTTTGGGATCATTGTCATGCTGAAAGACCCAGCCACGTTTCATCTTCAATGCTCTTGCTGATGGAAGGAGGTTTTCACTCAAAATCTCACGATACATGGCCCCATTCATTCTTTCCTTTACACGGATCAGTCGTCCTGGTCCCTTTGCAGAAAAACAGCCCCAAAGCATGATGTTTCCACCCCCATGCTTCACAGTAGGTATGGTGTTCTTTGGATGCAACTCAGCATTCTTTGTCCTCCAAACACTACGAGTTGAGTTTTTACCAAAAAGTTATATTTTGGTTTCATCTGACCATATGACATTCTCCCAATCCTCTTCTGGATCATCCAAATGCACTCTAGCAAACTTCAGACGGGCCTGGACATGTACTGGCTTAAGCAGGGGGACACGTCTGGCACTGCAGGATTTGAGTCCCTGGCGGTGTAGTGTGTTACTGATGGTAGGCTTTGTTACTTTGGTCCCAGCTCTCTGCAGGTCATTCACTAGGTCCCCCCGTGTGGTTCTGGGATTTTTGCTCACCGTTCTTGTGATCATTTTGACCCCACGGGGTGAGATCTTGCGTGGAGCCCCAGATCGAGGGAGATTATCAGTGGTCTTGTATGTCTTCCATTTCCTAATAATTGCTCCCACAGTTGATTTCTTCAAACCAAGCTGCTTACCTATTGCAGATTCAGTCTTCCCAGCCTGGTGCAGGTCTACAATTTTGTTTTGGGTGTCCTTTGACAGCTCTTTGGTCTTGGCCATAGTGGAGTTTGGAGTGTGACTGTTTGAGGTTGTGGACAGGTGTCTTTTATACTGATAACAAGTTCAAACAGGTGCCATTAATACAGGTAACGAGTGGAGGACAGAGGAGCCTCTTAAAGAAGAAGTTACAGGTCTGTGAGAGCCAGAAATCTTGCTTGTTTGTAGGTGACCAAATACTTATTTTCCACCATCATTTTCAAATAAATTCATAAAAAATCCTACAATGTGATTTTCTAGATTTTTTTTTCTAACTTTGTCTGTCATAGTTGACGTGTACCTATGATGAAAATTACAGGCCTCTCTCATCTTTATAAGTGGGAGTACTTGCACAATTGGTGGCTGACTAAATACATTTTTTCCCCACTGTATGTACTGCTAAAATTTCTAAAAACCAGTTTTTGCTTTGTCATTATGGGGTATTTGTGTGTAGATTGACAAGGATTTTTTTATTTAACCTCTACGGGATCGGTGATCCGTCTACGGGACGGTTGAGCTAACGTGCGCTAATGTGATTAGCATGACTGTTATAAGTAACAGCAAACTTTCCAGGACATAGACATGTCTAACTTCTTGTTAATCTACCTGCACTGTCCAATTTCAGTAGCTATTACAGCGAAAAAAATATCATGCTATTGTTTGAGGAGAGTGTACAACAACTGTAATGAATACTCAGGGAGAAAAATGTGTAGATTCACGCGCAGAGCGCGGCATGTAGCAGGACTCGTGGTCACAGGCAGGCAATGGTCATACACAGGTAGGCAAACAGGCAGGAGAAAAAACTAGGACTGAAGGCTATAACTGGTTCTCACAAACGAGCTAGAAAAAGGCTTAGTAGAGTCAAAACAAACAATACCTCACAAGGCACAAACAGAATGAACTGAACTAAATAAGGAGCTAATGAGACCAGGTGATTAATTAACAGGTGAAATCAATGAACAAAAATGAAAGACAGGGAAACGTTCAAGAACACAAAGAAACAGGGCTATTTTTAAGAACACAGGGTTGACTAAGAAAATAAATACAGAACATTACAACAATGAAATACTTATCACGGCAACTGGTTTGATACATTTACGTCATTTAGCAGATGCTCTTATCCAGAGCGACTTACAGTTAGTGAATACATATTTTTTAAATACTGGCCCCCCGTGGGAAACGAACCCACAACCCTGGCGTTGCAAACGCCATGCTCTATCAACTGAGCTACATTCCTGCCGGCCATTCCCTCCCCTACCCTGGACGACGCTGGGCCAATTGTGTGCCGCCCATGAGTCTCCCGGTCGCGGCCGGCTGCGACAGAGCCTGGATTCGAACCAGGATCTCTAGTGGCACAGTTAGCACTGCGATGCAGTGCCTTAGACCACTGCGCCACTCAGGAGCTCGACAGCAACTGGTTTGATACATTCACCTCTGAAGGTAAATAATGTACTTGCGTTCAGTATTCTTGCTCTGATTTGTCTTCCTAAGGGTCCCAGAGATAAAATGTAGCATATTTTTTTTGGATAAAATCCATTTTTATATTCAAATGTAGGAACTGGGTTCTACAGTTTGAACCCTTGCTGTCTCTGGCTCCACACCCACCCCGCCCGGCCATCTAGATGTGTGAAAGTTTGTGTATAAGCTAATGATCCATCATGTATGACATTCCTGGGAGTGTGTAAACTTACATTTTGTATTACCATACCATTTTTGTATGTTCTCTATAGTTATGTACTTGAAAATGTATCAATTGACCAATTTGGCACATTTGGGCAGACTTGATACAAAATAGTCCAGTATTGCAATGCTTCACTGGATATATCTGAGACTTTGCACACACACACTGATGCCATCTAGTGGCCAAAATCTAAATTGCGCCTAAACTGCAATATTATATTGTGGCCTTTCTCTTGCATTTCAAAGATTATGAAAAAATAAGAAGAAGAAAATGCATGTTTTTTTGTTTATATTATCTTTTACCAGATCTAATGTGTTATATTCTCCTACATTAATTTCACATTTCCACAAACTTCAAATTGTTTCCTTTCAAATGGTAGCAAGAATATGCATATCGTTGCTTCAGGTCCTGAGCTACAGGCAGTTAGATTTGGGTGTGTCATTTTAGGCAAAAATTGAAAAAAAGGGTCAGTTCCATAAGAGGTTAATCCATTTTAAAATAAGGCAGTAACATAACAAAATGTGGAAAAAGGGAAGGGGTCTGAATACTTTCCAAATGCACTGTATATATAAACCAGAGCAGTGAAATGTGTTGCTTTACAGGATCAGCCATAGTAGTACGGCGCCCCTGGAGCAAATTAGGGGTTAAGTGCCTTGCTCAAGGGCACATTGACAGGTGTTCACCTTGTCGGCTATAGATAACCACTTCACACAATCCATCTCCTAGCCTGACTGTGTGGGTATCATACCATATGATCTCTTTAATATTAGATAATCGGCGGAGCAGAAAACAGATGACTGGTGTTGGGGGTGAGAAGAAGAGGGGGTTGGGGGTGAGAGGAAGAGGGGGTTGGGGGTGAGAAGAAAAGGGGGTTGGGGTGAGAAGAAGTGGGGGTTGGGGGTGAGAAAAAGAGGGGGTTGGGGTTGAGAGGAAGAGGGGGTTGAGGTTGAAAAACAGTTGGGAGTTTGTGGCTAATTGAGGTAAAACAGTAATTCTGCTCATAGTTTCTGCATGTATGAACTACACATTGACACATTCAGCCCAAAGTGTGAGGTGTAAAAAATATTTAGTAGTCGCCAAAGTTCCGGAGCATGTTTTTAATGAGGCCATATTGTTGACAAAAAATACCTCCAAAAAGTAAATAAATCCATACAGCCAAATAATAATTCATAATAGAACAATAATGTATTTCCATACATAGACATACTGTATATTTCATATCAATATTAATATAATCCAAGTTTTCTCATAATAGCAGGAACAAGTATCATTAATCACCCACGGACTGGTTTATAATAATGGACTATTCCACCTTGAAAGTTCCTGTGCATTGTTTCAAGCGATATGGTTGCAAACGTGACATTAATTGAAATGAATCTGCAGCAATGAGGCGCTTTCTGAACGGGACAGAGACAAGACAAAGAAAGAAAGAAGATTGAATTTGAACAGATAAAAGTAAATTAACACATTTCTTGGGGATGAGAGGATGAGGAAGTTGGGGTTTGAAGAAGAGTGGGTTGGGGTTTGAAGAAGAGGGGGTTGGGGTTTGAAGAAGGGGGGGTTGGGGTTTGAAGAAGAGGGGGTTGGGGTTTGAAGATGAAGGGGTTGGGGTTGGGAAGAAGAGGGAGTTTGAACAAGCTAATGACGAACAAAGCTGGTTGGTTTTTTTGAAGGTTCAAAATGGTGCTTGGGTTATCAACTGGTCTGGGAAGAATGGGTAGATTAGACACACCATTGAGATGTGGGGCACCCCCCTCTAAGAGATATTGTCCATAACTTCTTCTATCAGTTTTTCCCTCCAATGCAATGCGTGTACAATTACTGTATGTCGAACGTTGGTCTTAAAATATGTCTCAGGGATTCACTGTATATAATGCTTTTCTTCACACACTGATTTCTAGGAGCACCCACGGATCAATGAAAGTGAATTCCATGAAGTACTGCATTGTTCTGTTTCGATTTGTCAGCCATCTGTGTTGAAGTTGTTCAGTGTTCATTTTGTGGTTGAAGCAATATACAGTATGTGTCTTAACAAATGGTATTAGATATTTGTATCTGTATCTTTACAATTGGATTATTGTTTTGTCCTGAAACAGGAAAAATGAAATAATCAAAAGCTATATTTGAAGATATTTTTTATCTGAAGACACAGTCCACAGACCATACCATATGGGGTCAGGTGTGTATGTTTCCCTCATGTCTTTCTCACGAGTCAGCATATTGTCACACTCTGGCTCTGGGGACTTTATATGTTGAGTCAGGGTGTGTAGATTCCGTGTGTTTATGTGCTGTGTTTGAGTGTCTAGTTGTTCTATGTCTAGGTTGGCCTGAGTGACTCCCAATCAGAGGCAACGAGTGTCAGCTGTTTGCTGGTTGTCTCTGATTGGGAGCCATATTTAAACTGTCGGTTTTCCTTTGTGTTTGGTGGGTTCTGTTTCAAGTTGGTTGTGTTTGACCGTGTACTGTCACGTTACCGTCTTTTGTTGTTTTGTTCGCGTTTCGCTCAATAAATGAGTATGTTTGCCTGCAACGCTGCGCCTTGGTCTACTCCTTACCCTGACGTTCGTGACAGAAGAACCCACCATACCAGGACCAAGCAGCGTGTCCAGGAATCGGCAGCCTGGACGTGGGAACAGATTTTGGACGGGCAGGGGTCCTGGACCTGTGAGGAGATCCTGGCCGGGATGGATCACCGGCCATGGAGTGAGACAATTTAGAGGCGATGGAGAGAGGAGCAACGGCGTAAGCAGTGTCAGCGTTGGACGGTCGAGAGGCAACCCCAAAACAATTTTAGGGGGGGGCACACGGCATGGACGACGGGGCTGACGGAGGCAGAAAAGGGGCGGATTCAGAAGGCCACTAGGTTACAGGGGCCACTGGTCAAAGCAGGGAGGGAAGGTGTAGAGGCACGGCGAGAGGTACTGGGGTGTGTTACCAGTCCGGTCCGGCCCGTTCCAGATCCCGAGGTAGAGCCAGTGGTGTGTGTCCCCAGTACGGTCCGGCCTGTTCCAGCCCCTCGCATCAAGTGTACGGTGCGCGTCGCCAGCCCGGTCCGGCCTGTTCCTGCTCCTCGCACCAAACCTATGGTATGCGTCGCCAGCCCGGTCCGGCCTGTTCCTGCTCCACGCACCAAGCCTACGGTGTGCGTCGCCAGCCCAGCCCAGCCTGTTCCTGCTCCACGCACCAAGCCTACGGGGTGCGTCGCCAGCCCAGCCCGGCCTGTCCCCTGCTCCACGCACCAAGCCTACGGTGTGCGTCGCCAGCCCAGCCCGGCCTGTTCCTGCTCCACGCACCAAGCCTACGGGGTGCGTCGCCAGCCCAGCCCGGCCTGTCCCTGCTCCACGCACCAAGCCTACTGTTTGCGTCGCCAGCCCAGCCCGGCCTGTCCCTGCTCCACGCACCAAGCCTACGGTGTGCGTCGCCAGCCCAGCCCGGCCTGTCCCTGCTCCACGCACCAAGCCTACGGTGTGCGTCGCCAGCCCAGCCCGGCCTGTCCCTGCTCCACGCACCAAGCCTACGATGTGCGTCGCCAGCCCAGCCCGGCCTGTCCCTGCTCCACGCACCAAGCCTACGGTGTGCGTCGCCAGCCCTGCCCGGCCGGTCCCTGCTCCACGCACCAAACCTACGGTGTGCGTCGCCAGCCCGGCCCGGCCTGTTCCTGCCACTCGCACCAAACCTACGGTGTGCGTCGCCAGCCCGGCCCGGTCTGTTCCTGCCACTCGCACCAAACCTACGGTGCGCGTCGCCAGCCCGGCCCGGCCTGTTCCTGCCACTCGCACCAAACCTACGGTGCGCGTCGCCAGCCCGGCCCGGCCTGTTCCTGCCACTCGCACCAAGCCAGGGGTGCGAGTCGCCAGCACAGCCCGGCCTGTCCCTGCTCCACGCACCAAGCCTACGGTGTGCGTCGTCAGCCTGGTCCGGCCCGTTCCTGCCACTCGCACCAAGCCAGGGGTGCGAGTCGTCAGCCTGGTCCAGCCCGTTCCTGCCACTCGCACCAAGCCATGGGTGCGAGTCGTCAGCCTGGTTCAGCCCGTTCCTGCTACTCGCACCAAGCCCGGGGTGCGAGTCATCAGCCTGGTCCAGCCCGTTCCTGCCACTCGCACCAAGCCAGGGGTGCGAGTCGTCAGCCTGGTTCAGCCCGTTCCTGCTACTCGCACCAAGCCCGGGGTGCGAGTCGTCAGCCTGGTAAGGCCCGTCGCTGCTCCACGCACCAAGCCTAGGTTGCGAGTCGTCAGTCCGGTGAGGCCCGTTCCGGCTCCACGCACCAAGCCAGGGGTGCGTATCGTCAGCCCGGTCCGGTCCGTTGCTGCTCCACGCACCAAGCCAGGGGTATGCATCGTCAGCCAGGTCCGGTCCGTTCCTGCCTCACGCGCCAAGCTAGGGGTGCGCGTCGTCAGTCCGGTGCCTGATCAGGTATCGGTCAGCTGCTCCACAACGGAGCTTAAGCAATCCGCTCCGTCGATGTCCAGTCCTGATCCAGTCAGCGGGGTCAGACCGGACCAGGGGCGCTACGGGGGGATTATGGAAGGGTGGTGGTCAAGCCCGGAGCCGGAGCCGCCTCCGAGGAGGAATGCCCACCCAGCCCTCCCCTGTTTGGGATTTTGTTGAGGCGCGGTCGCAGTCCGCGCCTTTGGGGGGGGGTACTGTCACACTCTGGCTCTGGGGACTTTATATGTTGAGTCAGGGTGTGTAGATTCCGTGTGTTTATGTGCTGTGTTTGAGTGTCTAGTTGTTCTATGTCTAGGTTGGCCTGAGTGACTCCCAATCAGAGGCAACGAGTGTCAGCTGTTTGCTGGTTGTCTCTGATTGGGAGCCATATTTAAACTGTCGGTTTTCCTTTGTGTTTGGTGGGTTCTGTTTCGAGTTGGTTGTGTTTAACCGTGTACTGTCACGTTACCGTCTTTTGTTGCTTTGTTCACGTTTCGCTAATAAATGAGTATGTTTGCCTGCAACGCTGCGCCTTGGTCTACTCCTTACCCTGACGATCGTGACACATATGAGGGGATAGAATGAATACAGGTGGTATTGATTGATTACATAAACTTCCCAGCAGCAACTGTCTATTTACAGGTCAAAGGTCACAGACTCAGCTAGGGCCGATGAACCTCAGGCTACGCAGGTCCCTATCCTCTACTGGGAAAACGTTTTAGCTCAGGATCCATCCAGATCACTGTTCTTGACAGACATTAGTCTACCTGGCAATACACATAATCAGCCTAGTATAAACTGTTCAAAATTATGACATAACATTTTATTTTTAATGCTGTTGGGAGACGGTTTTATTTCATGAAGATGCATTAGATAACTTCCAGAGACATAACGATGGTATATCACTATCACCAGACCAGCATGGACATCAGTATGATTTTAAGCCAACTGCAAACACAAACACACACACCTCTGCTATAAGGTATACAGTTGATACAAAAACACATGTAGACAAAATGGCCGACACTTGAATGCCACAACTGCAAACCGCAAAGTCAGATACAGATATGTTTTGCCACTTGTTAAAGCATGAGAGACAAAAACCTTTCTTAAATCTCCTCAGATGTCCTTCACAATCTTCCTCTTTTTCCCTCTCTCCCTCCCTTTCCCTCCCTCTCTGTAGTTCATTTGAGGCTGGGATTGGTGACCTTGCCCATGAAGACGATGCTCTTGGTAGAGTCCTCCAGGATGAAGAGCAGGAAGGGCCTGTTGAGCATGATGGTGTTTAGGCTAGACACGGGCATGATCTCTACTGTATTGACAGCGGCCGCCTCAGTCCCCTTCTCATCTACACTCAGCACAGCCTTGTGGGTAACCTGGGTAGGGAACATGAACATGTTAATTTGTTGAACTTGACACCACTGTCCCCTACGTGGCCTATACACATAATAGAATATAATAGAATGGAATAGACCCTTAGTAGTCCAACAGAGACAGACATTCTTCTTCTATTTTGCTCCCAATTCCCTCAGACAGACAAGAGAAGAGACAGACATGAGATGGATAGGACTGATCATCAGAACCTACCTTTGACACCTTCAGTTTGGTTTCCTCAGAGATGGCAGAGAAGTCAGCTGTGTTACCGAAGGCACTGACCACACCCATGTCCTTCAGATGGTCTCCCAGGGAGTAGGAGGTAGAGGTAGAGAACTTTGGCATGAAGATTTCCACGTTGCTGAAAGAGACATTATCATTTTCATATACTCAGTTTATACTATCAGCACAAAGAAACGTGCATGATCCTGCTGCTTGCAAATGCAAGCCACATTAAAATGTTAATCTGCATTAAGAATCTCTTTATATGATACCATCTGATACTCATTGCAAACTTGGTCTTGTCAGTTGATTAACAAACTACCCTGACCTTATGTTAAGAATAGATACAAATAAATCATACATAAAGAATAGGTTGCGTTATACTGAAAAGGTGTCCAATAAAAAAAGTTCTAAACAATCTACTCTCCTTAACTCCTAAAGAGGCTGCAGTACTAAAGTGACCGTATACCATGAATTAATAAAGAAAGTTACATTAGAAAAGTGTATAAAATCAGGTGTTCTCACGTCCTGAACAGATGCTTGTGCACGTGCTTCAGGTAGTCCTTGTTGATGAAGGCCTCCACATGCTCCATCTTGCCGTCATTGGGCAGGACCACCATCATTGAGGAGTTGCCTTTGTAAGGCAGCATGACCACGGTGGTGAAGTTATCCTGGTCCTTGTACAACTCATAACGACCCGTCCTCTTCATCATGTCCACCTGCACCTTGGTGTTCTCGTCCACCTTGAAGTCAGCCTTGTGGGTCAGCGTGGCATCGAAATGCTTATCCCACTTCCCTGGGGAGGGAGGTAGAGGACATTGTTACTAAGGGGTAGTAAACATGCAAGCAGAAACAGACAATGTTATTAGCCTATATTGTTTTTAGTTTGTCCTGCATACATTTTCTTTTAATTCTTTATTGACACATCTTCTGTTTACCGTGTGTGGAAATCAGTCAGTCAGTCAGTCAGTCAGTCAGTCAGTCAGTCAGCTTGGTCAGTCAGTCAGTCAGTCAATCAGTCAGTCAATTGATCAATGATGTGTATTCTATCGTTGTTCTTAAATCCAACAATAAGTGCCTGACCATTTTCTCCTACAACAGTGTCCTCCTCCTACCTCTGAAGAAGACGTAGTTGATGAGCACCATGGCCGTATCAGGGTCCAGATCCTTCACCATGTCCGTGATCTTGTCCTGGGTCTTCTTGGCGATGAACTTGTTGATCTCGGCGGCAGCCTCAGCGGGGTTCTTAAATTCGACAGTGAAGCCTTCGCTGGCGTAGAAGTGCTTAGCGTCCTCCAGGAACTTGGCCAGGGGCTTGAAGCCGTCCCTCAAGGCCAAGGCATTGCCCATGTCCAGCTGCATGGCCTCCCCAGTGTGGCCCAACATGTGGTTCAGGTGCTCATAGGCCTTGTTCACCTGGTCCGGTGTGAAGGCTCCGTAGCCCAGAGTGGAGTACAGCTGACTGTGGGTGTCTCCCTTAGCCCCAAGGGACAGCATAGCCAGGCTAGTGGCAATGCCCAGAGGAGAGAAGAAAATGTTCATGTTCTCGGTGTTGGCTTTGCTCAGGCTCCTGTAGAGGGCGAAGGCGAAGTCTGCGTTGTGGGGCGCCAGCTTGTGGCAGGACTCTTCGTCCCCGTGGCCGTGTCCGTGCTGGGGGTGGGCCTCGCCGGCGGCGTGGTGGAGGTGATGGTGGTGGTCTTCTGTGTGACCGGCGTGGTCCCCGTCGTGGGGCGCCGCCCAGGCCACGCAGAGCAGCACAGCCACTATCGCACAATAAGATATACCCCACATTTTATCTACCTGGGGAGAAAGAATGGACAATGTCATTACTACTCTGCACAGATTTTAAAAACCATTATGCGGTACGTGTTACTACCATACTTTAAGTAAAGTGTAACCCATACTCTAATACCTATCTAGAAATTACAACAGTATGACTTCCTTAACTCTTTTAGCCATGTCATGAGGTTTGTCACTTGTTAAACATGGTTTCAAAATGACTGAGGTGATGAAATCCCTAAATCGTACATGTTCATAAAATCAGCAAATATAAGATATACAGTGCTGTATGTGTTCATTATAGCCTCACATAGGAACATTTCCTGGGCACAGACTTAGATTCACTTGTATTAACATTTCACCTTGCAAACACCTACTCACTCTCCCAGATTTAGCATGTAATACCTATCATATCTAGGTACTGCTAACTATCATAACTAGGTACTTATTATCTTGACTAGGGTTGCAAAATATCAGGAACTTTCAATAAATTCCCTGTTTTTCCAGAAATCCTGATTGGAGGATTCCAGATTTCCTGCTCATTCCCTCCTGATTCCGAGTATCCTCCAACTGGGACTTTGGGAAAACTAGGGAATTTATCTGAATTTTGCAACCCTAATCTTAACTAACTATGATCTAACCGAACATTTTCAAGACCTTAAAAAATGCAGTGACATAAAGATCAGTTCTTACCTTCAACGTCCTCTTTGCCGGAGACAATGTGTCAGGAACTCTGTCAATTTATGGTCCTGAGAGGATCAGCTGATCACATTTAATAAATTATTAACCAGACACGCCTCCCTTTACTGACCTGGCTGAACAGGAGATTAATCTGGCCAGGCTGACTAGCCTACATGTAATGATGCAACATGACTCAATACCCAGTACTCTACAGCAAAGCACTAAAGGATTTTCCTTTGTCACAATAAGTTGTTGGTAAATGTAGGTGATCTTACTCATGCCTCGCAACACTTTTCATCAGTGACACATGATTGCTCAGAACTCTTATATTTTAACACCATCACAAACTGATATAATAAAGACAACAATCAGTTGAATTGGAATTAACATGAGAAATAAATTGCAATTTTTTAAAATCAGACAGCAGAATGGCATGTTTTATTATTATTACTACAGTATATTAGAATGACTTTGTGACACCAAATCTTGTGTCGTCTGTCAGATCTCTCCTGGCCGCTCTTTGCTAGTAACATTCCAGAACCCCTGTAGACCAGTAGCTGTTCAACTAGACTCCATATTGGAACCACCGATTGGCTTATGATTGTGATCTGTCACTGTTGAAAGCTGGGAACAGATTATTGAGCTGGCCACTCATGACTGATCTGCTGTCTGATGCATCTTGTTCTATTCTACTCATCATTTTATCTCTCCGAGTTTGAAATATCACAATGTCATCTGCAGGACGCCAGCATGAAAGAATAGAATGATATTCACACTCAAAGCTTTGCTCTCTGTGTGTGTCATTGTGAAATGTTTGATTCTAGAACTCCAGCTTGTTGTGTAGCCTAAGGATAAAATGATCTTAAAACCTTTGCTGTCTCTGTCATTAAAATGATTGTCAATCAATGAAATGATTGATTCTGATATTGACTGATGATTGAGTTTGTATAGTGTTTTCTTTCATCCTAATTGTAAATCAATTTAATTGTGAAATTGTTATGTAATGTAAAAGTCAGCCCTAACCTGTATATAACAAAAACCCTTTCATTACTAGATTAAAGTGTTCTATCTAAAATATTACAATAAAACAAAACCTAGAGCAGAACAAGTACATTCTTATAATTTTTCTTCAACAAATGCTCTTTCATAGCCTCGTACAAACCATCCTGATCTCGTGAGCTTACATTCTGTTACATTCTATTTATCAGTGTAGCAAAACAGAATGTAAGCTTGCGAGATCGGGATGGTTCGTACGAGGCTAGCCCTTTCATGCCATCATTATGGAAATGTGCAAAACGCAAACAAGGTGGTTTCTGAATCCAATTTTAATGGTCGAAACATACACTTAACAGTATCCATTTCAAAGGCACAGACAGTCTACAAATCCACTTTCCAGATGCTACATTTTATATCACAGGGTACATACAGTTGAAGTCGGAAGTTTACATACACTTAGGTTGGAGTCATTAAAACTTGTTTTTCAACCACTCCACTAATTTCTTGTTAACAAACTATAGTTTTGGCAAGTCGGTTAGGACATCTACTTTGTGCATGACACAAGTTGTTTTTCGAACAATTGTTTACAGACAGATTATTTCACTTATAATTCACTGTATCACAATTCCAGTGGGTCAGAAGTTTACATACACTAAGTTGACTGTGCCTTTAAACAGCTTGGAAAATTCCAGAAAATGATGTCATGGCTTTAGAAGCTTCTGATAGGCTAATTGACATCATTTGAGTCAATTGGAGGTGTACCTGTGGATGTATTTCAAGGTCTACCTTCAAACTCAGTGCCTCTTTGCTTGACATCATGGGAAAATCAAGCAGCCGTCATACCGCTCAGGAAGGAGACGCGTTCTGTCTCCTAGAGATGAACGTACTTTGGTGCGAAAAGTGTAAATCAATCCCAGAACAACAGCAAAGGACCTTGTGAAGATGCTGGAGGAAACAGGTACAAAAGTATCTATATCCACAGTAAAACGAGTCCTATATCGACATAACCTGAAAGGCCGCTCAGCAAGGAAGAAGCCACTGCTCCAAAACCGCCATAAAAAAGACAGACTATGGTTTGCAACTGCACATGTGGACAAAGATCGTACTTTTTGGAGAAATGTCCTCTGGTCTGATGAAACAAAAATAGAACTGTTTGGCCAAAATGACCATTGTTATGTTTGGAGGAAAAAGGGGATCGCTTGCAAGCCGAAGAACACCATCCCAACCGTGAAGCACGGGGGTGGCAGCATCATGCTGTGGGGGTGCTTTGCTGCAGGAGGGACTGGTGCACTTCACAAAATAGATGGCATCATGAGGAAAGACATTTATGTGGATATATTGAAGCAACATCTCAAGACATCAGTCAGGAAGTTAAAGCTTGCTCGCAAATGGGTCTTCCAAATGGACAATGACCCCAAGCATACTTCCAAAGTTGTGGCAAAATGGCTTAAGGACAACTAAGTCAAGGTATTGGAGTGGCCATCACAAAGCCCTGACCTCAATCCTATAGAAAATGTGTGGGCAGAACTGAAAAAGCGTGTGCGAGCAAGGAGGCCTACAAACCTGACTCAGTTACACCAGCTCTGTCAGGAGGAATGGGCCAAAATTCACCCAATTTATTGTGGGAAGCTTGTGGAAGGCTACCCGAAAAGTTTGACCTAAATTAAACAATTTAAAGGCAATGCTACCAAATACTAATTGAGTATATGTAAACTTCTGACCCACTGGGAATGTGATGAAAGAAATAAAAGCTGAAATAAATCAATCCCTTTACTATTATTCTGACATTTCACATTCTTAAAATAAAGTGGTGATCCTAACTGACCTAAGACAGGGAATTTTTACTAGGATTAAATGTCAGGAATTGTGAAAAACTGAGTTTAAATGTATTTGGCTAAGGTGTATGTAAACTTCCGACTTCAACTGTATAGGAATAAGCAAAAATATGATTTTCTGTGATCTGAAAATAACAATTTGTATTATTCTTCTTCTAATCATTACCAAAGGGAAGAAAATACAACAGAGATATGAGTGATAGAGCTTCACAACAGTGAAATAAGAGACTGAGGCTGTTACATTTCTGTCGGGTCGATGAGCTACACTATTAGCATGAAGGGCCTGTCGAAGGTGATCCAGCCGTGCGCCGACCCCGGCCTCGAGGACGACCAGGAAGACGCGGAGCAGGGCGCGTGGGATGACCACGTTGGAACTCGGTCACAAGAGACGGGTCTAGGATGTCCCTCCTCGGCACCCAGCACCGCTCCTCCGGGCCGTACCCCTCCCACTCCATGAGATATTGGAGACCCCCCATCCGGCGTATCGAATCTAGGATGGACCGAACAGTGTACGCCGGAGCCCCCTCGATGTCCAGCGGGGGCGGAGGAGTCTCTTCTATCTCATAGTCCTGGAGTGGACCAGCTACCACCGGCCTGAGGAGAGACACATGGAACGAGGGGTTAATATTCTTGTAATCAATTGGCAGTTGTAACCTGTAACACACCTGGTTCAATCTCCTCAGGACTTTAAAAGGCCCCACAAACCGCCGACCCAGCTTCCGGCAGGGCATGCGGAGGGGCAGGTTTCTGGTCGAGAGCCAGACTCGATCTCCAGGTGCGTACACTGGCCCCTCACTGCGGTGGAGATCGGCGCTCGTCTTATGTCGACGGATGGCTCGCTGCAGATGGATGTGTGCAGCGTTCCACGTCTCCTCCGAGCGCCGCACCCACTCATCCACCGCAGGGGCCTCGATCTGGCTCTGATGCCACGGTGCCAGAGCCGGCTGGTACCCTAACACACACTGGAAATGAGTTAGTTTAGTGGAGGAGTGGCGGAGAGAGTTCTGTGCCATCTCGGCCCAGGGAACATACCTCGCCCACTCCTCCGGCCGGCCCTGGCAATACGACCTCAGAAACCTACCCACATCCTGGTTGACACGTTCGACCTGCCCATTACTCTCCGGGTGGTAACCCGAGGTAAGGCTCACCGAAACCCCCAAACGCTCCATAAACGCTCTCCAGACTCTGGAGGTAAACTGGGGGCCTCGATCAGACACTATATCCTCGGGTACCCCGTAATGCCGGAAGACGTGGGTGAATAGAGCCTCAGCGGTCTGTAGGGCAGTAGGAAGACCCGGCATGGGAAGGAGACGACAGGCCTTCGAGAACCGATCCACAACGACCAGGATGGTGGTATTCCCCTGTGAGGGGGGAAGGTCTGTAACAAAATCCACTGAGAGGTGAGACCAGGGTCGTTGTGGAACGGGCAGGGGTTGTATCTTACCCCTGGGCAAGTGTCTGGGCGCCTTACACTGGGCACACACCGAGCAGGAGGAGACATAAATCCTCACATCCCTGGCTAACGTTGGCCACCAGTACTTTGTGCTAAGGCAGTGCACTGTCCGGCCAATACCTGGATGCCCAGAGGAGGGTGACGTGTGAGCCCAATAAATGAGTCGATCCCGGACCTCGAGCGGGACGTACGTCCGACCCACCGGACACTGTGGAGGGCTAGGGTCGGTGCGTAACGCCCGCTCGATCTCCGTATCGACCTCCCACACCACCGGTGCCACCAGACAAGACTCAGGTAGTATGGGAGTGGGCTCAACGGACTTCTCCTCTGTGTCATACCGCCGAGACAGGGCGTCTGCCTTCCCGTTCTGGGACCCAGGGATGTAAGTGATCTTAAACACGAACCGGGCTAGAAACATAGTCCACCGAGCCTGGCGAGGATTTAGTCTCCTAGCTGCCCGAATGTATTCCAGGTTACAGTGGTCAGTCAAAATGAGAAAAGGGTGTTGAGCCCCCTCAAGCCAATGCCTCCACACCTTTAGGGCCTGTACCACGGCTAACAGCTCCCTGTCCCCTACGTCATAATTTCGCTCCACCGGACTGAGCTTTTTCGAGTAAAAGGCACAGGGGCGGAGTTTAAGTGGTGTGCCGGATCGTTGCGGGAGAACGGCCCCGATACCGGCTTCTGACGCGTCCACCTCCACTTGGAATGGTAAAGCGGGATCCGGATGCGCCAGCACCGGAGCCGAATTAAACAGGTCCTTCAGTCTCTCAAAAGCCCTGTTCGCCTCAGCTGACCACTGCAAGCGCACCGGACCCCCCTTCAGAAGGGACGTTATGGGAGCTGCCACCTGTCCAAATCCCCGGATAAACCTCCGGTAGTAATTCGCAAAGCCCAAGAACTGCTGCACCTCTTTCACTGTGGTTGGGGTTTGCCAATTACGCACGGCTGACACACGGTCAACCTCCATCTTCACCCCTGACGCGGACAATTGATAACCCAAAAAGGAGACCGACTCCTGGAAGAACAGACATTTCTCTGCCTTGACATGCTCCAACAGCCTCCTCAACACTCGGCGCACCAGGGCTACATGCTCGGCTCGGGTAGAACTGTACACTAGAATATCGTCTATGTACACGACCACTCCCTGCCCCTGCATGTCCCGGAAGATCTCATCCACAAAGGATTGGAAGACTGATGGAGCATTCATTAACCCGTATGGCATGACGAGATACTCGTAATGACCCGAGGTAGTACTGAATGCTGTCTTCCATTCATCGCCCTCTCTAATGCGCACCAAGTTGTATGCGCTCCTGAGGTCCAATTTTGTGAAGAACCGTGCCCCGTGTAATGACTCCGTCATAGCCGCAATCAGAGGGAGTGGATAACTATATTTCACAGTAATCTGATTGAGACCGCGGTAATCGATACACGGGCGCAAACCTCCATCTTTTTTCTTCACAAAAAAGAAGCTCGAGGACGCAGGGGAAGTGGAGGGCCGTATGTATCCCTGTCTCAGAGACTCGGCAATGTATGTCTCCATTGCCCTCTTCTCCTCTTGTGACAAAGGATACACATGGCTTCGTGGGAGCGCAGCTCCTGCCTGGAGGTCTATCGCACAATCCCCCTGTCTATGAGGTGGCAATTGCGCCGCCCTCGCCTTGCTAAACACGAGTGCTAAATCCTCATACTCGTGGGGAACATGCATTGCGGGCATCTGGTTTGGACTCTCCACCGAGGTCGCCCCTACGGAAACACCCAGACATAGCCCCACACACTGGGCAGACCACCCCTTAAGAGCCTTCTCTCGCCACGAAATGGTAGGATCGTGAGTAATCAACCAGGGAAGCCCCAGCACCACCGGATACGCAGGGGAGTCAATCAGGTATAGCTGAATCGTCTCCTCATGACCCCCCTGCGTCTCCATCCTAAGTGGCACTGTGACCTCCCTGATCAACCCGGATCCTAACGGACGGCTATCTAGGGCATGTACAGGGAAGGGATTATTAACCGGTAGGAGAGGGATCCCTAACTCTATACAAAATGTACGATCTACAAAATTCCCAGCTGCGCCTGAATCTACTAGCGCCTTATGCTGAGAACGAGGTGCAACCTGTGGAAAACAAACAGGTATGGTTATGTGCACGACAGAAAGCTCTGGGTAAGTGGGGCGCCTACTCACCTGGGGGGACTCCCCAATGTGTGGCCTGCCGTCTCGTCCTCCAGGAGACCCTCCCCAGCACCTAGCCGCGGTGTGCCCTCCACGGCCACAGTTGGTGCAGGGGACGGCCCCCCTCGGGCTCCTTCTCCTCCGTTCTCTAGCGCCAGCACCCCCGAGCTCCATAGGACTCGGCTCGGAGGTGCTGGAGGGTGGAATGGGCGACCCCCACCCAGGACGTCCGCGGGTGGCGAGCAGGGTGTCTAGCCGAATGGCCATGTCAACCAATTGGTCAAACGAAAGAGTGGTGTCCCTGCACGCCAACTCTCTACGGACGTCCTCTCTGAGGCTGCAGCGGAAGTGATCTATGAGGGCCCGCTCATTCCACCCTGCATCTGCCGCTAGGGTCCGGAACTCCAGTGCCAACTCTTGAGCGCTCCTCATCCCCTGCCAGAGGTAGAATAGACGCTCCCCCGCCGCCTTCCCCTCAGGTGGATGGTCGAACACTGCCCGGAAGCGACGGGAGAACTCTGCATAGGTGATCGTTGCGGCGTCTATCCTCCTCCATTCGGCGTTGGCCCACTCCAACGCCTTGCCGGTGAGACAGGAGATGAGGGCGGAAACGCTCTCGTGTCCCGAGGGCACCGGGTGTACGGTGGCGAGGTAGAGTTCGATTTGCAACAGGAAACCCTGACACCCGGCCGCGGTGCCGTCGTACGCCCTCGGGAGCTAGAGCCGAATCCCACTGGGTTCCGGAAGTTGGGCAGGTGGACTGACCGATGGTGATGGTGTGGTAGGTGGGGGCGTGGGTACCCCGCTGGCCTCCCATCGATGGAGGGTGTTCATCACCCTATCCAGAGCGTGCCCGATCTGGTTGATCCTGTCCTCCTGTCCACGAAGGCGCTCCTCAATAATCTCGGTAGGTGCGGCTGCTCCTGCTGATTCCATAGTAATGGTGTGTAATTCTGTCACAGTTGAGTGTAGAAGTGGTGTGGAATCAAGCGCAGGACACACAGAGGCTTCGTACTGACGTCTTTAGTGAAGACAAAAAGAACAAGCCAAACACGGCTACATACAACCTGGCAGGCAAGCGAACTTTACGCACACCGGTAAAGTACATACAAAGGCACAAAAGTGCGGAGCTCTCTACTACATCGAACAGAGAGACAAAACGAACTAGCATCCCACAGTGACAACAAACAATTACACACAACACATGACAAAACTCAAGAGAACTTATAGGACGCATAATTAACACTAACAAGGAACAGGTGTAACAAAACAGACAAAACCAATCAAACATCAAAACCTAGAACGGTGGCAGCTAGTACTCCGGAGACGACGACCGCCGAAGCCTGCCCGAACAAGGAGAAGGAGCAGCCTCGGCCGAAACCGTGACAACGTTCAAGAACACAAAGAAACAGGGCTACTTTTAAGAACACAGGGTTGACTAAGAAAATAAATACAGAACCTTACAACAATGAAATACTTATCATGGCAACTGGTTTGATACATTCACCTCTGAAGGTAAATAATGTACTTGCGTTCAGTATTCTTGCTCTGATTTGTCTTCCTAAGGGTCCCAGAGATAAAATGTAGCATAGTTTTGTTTGATAAAATCCATTTTTATATTCAAATGTAGGAACTGGGTTCTACAGTTTGAACCCTTGCTGTCTCTGGCTCCACACCCACCCCGCCCGGCCATCTAGATGTGTGAAAGTTTGTGTATAAGCTAATGATCCATCATGTATGACATTCCTGGGAGTGTGTAAACTTACATTTTGTATTACCATACCATTTTTGTATGTTCTCTATAGTTATGTACTTGAAAATGTATCAATTGACCAATTTGGCACATTTGGGCAGACTTGATACAAAATAGTCCAGTATTGCAATGCTTCACTGGATCAATCTGAGACTTTGCACACACACTGATGCCATCTAGTGGCCAAAATCTAAATTGCGCCTAAACTGCAATATTATATTGTGGCCTTTCTCTTGCATTTCAAAGATGATGAAAAAATAAGAAGAAGAAAATGCATGTTTTTTTGTTTATATTATATTTTACCAGATCTAATGTGTTATATTCTCCTACATTAATTTCACATTTCCACAAACTTCAAATTGTTTCCTTTCAAATGGTAGCAATAATATGCATATCGTTGCTTCAAGTCCTGAGCTACAGGCAGTTAGATTTGGGTGTGTCATTTTAGGCGAAAATTGAAAAAAAGGGTCAGATCCGTAAGAGGTTAATCCATTTTAAAATAAGGCAGTAACATAACAAAATGTGGAAAAAGGGAAGGGGTCTGAATACTTTCCAAATGCACTGTATATATAAACCAGAGCAGTGAAATGTGTTGCTTTACAGGATCAGCCATAGTAGTACGGCGCCCCTGGAGCAAATTAGGGGTTAAGTGCCTTGCTCAAGGGCACATTGACAGATTTTCACCTTGTCGGTTATAGATAACCACTTCACACAATCCATCTCCTAGCCTGACTGTGTGGGTATCATACCATATGATCTCTTTAATATTAGATAATTGGCGGAGCAGAAAAGAGATGACTGGTGTTGGGGGTGAGAAGAAGAGGGGGTTGGGGGTGAGAAGAAAAGGGGGTTGGGGTGAGAAGAAGTGGGGGTTGGGGGTGAGAAAAAGAGGGGGTTGGGGTTGAGAGGAAGAGGGGGTTGAGGTTGAAAAACAGTTGGGAGTTTGTGGCTAATTGAGGTAAAACAGTAATTCTGCTCATAGTTTATGCATGTATGAACTACACATTGACACATCCAGCCCAAAGTGTGAGGTTTAAAAAATATTTAGTAGTCGCCAAAGTTCCGGAGCATGTTTTTAATGAGGCCACATTGTTGACAAAAAAGACCTCCAAAAAGTAAATAAATCCATACAGCCAAATAATAATTCACAATAGAACAATAATTTATTTCCATACATAGACATACTGTATATTTCATATCAATATTAATATAATCCAAGTTTTCTCATAATAGCAGGAACAAGTATCATTAATCACCCACGGACTGGTTTATAATAATGGACTATTCCACCTTGAAAGTTCCTGTGCATTGTTTCAAGCGATATGGTTGCAAACGTGACATTAATTGAAATGAATCTGCAGCAATGAGGCGCTTTCAGAACGGGACAGAGACAAGACAAAGAAAGAAAGAAGATTGAATTTGAACAGATAAAAGTAAATTAACACATTCCTTGGGGATGAGAGGATGAGGAAGTTGGGGTTTGAAGAAGAGTGGGTTGGGGTTTGAAGAAGAGGGGGTTGGGGTTTGAAGAAGGGGGGGTTGGGGTTTGAAGAAGAGGGGGTTGGGGTTTGAAGATGAAGGGGTTGGGGTTGGGAAGAAGAGGGAGTTTGAACAAGCTAATGACGAACAAAGCTGGTTGGTTTTTTTGAAGGTTCAAAATGGTGCTTGGGTTATCAACTGGTCTGGGAAGAATGGGTAGATTAGACACACCATTGAGATGTGGGGCACCCCCCTCTAAGAGATATTGTCCATAACTTCTTCTATCAGTTTTTCCCTCCAATGCAATGCGTGTACAATTACTGTATGTCGAACGTTGGTCTTAAAATATGTCTCAGGGATTCACTGTATATAATGCTTTTCTTCACACACTGATTTCTAGGAGCACCCACGGATCAATGAAAGTGAATTCCATGAAGTACTGCATTGTTCTGTTTCGATTTGTCAGCCATCTGTGTTGAAGTTGTTCAGTGTTCATTTTGTGGTTGAAGCAATATACAGTATGTGTCTTAACAAATGGTATTAGATATTTGTATCTGTATCTTTACAATTTGATTATTGTTTTGTCCTGAAACAGGAAAAATGAAATAATCAAAAGCTATATTTGAAGATATTTTTTATCTGAAGACACAGTCCACAGACCATACCATATGGGGTCAGGTGTGTATGTTTCCCACATGTCTTTCTCACGAGTCAGCATATGAGGGGATAGAATGAGGACAGGTGGTATTGATTGATTACATAAACTTCCCAGCAGCAACTGTCTATTTACAGGTCAAAGGTCACAGACTCAGCTAGGGCCGATGAACCTCAGGCTACGCAGGTCCCTATCCTCTACAGGGAAAACGTTTTAGCTCAGGATCCATCCAGATCACTGTTCTTGACAGACAGCAGTCTACCTGGCAATACACAGATTTAAAATGCTAGTCCATTGGAAAATTTGGAAAATTCTACATCAAAGAAGAATGGCAATGCTGACATGGGGCTATCTAACCCAATCAATGATTTGAGATGATCACAATCAAGATGAGATATCAGTCGAAATGCATGCAGATAAACCCATGCTTGAGACATCAGCCTAGTATAAACTGTTCAAAATTATGACATAACATTTTATTTTTAATGCTGTTGGGAGACGGTTTCATTTCATGAAGATGCATTAGACAACTTCCAGAGACATAACGATGGTATATCACTATCACCAGACCAGCATGGACATCAGTATGATTTTAAGCCAACTGCAAACACAAACACACACACCTCTGCTATAAGGTATACAGTTGATACAAAAACACATGTATACAAAATGGCCGACACTTGAATGCCACAACTGCAAACCGCAAAGTCAGATACAGATATGTTTTGCCACTTGTTAAAGCATGAGAGACAAAAACCTTTCTTAAATCTCCTCAGATGTCCTTCACAATCTTTCTCTTTTTCCCTCTCTCCCTCCCTTTCCCTCCATCTCTGTAGTTCATTTGGGGCTGGGATTGGTGACCTTGCCCATGAAGACGATGCTCTTGGTAGAGTCCTCCAGGATGAAGAGCAGGAAGGGCCTGTTGAGCATGATGGTGTCTGGGAGAGACATGGGCATGATCTCTGTCGTAGTGACAGCGGCCGCCTCAGTCCCCTTCTCATCTACACTCAGCACAGCCTTGTGGGTAACCTGGGGAGGGAACAGGAACATGTTAATTTGTTGAACTTGACACCACTGTCCCCTACGTGGCCTATACACATAATAGAATATAATAGAATGGAATAGACCCTTAGTAGTCCAACAGAGACAGACATTCTTCTTCTATTTTGCTCCCAATTCCCTCAGACAGACAAGAGAAGAGACAGACATGAGATGGATAGGACTGATCATTAGAACCCACCTTGGACACCTTCAGTTTGGTTTCCTCAGAGATGGCAGAGAAGTCAGCTGTGTTACCGAAGGCACTGACCACACCCATGTCCTTCAGATGGTCTCCCAGGGAGTAGGAGGTAGAGGTAGAGAACTTTGGCATGAAGATATCCACGATGCTGAAAGAGACATTATCATTTTCATATACTCAGTTTATACTATCAGCACAAAGAAACGTGCATGATCCTGCTGCTTGCAAATGCAAGCCACATTAAAATGTTAATCTGCATTAAGAATCTCTTTATATGATACAATCTGATACTCATTGCAAACTTGGTCTTGTCAGTTGATTAACAAACTACCCTGACCTTATGTTAAGAATAGATACAAATAAATCATACATAAAGAATAGGTTGCGTTATACTGAAAAGGTGTCCAATAAAAAAAGTTCTAAACAATCTACTCTCCTTAACTCCTAAAGAGGCTGCAGTGCTAAAGTGACCGTATACCATGAATTAATATAGAAATTTACATTAGAAAAGTGTATAAAATCAGGTGTTCTCACGTCCTGAACAGATGCTCGTGCACGTGCTTCAGGTAGTCCTTGTTGATGAAGGCCTCCACATGCTCCATCTTGCCGTCGTTGGGCAGGACCACCATCATTGAGGAGTTGCCTTTGTAAGGCAGCATGACCACGGTGGTGAAGTTATCCTGGTCCTGGTACAACTCAAAACGACCCGTCCTCATCATCATGTCCACCTGAACCTTGGTGTTCTCGTCCACCTTGAAGTCAGCCTTGTGGGTCAGCGTGGCATCGAAAGGCTTATCCCACTTCCCTGGGGAGGGAGGTAGAGGACATTGTTACTAAGGGGTAGTAAACATGCAAGCAGAAACAGACAATGTTATTAGCCTATATTGTTTTTAGTTTGTCCTGCATACATTTTCTTTTAATTCTTTATTGACACATCTTCTGTTTACCGTGTGTGGAAATCAGTCAGTCAGTCAGTCAGCTAGTCAGTCAGTCAGTCAGTCAGTCAGTCAATTGATCAATGATGTGTATTCTATCGTTGTTCTTAAATCCAACAATAAGTGCCTGACCATTTTCTCCTACTACAGTGTCCTCCTCCTACCTCTGAAGAAGACGTAGTTGATGAGCACCATGGCCGTATCAGGGTCCAGATCCTTCACCATGTCCGTGATCTTGTCCTGGGTCTTCTTGGCGATGAACTTGTTGATCTCGGCGGCAGCCTCAGCGGGGTTCGTAAAGTCGACAGTGAAGCCTTCGCTGGCGTAGAAGTGCTTAGCGTCCTCCAGGAACTTGGCCAGGGGCTTGAAGCCGTCCCTCAAGGCCAAGGCATTGCCCATGTCCAGCTGCATGGCCTCCCCAGTGTGGCCCAACATGTGGTTCAGGTGCTCATAGGCCTTGTTCACCTGGTCCGGTGTGAAGGCTCCGTAGCCCAGAGTGGAGTACAGCTGACTGTGGGTGTCTCCCTTAGCCCCAAGGGACAGCATAGCCAGGCTAGTGGCAATGCCCAGAGGAGAGAAGAAAATGTTCATGTTCTCGGTGTTGGCTTTACTCAGGCTCCTGTAGAGGGCGAAGGCGAAGTCTGCGTTGTGGGGCGCCAGCTTGTGGCAGGACTCTTCGTCCCCGTGGCCGTGTCCGTGCTGGGGGTGGGCCTCGCCGGCGGCGTGGTGGAGGTGAAGGTGGTGGTCTTCTGTGTGACCGGCGTGGTCCCCGTCGTGGGGCGCCGCCCAGGCCACGCAGAGCAGCACAGCCACTATCGCACAATAAGATATACCCCACATTTTATCTACCTGGGGAGAAAGAATGGACAATGTCATTACTACTCTGCACAGATTTTAAAAACCATTATGCGGTACGTGTTATTACCATACTTTAAGTAAAGTGTAACCAATACTCTAATACCTATCTAGAAATTACAACAGTATGACTTCCTTAACTCTTTTAGCCATGTCATGAGGTTTGTCACTTGTTAAACATGGTTTCAAAATGACTGAGGTGATGAAATCCCTAAATCGTACATGTTCATAAAATCAGCAAATATAAGATATACAGTACTGTATGTGTTCATTATAGCCTCACATAGGAACATTTCCTGGGCACAGACTTAGATTCACTTGTATTAACATTTCACCTTGCAAACACCTACTCATTTAGATTTAGCATTTAATACCTATCATATCTAGGTACTGCTAACTATCATAACTAGGTACTTATTATCTTGACTAGGGTTGCAAAATATCAGGAACTTTCAATAAATTCCCTGTTTTTCCAGAAATCCTGATTGGAGGATTCCAGATTTCCTGCTCATTCCCTCCTAATTCCGAGTATCCTCCAACTGGGACTTTGGGAAAACTAGGGAATTTATCTGAATTTTGCAACCCTAATCTTAACTAACTATGATCTAACCGAACATTTTCAAGACCTTAAAAAATGCAGTGACATAAAGATCAGTTCTTACCTTCAACGTCCTCTTTGCCGGAGACAATGTGTCAGGAACTCTGTCAATTTATGGTCCTGAGAGGATCAGCTGATCACATTTAATAAATTATTAACCAGACACGCCTCCCTTTACTGACCTGGCTGAACAGGAGATTAATCTGGCCAGGCTGACTAGCCTACATGTAATGATGCAACATGACTCAATACCCAGTACTCTACAGCAAAGCACTAAAGGATTTTCCTTTGTCACAATAAGTTGTTGGTAAATGTAGGTGATCTTACTCATGCCTCGCAACACTTTTCATCAGTGACACATGATTGCTCAGAACTCTTATATTTTAACACCATCACAAACTGATATAATAAAGACAACAATCAGTTGAATTGGAATTAACATGAGAAATAAATTGCAATTTTTTAAAATCAGACAGCAGAATGGCATGTTTTATTATTATTACTACAGTATATTAGAAGGACTTTGTGACACCAAATCTTGTGTCGTCTCTCAGATCTCTCCTGGCCGCTCTGTGCTAGTAACATTCCAGAACCCCTGTAGACCAGTAGCTGTTCAACTAGACTCCATATTGGAACCACCGATTGGCTTATGATGGTGATCTGTCACTGTTGAAAGCTGGGAACAGATTATTGAGCTGGCCACTCATGACTGATCTGCTGTTTGATGCATCTTGTTCTATTCTACTCTTCATTTTATCTCTCCGAGTTTGAAATATCACAATGTAATCTGCAGGACGCCAGCATGAAAGAATAGAATGATATTCACACTCAAAGCTTTGCTCTCTGTGTGTGTCATTGTGAAATGTTTGATTCTAGAACTCCAGCTTGTTGTGTAGCCTAAGGATAAAATGAGCTTAAAACCTTTGCTGTCTCTGTCATTAAAATGATTGTCAATTAATGAAATTATTGATTCTGATATTGACTGATGATTGAGTTTGTATAGTGTTTTCTTTCATCCTAATTGTAAATCAATTTAATTGTGAAATTGTTATGTAATGTAAAAGTCAGCCCTAACCTGTATATAACAAAAACCCTTTCATTACTAGATTAAAGTGTTCTATCTAAAATATTACAATAAAACAAAACCTAGAGCAGAACCTAGATTCTCATGAGAATAGAAGTACATTCTTATAATTTTTCTTCAACTAATGCTCTTTCATAGCCTTGTACAAACCATCCTGATCTCGTGAGCTTACATTCTGTTACATTCTATTTATCAGTGTAGCGAAACAGAATGTAAGCTTGCGAGATCGGGATGGTTCGTACGAGGCTAGCCCTTCCATGCCATCATTATGGAAATGTACAAAACGCAAACAAGGTGGTTTCTGAATCCAATTTTAATGGTCGAAACATACACTTAACAGTATCCATTTCAAAGGCACAGACAGTCTACAAATCCACTTTCCAGATGCTACATTTTATATCACAGGGTACATACAGTTGAAGTCGTAAGTTTACATACACTTAGGTTGGAGTCATTAAAACTTGTTTTTCAACCACTCCACTAATTTCTTGTTAACAAACTATAGTTTTGGCAAGTCGGTTAGGACATCTACTTTGTGCATGACACAAGTTATTTTTCGAACAATTGTTTACAGACAGATTATTTCACTTATAATTCACTGTATCACAATTCCAGTGGGTCAGAAGTTTACATACACTAAGTTGACTGTGCCTTTAAACAGCTTGGAAAATTCCAGAAAATGATGTCATGGCTTTAGAAGCTTCTGATAGGCTAATTGACATCATTTGAGTCAATTGGAGGTGTACCTGTGGATGTATTTCAAGGTCTACCTTCAAACTCAGTGCCTCTTTGCTTGACATCATGGGAAAATCAAGCAGCCGTCATACCGCTCAGGAAGGAGACGCGTTCTGTCTCCTAGAGATGAACGTACTTTGGTGCGAAAAGTGTAAATCAATCCCAGAACAACAGCAAAGGACCTTGTGAAGATGCTGGAGGAAACAGGTACAAAAGTATCTATATCCACAGTAAAACGAGTCTTATATCGACATAACCTGAAAGGCCGCTCATCAAGGAAGAAGCCACTGCTCAAAAACCGCCATAAAAAAAGACAGACTATGGTTTGCAACTGCACATGTGGACAAAGATCGTACTTTTTGGAGAAATGTCCTCTGGTCTGATGAAACAAAAATAGAACTGTTTGGCCAAAATGACCATTGTTATGTTTGGAGGAAAAAGGGGATCGCTTGCAAGCCGAAGAACACCATCCCAACCGTGAAGCACGGGGATGGCAGCATCATGCTGTGGGGGTGCTTTGCTGCAGGAGGGACTGGTGCACTTCACAAAATAGATGGCATCATGAGGAAAGACATTTATGTGGATATATTGAAGCAACATCTCAAGACATCAGTCAGGAAGTTAAAGCTTGCTCGCAAATGGGTCTTCCAAATGGACAATGACCCCAAGCATACTTCCAAAGTTGTGGCAAAATGGCTTAAGGACAACAAAGTCAAGGTATTGGAGTGGCCATCACAAAGCCCTGACCTCAATCCTATAGAAAATGTGTGGGCAGAACTGAAAAAGCGTGTGCGAGCAAGGAGGCCTACAAACCTGACTCAGTTACACCAGCTCTGTCAGGAGGAATGGGCCAAAATTCACCCAATTTATTGTGGGAAGCTTGTGGAAGGCTACCCGAAACGTTTGACCTAAGTTAAACAATTTAAAGGCAATGCTACCAAATACTAATTGAGTATATGTAAACTTCTGACCCACTGGGAATGTGATGAAATAAATAAAAGCTGAAATAAATCAATCCCTTTACTATTATTTTGACATTTCACATTCTTAAAATAAAGTGGTGATCCTAACTGACCTAAGACAGGGAATTCTTTACTAGGATTAAATGTCAGGAATTGTGAAAAACTGAGTTTAAATGTATTTGGCTAAGGTGTATGTAAACTTCTGACTTCAACTGTATAGGAATAAGCAAAAATATGATTTTCTGTGATCTGAAAATAACAATTTGTATTATTCTTCTTCTAATCATTACCAAAGGGAAGAAAATACAACAGAGATATGAGTGATAGAGCTTCACAACAGTGAAATAAGAGACTGAGGCTGTTACATTTCTGTCGGGTCGATGAGCTACACTATGAGCATGAAGGGCCTGTCGAAGGTGATCCCGGGAGGGTCAGAGAAGTCTCATCCACCTTTAGAGTAACCTCATGGAGAGCCTTCAGAGAGAGGGGGGAGAGAGAGGTATTGACAAGATTTGGTGCAAAAAGTCAACTAAGGGAATGCCTAATCTCGGCCCCAAATACTTTCTGATACACTACTTATGCAAGTACCTTAACCCAAAAATGTGTTGTGTAACACTTTGTTAGTTTATAAGGATTCCTTATCCTGACCAGAATAGCAGATAAGCTGTGGTTTTCCCTTCTACAACATCATCTTCATGTATTGTTACTTCATACAGCTCCCCAGTGGTCCTCCTTCCTGAATGAGTTTTAGGGTATTCTTCAGTGAGACCGCGGAGAAGTAAGCTGTGTTTGTAAAAACGGACGAGACCCCAGTCGCTTTTTAGTAGACTTTCTAAACTAGGTTTTCTTCTTGAGGAGCTTTGGGAACCGTATTTCTGCCCTCATGTGTGAAAATACCAATCAATATGTTAATGGTTTGTGTTCAGGAAGCTGTCTTGTTATTGCATGAGTCAATGTTTTTTAAATGTTATTTATTGTATTTAACTAGGCAAGTCAATTGAGAACAAATTATTATTTACAATGACGGCCTACCAAGAGGCAAAAGGAGGACAAAACACACATCATGACAAGAGGCACCACAATACTACATAAAGAGAGACCTAAGACAACAACACAACATGGCAGCAACACATGACAACACAGCATGGTAGCAACACAACATGACAACAACACGGTAGAAAAACAACGTCAGCAGCACAACATGGTAGCAGCACAAACATGGTACAAACATTGTTAGGCACAGAAAACAGCACGAATGGCAAGAAGGTAGAGACAACAATACATCAAGCGAAGCAGCCACAGCTGTCCAGTTTGAGTGTTTATTTTTCAGAATGTGACTGGCAGAACGGTTGTTGTATGTGGAGGATCAGGGTTGCAGTAGATATCTCAGATAGAGGAGAGAGTGGCCTAAGAGGGTTTTATAAATAAGCATCAACCAGTGGGTCTTGCGTGGGGTATACAGAGATGTCGAGTTTACAGAGGATTATAGATTGCAGTGATGTGTCCTATAAGGAGCATTTGTGGCAAATCTGATGGCCGAATGTTCAAGAACATCTAGCCGCTTGAGAGCACCCTTACCTAGCATGGGTAGGATGGTAATCTGAATCAGGGTTAGTTTGGCAGCTGGGGAGAAAGAGGAGCGATTATGATAGAGGAAACCAAGTCTAGATTTCACCTTAGCCTGCAGCTTGGATATGTGCTGAGAGAAGGGCAGTGTAACATCTAGCCATACTCCCAAGTAATTGTATGAGGTGACTACCTCTAGAGGAGAGAGTGGCATAAGAGGGTTTTATAAATAAGCATCAACCAGTGGGTCTTGCGTCGGGTATACGGGAAGCATTCTTCTTACCGAACCACATGACCTTTGTTTTGGAGGTGTTCAGAACAAGGTTAAGGGCAGAGAAAGCTTGTTGGACACTAAGAAAGCTTTGTTATGGAGCCTTTAACACAAAATCCAGGGAGGGGCCAGCTGAGTATAAGACTGTATCATCTGCATATAAATGGATGGGAGAGATTCCTACTGCCTGAGCTATGTTGTTGATGTAAATTGAGAAGAGAGTGGGGCCTGGGATCGAGCCTTGAGGTACTCCCTTGGTGACAGACAGTGGCAGAGACAGCAGATGTTCTGACTTTACACATTGCACTCTTTGAAAGAGGTAGTTAGCAAACCAGGCCAAAGACCCCTCAGAGACACCTATACTCCTTAGCCGACCCACAAGAATGGAATGGTCTACTGTATCAAAAGCTTTGGCCAAGTCAATAAAAATAGCAGCACAACATTGCTTAGAATCATGGGCAGTGGTGACATAATTTAGGACTTTTAAAGTTGCAGTGACACATCCATAATCTGAGTGGAAACCAGATTGCATACCAGAGAGAATACTATAGACATCAAGAAAGCCAGTCAGTTGATTATTGACAAGTTTTTTCAACACTCTTGATGAACAGGGCAAGATAGAAATTGGCCTATAACAGTTAGGATCAGCTTGATCACCCCCTTTAAATAAAGGACTCACCGTGGCTGCCTTCCAAGCAATGGGAACCTCCCCAGAGAGGAGAGACAGGTTAAAAAGGTCAGAGATAGGCTTGGCGATAATAGGGGCTGCAACCTTACAGAAGAAGAAAGGATCTAAACCAGGGGTGTCAAACTCATTTTAGCTCAGGGGCCACATGGAGGAAAATCTATTCCCAAGTGGGCCGGACCGGAAAAATCATGGTATATATAACTTAAAAACAACAACTTCAGATTGTTTTCTTTGTTTTAATACGATCAACATACAACATAAAGCTGGAGCCTGAGGACAGTGTGTCCAAAATAGTACAAGCACAACATCACTATTAATCATAAAACACGTCAAGTTTATTTGAAAATTCTAAAGAAAAAGAACACACAAACACACAATGCCTCAGTGATTAACAGAACTGTTTCACAGATCACAGAACTATATCAGGGTGTCATTTCTCAGGCAGAAATGTAGATAACAATAATGAAATCCTGTTCCCCAAACAAGTGCAAGAACCACAGAGTCAAGAATAGGTTAAATATACAAATAAAATAAAAACAATTAAAAACAATAGCACATCAACATAAAAACATATAAACATAAAGCTGGAGCCTGAGGACAGTGTCCAAAAGCACAACATCACTATTAATCATAAAACACCTCAAGTTATTTGAAAGTTCTGAGGACAAAGAACACACAAACACACAATGCCTCAGTGATTAACAGAACTGTTTCACAGATCACAGAACTATATCAGGGTGTCATTTCTCAGGCAGAAATGTAGATAAAAATGATGAAATCCTGTTCCCCAAACAAGTGCAAGAACCACAGAGTCAAGAATAGGTTAAATATACAAATAAAATAAAAACAATTAAAAACAATAGCACATCAACATAAAAACATATAAACATAAATCTGAAAGCGTTGCTCAAACTCCCGTAACAGTCCCGTTATTTTATCTTTGAACCGCTTCATGTCTGCCACATGTTGGGTCGCGCACACATTTTTCAGACAGGGGAAGTGAGCTGCATCACCACCGGCAAGTTGCGTCTCCCACAATGACAGCTTCAACTTGAAAGAACGTATGCTGTCATAATACTGCGTGACAACTTTGTTGCGCCCTTGCAGCTGTTTGTTCAAGTTATTCAGGTGCTCTGTAACATCCACCATAAATGCAAGGTCCTGCATCCATTCTGCGGAATGAAATTCTAACACTGGTTTGCCCTTTTCTTCCATGAACTCAATTTCTTCTCGTAAATCAAAGAAACGCCTCAGCACAGCACCTCGGCTTAACCATCTTACCTCAGTGTGGTATGGCAGGCCATAGATGTGGTCTTTCTCTGTGAGAAGGCTGTCAAACTGACGGTGATTCAGGCTTCTGGATCGGATGAAATTAACAGTTTGGATGACCACCTTCATGATGTTATCCATCTTTAATGACTTGCAACACAAAGCCTCCTGGTGCAAAATACAGTGAAAAGTCAAAAAATCACATCCTCCATTTGCAGATTGCACTTTCTCTCTGAACTTTGTCACAACGCCTGCTTTTTTCCCGATCATTGAGGGCGCACCATCTGTAACCAGGCTGACAGCGCGGGACCAGTCCACTCCGACCCTGTCCAGCGCGCCGACGAGTGCGGTAAAAATATCAGCTGCTGTCATTGTATCTGTCATCGGCACCAACTCCACGAACTCCTCGGTGACGGTCAATGTGTCATCAACTCCGCGGATGAAAATGGCCAGTTGTGCAACATCTGTAATGTCCGTGCTTTCATCAATTGCAACCGAAAACGCAATAAATGACTTTACTTTTTGCTTCAACTGGCTGTCCAAATCCACTGAAAGATCGGAAATCCTGTCTGCAACTGTGTTTCTTGTCAGGCTGATATTTGCAAAAGCCTGGTGCTTTTCAGGGCACACAATCTCTGCTGCCTTCATCATGCATGTTTTTACAAATTCACCCTCACTAAATGGTTTTGAAGCCACTGCGATTTCATTAGCAATGAGGTAGCTAGCTTTCACTGCAGCGTCACTGATGTCTCGGCTGTGAGTAAACACAGACTGCTGTTTCTTCAGACCCGCCAACAGTTCATTCACCTTCTCTCATCTCCACTGTCCTTGAAAGTTGTCATATTTGTCGGCATGAAGACTCACATAGTGGCGACGAAGGTTATATTCTTTCAGCACTGCAACATGCTGTGAACACACCAAACATACAGCTTTCCCATTCAATTCCGTGATTAAATAGGATGACCATTTTTCTTGGAACACTCTGCACTCTGCATCCACTTTTCTCTTTTTTGACAGAGACATATTGGGGCAATGAGGGTGCCAAAGCACATAATGTTAAAAGTAGAAGCCGTAATAAATATCGCGGGCAAAACAAAGTAGCTCATTGGCTGCACGTGCTTGACCTACTTGCTCTGCCCCGGTATAAACAGTTTGCTTGCTTAACACAATTGCTATTGCGCCATCCAGTGGACGCAATTGGAACAGTAGTTTATTTTATTGAAAAATTGCAGCGCATTTTTATACTTTACAAAAAAAAAAATGTATTTTATTTATTTTTATTTATTTTCAAAACCATCTCGCGGGCCGGATTAAACCCGTTTGCGGGCCTGATCTGTCCCGCGGGCCGTATGTTTGACACCCCTGATCTAAACCATCTGACCCAGATGGGTTTTTGGGTGAAGTTTAAGGAGCTCCTTTAGCACCTCAGACTCAGTGACCGCCTGCAGGGAGAAGCTATGTAGCGGGGCAGGGGAAAAGAGGGAGGAGCATCAGGGCTAGTCACATTAGAAGGGCTGGGAGATGAGGAAGTGTTGGACGGGCAAGGAAGCATGGCTGAGTCAAAGAGGAATTCTGACTTAATGAATGTAGTGGGCGACTCCATGTAGTGGGCGACTCAACACTTTCTGAAGCAGAAAGCAGTAATCATTGCTGACTCGGGTTCAGCTCAGCATAATTCAGCATTCTGCTAAAACGAGGGAGAGCTCGGTTTGTTGTTTTGGAAAGTTTGTTGTTTTGAAAAGTTTTGAAAGTCTTTTGAAAACATTACTAGCCAGCTACCTTTTGAGTTTGGATCCAGCGACACGGTTGGCATCACTTGCTGTCCAGTGATCCTGCCGACCAAGGCCGGGTCTGAGGAGCTGTTTGGCATAGCGGCTAGCCTAGCTGCTAGTTAGCTGCCTATCAAGCTAGCGGGGTTTTCTAGAGGGCTTTAACACAGCCCGTGACGTGGTTAGCCATGGTGGATGGGACAGCAGATTGTCCCGGGCCTGTGGCTGTCTATACCCCGACTGTTTGTTGTTGTTGTTGTTTCAATCTTCCCTGTGACCTGGCCTGTCTGGAACTGAGAGGAGTAACAGCGTAACCTACGTTGTTACCATGACAAAGACCAAAGCCGGCGGGGGTACCATTGAAGACAGTGGTGTCTCTCTATCACAGGTGAAGGATCTTTTAAATGAAGAAAAATAGTTCTACAAGCTGTTGTTAGAACAACAAGAAAATAGCTTCAAGTGTTTTGTCCAAATACTGGTGGAGTCAAGTAATAAAATAATGGACGACCTGACCAGAGAGGTCCAGGACCTGAAGAACAGTTTGCAGTTCTCCCAGGGTCAGCTCGATGAGTTTAAACAGGAGAACGGCAAGATGACAGCAATCTGTAAGTTATTGAGAGAGGACATCAGTTCTGTATGTGAATCCATGATAACAATGATGGAGAAATCAGATTGTCTCAAGGGACAATCAAGGCGGAACAACATGGTTGTGTACAGAATTGCAGAATCTCTGCATGAGACCTGGATGGAGTCTGAGGACAAAGTGAGGGAAATGATCTCTGAGTAACTGAATATGGACCACAGGAAGATTGAGGTGGAGCGCGCCCACAGGACTGGAAAACCCACCACCGGCCCAGGTGACAGGCCCAGGCCGATAGTGGTCAAGTTCCTGAGGTTCAAGGACAAGGTAGCTGTTCTGGAAAGAGCCAAGAACTTGAGAGGAATGTATATCTTCCTCAATGAGGACTATCCTGAAGCTGTGTGCCAGAAGAGGAAAGATCTTATCCCAGCCATGAAAGCTGCCAGAGCACGTGGGGACATTGCTTACATACGTTTTGACAGGCTCATTGTCCACCATCCCTCCCTCCCAAAAGCCTGGAAGGGATCAGAGAGCCAAGCCTATGGGTTCGTAGCTTCAACCCCGCAGCGCACACTCACACCAACTGACTAATTGACTGCTGAATTTATATTTTTTTATCTTGCTTTGTTTGCTCTTTTACATCAAATCAATAACTTGCTAACATCAGATAACATTAATATATTAGCAATTTCTAATACTCAATTAGATAATTCATTTGATGATACAGCAGTATCAATACAAGGATATAACATCTATAGAAGAGACGGGAATGCTTATGGTGGAGGTGTTGCTGTATATATATTCAGAGCCATATCTCAGCCACATGTATTGATCAGATTTTTACTAATACTGTAGAACTTTGTTCTAAAGCTGTATCCGTACCCATTGGATGCAGTGATCACAATATAGTGGCTATATCCAGGAAAGCCAAAGTTCCAAAAGCTGGGCCTAAAATAGTATATAAGAGATCATACAAAAGATTTTGCTGTGACTCTTATGTGGATGATGTTAAAAATATTTGTTGGTCTGATGTGGTTAATAAGGAGCATCCAGACGCTGCACTTGATGAATTTATGAAATTGCTTCTTATTGATAAACATGCACCTGACTGTTAGAATTGTTAAGGCTCCATGGACTGATGAGGAATTGAAAAACTGTATGGTTGAAAGAGATGGGGCAACAGGAGTGGCTAATAAGTCTGGCTGCACATCTGACTGGCTGACTTACTGCAAATTGAGAAATGATGTGACTAAACTCAACAAAAAGAAGAAGAAACTGTATTATGAAGCCAAGATCAATGATATAAAGAATGATTTTGAAAAAACTTGAGTACTTTAAATAAAATTATGGGCAAAAAGACAAATTCAACTCCATCTTTCATTGAATCAGATGGCTTATTCATCACAAAACCATTTGATGTTGCCAATTATTTTAATGATTACTTCATTGGCAAAGTGGGCAAACTTAGTGTGGGAGAGCGCTCTAGGCCCTCTACTCTTTTCTATTTTTTACCAATGACCTGCCACTGGCATTAAACAAAGCATGTGGTGATCATTCAACCATAAACACATCATCAACCACAGCTAATGAAGCCACTGAAACCCTTAACAAAGAGTTACATTCCCTAAGTTCTAGACCCCAGCTGAATCTGGTAATGAATGGTGTAGCTGTTGAACAAGTTGAGGAGACTAAATTACTTGGTGTTACCTTAGATTGTAAACTGTCATGGTCAAAACATATAGATTCAATGGTTGTAAAGACAGGGAGAGGTCTGTCCATAATAAAAAGAGGCTCTAGTATAAAAAATAAATAATGTATGCACTCACTAACTGTAAGTCGCTCTGGATAAGAGCATCTGCTAAATGACTAAAATGTAAAAATGTAGTTCTATTTTATCTTGATTATTGTCCAGTCATATGGTCAAGTGCTGCAAAGAAGGACCTAGTTAGGCTGCAGCTTGCCCAGACCAGACCGGCACGCCTTGCTCTTCACTGTAATCAGACAGGTAGTATAGTACAGCATCCTCAGCTCTGCAGAGTCGTCACAGAACATCATGGTGACCGCCATGCTCAACGACATGAGCACGTGGAAAAGCCAGTTGAAGGTGTGACGCCTGTAGAATGGATACTCCAACTTACCTGTACGGGATGCAAATGCACTGTAGCCGACATTTTCTAACCCTGTCATTCAATACATTACAAATATAGTACTTTCATTATATATTGATAGGTTGATGTGTGGTATACTTTGTAGAGTCTACACTAAAGATAAAGATGCAGTACATTATTTACTGTACTCAGGGCTAATTAAAATAAATATTACTTTAATTTGCATCAGAGAAATGGTAATTCTATATTTATCTTAAAAGGAACATTGTACCTTTAAAATGTATAAGGTTCATCAGAATGAGTTTGCCTAGGCTTCAGGTCTCTAACAGTGTTTCCAGTACTGTGTTGTTGTTTACGCTGGGCTTGGCCTTCTGGGGTTGGGTAAGAAGATACTTGAGTAACTTCTGGTAGTCTGGCTTGGGCTTCCCATCCATGTGCAGGCCAGTCCACACCCCCAGCTGAGCCCCCCCTACATTATCTCCTCCCACCGCCCGCTCCAGCGATCTGAGGGCAGAAAGGGTAGCCTCCACCTGCTCCTCGGTCGCGTTCCCAAGTCCCAGGCCAGTGAGCAGCTCAGTCCAGGAGAGAGTGCCAAGGCCAAAGACCGTCGAGAGGAGACCCAGGGCCAAGACCAGGCCCAGGGGGGGAGAAGAGGAGGCTGTGGCCAGGCCCACTGCTGGCCAGGTCATGGTAGGGGCTGAAGGGCAGGGTTGAGGGCCAAGGTGTCCAGCTGCTGCCGCTGCCGCTGCCGCTGCCGCTACCTGGGGCCATGGTCCTCCTCTCTCTGGCAGTGCTGCCAAGTCACCGGATAGTAGGCCTAAGAGCGCAGCTAGCGCTGTTAGCCATGTTATGCTATGTATTACTAACACCTCCTACACTATATATACAAAGGTATGTGGACACCAGTTCAAATTAGTGGATTTGGCTATTTCTGCCACACCCGTTGCTGACAGGAATATAAAATCGAGCACACAGCCATGCAATTTCCATTCCACATTGGCAGTGGAATGGCCTTACTGAAGAGCTCAGTGACTTTCAACGTGGCACCGTCATAGGATGCCACCTTTCCAACAAGTCAGTTCGTCAAATTTCTGCCCTGCTAGAGCTGCCCCGGTCAATTGTAAGTGCTGTTATTGTGAAATGGAAACGTCTAGGAGCAACAACGGCTCAGCCGTGATGTTGTAGCCACACAAGCTCACAGAACGGGACCGCCAAGTGCTGAAGCGCTTAGCATTTAAAAATCGTCTGTCCTTGGTTGCAACTCTCACTACCGAGTTCCAAACTGTCTCTGGAAGCAGCATCAGCACAATAACTGTTCGTCAGGAGCTTCATGAAATGGGTTTCCATGGCCGAGCAGCCTCACACAAGCCTAAGATCACCATGCGCAATGGCTGAAGTGGTGTAAAGCTCGCCGCCATTGGACTGTGGAGCAGTGGAAACTTGTTCTCTGGAGTGATGAATCACGCTTCACCATCTGGCAGTCCGACAGACGAATCTGGGTTTGGCGGATACGAGGAGAACGCTACCTGCCCCAATGCATAGTGGCAACTGTAAAGTTTGGTGGATGAGGATTAATGGTCTGGGGCTGTTTTTCATGGTTCGGGCTAGGCCCCTTAGTTCCAGTGAAGGGAAATCTTAACTCTACAGCATACAATGACATTCTAACGATTCTGTGCTTCTGTGCTTCCAAATTTGTGGCAACAGTTTGGGGAAGGCGCTTTCCTCTCTCAGCATGACAATGCCCCGGTGCATAAAAGGGAGATCCATACAGAAATAGTTTGTCGAGATTGGTGTGGAAGAACTTGACTGGCCTGCACAGAGCCCTGACCTCAACCCCATCGAACACCTTTGGGATGAATTGAAAGGCCAACAGCGAGCCAGGCCTAACCGCCCAACATCAGTGCCCAACCTCACAAATGCTCTTGTGGCTGAATGGAAGCAAGTCCCCGCAGCAATGTTCCAACATCTAATGGAAAGCCTTCCCAGAAGAGTGGAGGTCGTTATAGCTACAAAGGACCTACTCCATATTAATGCCCATGATTTTGGAATGAGATGTTCGACGAGCGACGACGAGTAGGTGTCCACATACTTTTGATCATGTAGGGTATACTAATCTATTTATCAATGTATCGCCTGGCTGATCCACAGAGGTCCGCATGAGCTCCCATTCATACACGTAACTCTGTCCAAACTCCAGTCTCTAGTTGTTGTTTTCATGCGTTGGCTGACTGGGTGGGAGTTGAAATGTATTGATCTCTCCGACCAGTCATTGACCCACAGGCTGACGTTAAACAAACAGCACGTAGCTTGGTTCTAGGAACAAAAGGCCCAGGGATACATGGTGGTGGGTGAATAGCAGAGAGAGGGCATGGCCCCTTCTCATGATCCCTGCCTGCTGTGTGTTTGCCGCTCACACACAGAGATGAGCTGAGAAAATTGAATTGTGTACATTGTTTTATGTAACAGTTACATTAGTGGTAGACCCCCAGCTGCACTGATTTTACACACTAACTCTCAGCCAAAGAGATCTGTGTTCATCCAAAGTTTATCCAAAGTAAAAAACGACATCTGTCACATACCATTTACTGTATTTTAAGTGAGTACAATAGAACATCTGTCACATACCATTTACTGTATTTTAAGTGAGTACAATAGAACATTTTCCTGTTTTTTTTATTCTCACAATCAAAGGGTGCTTGAAGTTATAATTTTCACAGAATATATAAAGTTCATGTAATAATAAAATAAGTTTCATTTGTAATTCATCCCTAAAGTTCAGCTCATTATGTGAGTGTGTGTGCAGCTTGTGACATAGCTTGTTAATGCTAGTCTGTCTGTTGAAATGTCAATGTGCTCATTAATCACTGCTTGCTTGAACTCACAATGATACCCATGCTAATTACCTGTCTGGCAGTCTGTTCGTAACCAGGTTTACAGCATTGGAACTAATCTGAGACGCACTAGACACACTACTTACCTGGCCTTGTGTTGCCATCTTGTGGCTTAAAATATACTGGTGCAATAAACTTGATTCCTTTGGACTGTGGCTGCTTTTATTTGAAACTCATTTTATTAAGAGGTCTAGATTAGAGAAAGACAAGCCAGACATTCTGCATTCCTAAATGAGGACTTAAACTGACAGCTCTCTCGGTTTTTAAGTTCATATATGCATGTGCCTTAAACTGACAGCTCTGTTGGTTGAGTTCATATGCATGTACCTGAAACTGTTTCAGTTTCTGAGTTCATAGTACAGATGTAACAGTGAGTTACTTGAGTCTGAGGTGTCTGTCAAAGAAACTGCAGAAGTTCAGATGGGAAGGATGAAGAGACCACAGCATCAGCAGCAGCTCCATCGCTGATGTCGTTACACCACAAGGTGGCGCCACAGTCCTAGAAATAACACCATCACTAAAAGACCAGGTAGAAAAACATCAAATCAAATCTAATTTTATTGGTCATATACACATATTTAGCAGATGTTATTGCAGGTGTAGCAAAATGCTTTTGTTTCTAGCTCCAACAGTGCAGTAGTATCTAACAATTCATAACAATACACACATCTAAAAGTAAAAGAATGGTATTAAGAAATATATCAATATTAGGATAAATAATATGCCATTTAGCAGACGCTTTTATCCAAAGCGACTTACAGTCATGTGTGCATTCATTTTTACGTATGGATGGTCCCGGGGATCGAACCCACTACCCTGGCATTACAAGCGCCATGCTCTACCAATTGAGCTACATAGGACCACAGAGGATGAGCAATGTCGGAGTGGCATTGACTAAATACAGTAGAATAGAATACAGTATATACATATGAGATGAGTAAAGCAGTATGTAAACATTATTAAAGTGACTAGTGTTCCATTATTAAAGTGGCCAGTGATTCCATGTCTATATAGGGCAGCAGCCTCTAAGGTGCAGTGTTGAGTATCCGGGTGGTAGCCGGCTAGTGATGGCTATTTAACAGTCTGATGGCCTTGAGATAGAGGCTGTTTTTCAGTCTCTCGGTCCCAGCTTTGATGCACCTGTACTGACCTCGCCTTCTGGATGATAGCGGGGTGAACAGGTCGTGTTTGATGTCCTTGATGATCTTTTTGGCCTTCTTTTTGGGTGCTGTAGGTGTCCTGGAGGGAAGGCAGTGTGCCCCCGGTGATCCATTGGGCAGGCGGCACCACCCTCTGGATAGCCCTGCGGTTGCGGGCGGTGCAGTTGCCGTACCAGGTGGTGATACAGCCTGACAGGATGCTCTCAATTGTGCATCTGTAAAAGTTTGTGAGGGTCTTAGGGGCCAAGCCAAATTTCTTCAGCCTCTTCAGCCAACATAAATGAATAAAAACAACCAGAGACAACCAGATTCAACCAGAGACAACCAGAGACAACCAGAGACAACCAGAGCTCAGAACCAAAACGTTTGTTGAGGCTGCCTTCAGTCACTATGGCCTTTGGAATCTGAGGGCCTCAAAATCTTTCTTAAAAATGTCTACAGTTTCTAAGATACCTTATTGGACAAGCTTTTAGGGTGCTTTTTAGTCATACTAGCTATATTATCTATTTTTCTATATATCTTATTTATTTTAAGCATTAGTCTCTCAGGTCCATTTATTTTATTGTTTTACTATTTTAATTTGTCTCTTTTAGAAAATATTAATTATTATTTTATTTGTTGAGTACTTTGTAATGCATCTTCTGTAAGAAATGTGCTCTATAAATAAAGTTTGACTGATTGATAGAATTGACCTAGAATTGACTGATGGCAACGCCCTGAGACAATTGCAATGTTTATGTAATGTTCAGAGTAAAGAATATTCACTTTAGATGAACACACCAGGATGCCTGTGAATTGCCACTGTTTGCAGACATCTATTTTTCTGGAAGAGTGAAGTCACTTTGTTGATGAGAAGGATTTGTGTCCCAATCCTCCATACTGCCTCCTTGTGTGCCTCCCTCTGTTTCCTCCCTCTCCTTCACAACTTCACCCTCTTCTGTCTGTCTATTTAGTTTCCTTCATCATAACCTCATCCTCCTCTTTCTCATCCTTCTCCTCTTTCACAACTTTACCTTCTTTCTCCGCCTCTCTCTCCCCCTCCTTCACAATTTCATCCTGCTTTTTCTCTTCCTCTTTCTCCTCCTTGACAACTTTATCTTATTTCGACCTCCTTCACAACTTCATCCTCTTCTTTCTCCTCCTCCTTCACAACCTCCTCCTCCTCTTTCTTCATCTGCATTGACTTCTTCCTCCATAGCTGTTTGTTCCTCCACAACCATCCTCTCTGTAATCTCTACCATTTCTCTGGCACCATCTTACACTACTCCATCTGCCTCCTCTGTCGTGAACTTTGCCCTCTCCTGATCAGGGACTGTGTCTATTTCCTCCTGCTTCCCTGTTGTCTCTGTCCTGTCCAATGTCTTCCTTGTATTTTTCCTCTTCCTCCTCCTTTTCTTCCTCCTCTTCAAAAATCTCTCCTGCTATCACTTCTTCATTTATCTCTTCCCGCTCCTTGTCTCTGTCCTGTACCATCTCTTCCTGTGATCTCACTGAGATAATCTTCCTCTATACCCTCGTCCTCCCTCTCAACTTCTTCTTCTTCTTCTTTACCCTCCTTATTCTCCTCCTCTCCAAAGTCCTCTGTACTCACCTCTTCCTTCACAACCAACGTCTCTCCAACCTCTGCCATCTATGTTCTCCTCTGTCTCTCTCCTGCACCCTGAACTCCAGCCTCCCCTGCTCAGGCACTGTAATTTGTAATTTTTCTTTTCAATATCCTCCTCCTTCACAACCTCCTGTTCTTTCTTCTCCTTCTCCTTTACTTCCTCCTGTTCGAAGTTAACTTCTCCCTTACAATATTCCTGTTCTTTGCCACTGTACTGTTCATGCTCTCCTGAATACAGCCCAGTGTTCTTGTCTTAAGACTGGGCTCCCTCCTCTCCTTCCAGCTCAACAGCACCATTCCTCGGGGTGACTGACGTCTCTATAAACTGTGGCTCATATTCAGATTCACTGTCTTCTATCACCTCTGATTCAGCTCTAATACCAACTGTGGGTTTGACTCCAAGCTGCTCGCTTTCGGCTCTAATCCTGATACTACTCCATGGAGCTGGTTGGTGATTGGGGGAAGAAAATAAATAGATACGGTTACATATCAGGATATTATTTCAGATGATATAGCATATTGATTTGACAGTTTCGCAATATTATTTTTGTGCTAGTTGGCTGTACCTGCACCAAAACTCCTGTAATTTTCTTTCAAAGCTTGTTCTTAATCTTGTTTTCAGCTCTTTTATTTCTATGACTGATCAAAACTTGTTTTCTCATGGCTCTCTCGTGTCCCTCTGCAGCAGAAATCTGCTGAGCAATATGTTTGGAACATCGAATCGCAATAAAATTACAGTATTGAATGGCAATATATATGGAATCATGAGAATCGCAATACAAATCGTATCGGCACCTAAGTATAGTGATAATATCGTATTGTGAGGTCCCTGGCAGTTCCCAGCCCTGGTGCTGATCAGAACATACTGACTGATGGCTGGCATCTTCCTTGTTCAGGTCCAGGGTGTAACTGTACGCGTCTTCCTCGTCCAGTATTGACAGTGTGTAGACCCCTTGCTGTATTGTCTGCTCCTCAGCAGACTTCTACATTCAGGTCCACACTTCCAGGTCAGACATTTAACATTGACATTTTAGTCATTTAGCAGACGTGCTTATTCAGAGCGACTTACAGGGGCAATTAGGTTTAAGTAGCTTGCTCAAGGGCACGTCGAACCAGCGACCTTTCGTTCACTGGCCCAATGCTCCTAACCACTAGTCTACCTGCCACCCTGACCCTCAACAGTCAGCAGTCTAGATCCAGATTTAACCAGCCATTTGGCTCAGGGGCACTCAAAGAGCTCCAAGTATCTTTACTCAGACCCAATGGGCTATCTGACATACTGGGAATCATAGTATTCCTGATATTTTCATTCATGGTGGCACTGATTCCAATCTCCTCTATGGAGCTTTGAGGGTGATGTTGTGAGTTCCATAATGGATGCTGGATGGGGCAGAGGTGGTGTGCTCAGCCAGGGGAGAGGGGGCTCCACTACAGGGCGGAGGGGCATAGGTCTAGTTAGGGTTGGGGACAGTCGTCTCTGCTGGGGTGAGGGTCTCTGGTGTTGGTTGGTAGTATTGTCTCTGAACAGGATTGACAATACTACCAACCGTGGTAGCCCAACACCTTATTAAGACTTTATGTTGGCGTTTCCTTTATTTTGGCAGTTACCTGAATTTCATAGAACTAGGCTCACTAACCTCAAAAACCTTTTAAATCATTAAATTACCTTGAAGCCCATTCAGTCGCCAATTACCGGTACTTATTTCTCCGATAAATGCTTCAGTTTCAAACAGATTGGCTTTCGTGTGCCTTGCCATCGGAACATTTGGAGACGTCGGAGATGTCCAACAGGAAGAATATCCACCTTTCGTCTAGCCATTGTATTTGTTAATTATTAGCAGGACTGACCAAATTTGAACTAAGTAGTGAAATAACTGGTGTTTTAGTTCCACATCAGTAAAAAACAAGGTGGTGTTGTGTCAACCAGAGAATATTGTCTGAACACGCTAGAACTCCTCCTAGTGCGTAATCTGAAATAACCTGGCTCGTCATCAGGGTTTAGGAGTAACTGATTACATGTAATCCGTTACATGACCCCATCTAACTGATTACAAAAAACAAACTGTCATGTAATATAGTAATCAGATTACAGATATTTTTGAACAACTACATGATTACTTCTAGGATTACTTTTAAATTCAGACAGGATGTTTTGCAGGGAAAAAATACATTGACACTTTTCAGTTCTCAATTACATTCAAATCAGCATTGAAAAAGGCGCAAGTTTAATGTAGTTCTTCCACCTGAGCAATTCTGCCAAGTCAGAGGCCACTATTATCAAATAAAATAAAATAAAATTTTATTTGCCACATGCGCCGAATACAACAGGTGTAGACATTACAGTGAAATGCTTACTTACTTAATAAAACAATAACAACAACAAAAAATGCTTACTTACTTAATAAAACAACAACAACAAAAAAGTGTTGAGAAAAAAAGAGCAGAAGTAAAATAAAATAACAGTAGGGAGGCTATATACAGGGGGGTACCGGTGCAGAGTCAATGTGCGGGGGCACCGGCTAGTTGAGGTAGTTGAGGTAATATGTACATGTGGGTAGAGTTAAAGTGACTATGCATAAATAATTAACAGAGTAGCAGCAGCATATTATGATACACCCTTTGAAGACCAAGAGGTATTTAAGTAATTGGAATGACTGGAAATCTGACAAGACTTTGGGTTTTAACATAGCTTAATCGTATTATCTGTATTGAAGTAGAAAGCAATGGGTTAGAAGCCTACATAACCATAAGTAAAATGCAAAACCCATTTATATCCAGCTATGTAAACACTAACATTGATTTATCCTGCAATAGATGTCAATTGGTAAAATTCATTTTTGTCTTCTTCTAATGCATTTTAAGAGGAAAGTAATCCTATTACATTACTGAGTTTGGGTAGTCCAAAAGTTACGTTACTGATTACAATTTGACAGTTAACTAGTAACTGATTACATTTGGAAAGTAACCTACCCAACCTGTTACTCCACAACTGTGATTACAATCCAGGTAAATTTAGATTATGTACTAGGAGTTCTAGTGTGTTAAGGCAAGACTCTCTGGTTGACATAACACCTCCTTGTTTTTTACTGATGTGGAACTAACACAAAAAAAAAATCTGGAATTTTGAATGTATGTATCCCACTTTGTCCTGTAGTGTGCCTGCTAGGAGGTAGGGTGGACCGTATCCAACCTAGAACCATGCAATGCATCATTGCACTGGCCTTCCTATCAGTCAAACAAACAAAAGAGCGTAAACCGCAGTGCTTCAGCATGGACATTTGGTTAAGGGAATTAATGGATTTATTGACTATGGAAAGAGCGGCGTCAGCCTTCCAGGACTATGACAATGGTCCAGAGGGTCTCTGGGACATAACATGTGTATATCAAAGACCATAGCCTAATATATTAACGGTCTGCATTTGTTTGTGAACTGTACTCATTCACGGTAAGCGCACACATAGTTTTTTCCCCTCAACTCCTTCCAAGAAGTGTAACACGAATTTGATTGGTTGAGCGTGTGTGTTCCTCCCCCCCTCCCCCCCATGTAAATGGAAAAATAAAGTATAAATGGAAGAAATCATTTTGTTTCACTACAATTTCTAATGTAGGCCTATCATTAAACAGTTTTACTCTATCTGCATTAAAACTTGTAGTAGACTATTTATACAGAGAAACACATTGCGTTTATGGGCAGGTATAGACCCTGCCTCTGAAGTGAAAAGAAAAACAACTTGCACATCATTTTTAGAATCTAAAACTGTTTTTATATTATTCAGAAACACAATGAAAACAGGCAGAAGGAAACACAGCAAATGTTTATCTGAAAATAAACAGTGCTGATCTGAATGACTTGTTGAGGAACATAGAACTCAGAATTTTGAAAATAGTCAGCTATGGAGGTCAATATAGATGAGGTTCCACACATACAGAGATGTACTCTGGTACCAGCTTCAAAGGGTGGTCAGTGTCTTCATGCAGATTGTAGAAACATAGGAAGACTCTCTGGGTGAAGTTGTGTGTGAACGTGTGGAGGTGTTTGTCGTTGACTGGGTCGGAGAAAGACAGACTTCCACTCTCACAGTCCAGCTGTACTCTGATCATCCGGAGATCATGCTTCACTCTGAGGGAAATGGGTTTCTGTGACGGACCTGGAGGCGAAAGAAACGCACACCTGTTTAGGAGAGGTGCTGGCTAGCAAAGTAGAACACCTGTTTAGGAGAGGTGCTGGCTAGCGGAGTAGAACACCTGTTTAGGAGAGGTGCTGGCTACCGGAGTAGAACACCTGTTTAGGAGAGGTGCTGGCTAGCAGAGTAGAACACTAGAAAAAGAAAAGGAGAGCAGCACTCTAGGATGCAATCATTTAATAACCTGATAACTAACATTTCAACAGACAAGCTGTCTTCATCAGGATATAATGACAAACACTGTGGGTCATTAGTTTATATAGTGTCAAAGGACACACACAGGTGTCTGTAATCATGGATGGGTGTGGCTTGACATCATTGGTTAATCTACAGATATAAATAGAACATAAAAAACATAAATGGATAGCATAAGATCATAGATACAATTTGGTTACATAGGCCCACAAACATTTACAATGAATAGCAAAATCACAAGAACGGCTTCAGATCAAAGTCTACGTTGAGTCCGAAGGGAGCAAGGGTCTTTAAATTAAAGATCCAGGCAGCCTCTTGTTTTAACAATAAATTGTCAAGATCACCCCCTCTCCTAGGGAGGGTGTCGTGTTCGATGCCAATATAACGTAGGGACGAAATCGAGTGGTTCGCTTCCAAAAATTGGTCCGCGACTGGAGTTTCTGCACCTAATGGTGCTACGATGCTCCGAGACTCCTACTTTAATTTACACTTTACAAGTTATAAGATAAATACAGTGAGGGAAAAAAGTATTTGATCCCCTGCTGATTTTGTACGTTTGCCCACTGACAAAGACATGATCAGTCTATAATTTTAATGGTCGATTTATTTGAACAGTGTGAGACAGAATAACAACAAAAAAATTCAGAAAAACGCATGTCAAAAATTGATTTGCATTTAAATGAGGGAAATAAGTATTTGACCCCTCTGCAAAACATGACTTAGTACTTGGTGGCAAAACCCTTGTTGGCAATCACAGAGGCCAGATGTTTCTTGTAGTTGGCCACCAGGTTTGCACACATCTCAGGAGGGATTTTGTCCCACTCCTCTTTGCAGATCTTCTCCAAGTCATTAAGGTTTCGAGGCTGACGTTTGGCAACTCAAACCTTCAGCTCCCTCCACAGATTTTCTATTGGATTAAGGTCTGGAGACTGGCTAGTCCACTCCAGGACCTTAATGTGCTTCTTCTTGAGCCACTCCTTTGTTGCCTTGGCCGTGTGTTTTGGGTCATTGTCATGCTGGAATACCCATCCACGACCCATGAGGGAAGGAGGTTCTCACCCAAGATTTGACGGTACATAGCCCCGTCCATTGTCCCTTCGATGCGGTGAAGTTGTCCTGTCCCCTTAGCAGAAAAACACCCCCAAAGCATAATGTTTCCACCTCCATGTTTGACGGTGGGGATGGTGTTCTTGGGGTCATAGGCAGCATTCCTCCTCCTCCTCCAAACACGGCGAGTTGATGCCAAAGAGCTCGATTTTGGTCTCATCTGACCACAACACTTTCACCCAGTTCTCCTCTGAATCATTCAGATGTTCATTGGCAAACTTCAGACGGGCCTGTATATGTGCTTTCTTGAGCAGGGGGACCTTGCGGGCGCTGCAGTATTTCAGTCCTTCACGGCGTAGAGTGTTACCAATTGTTTTCTTGGTGACTATGGTCCCAGCTGCCTTGGGATCATTGACAAGATCCTCCCGTGTAGTTCTGGGCTGATTCCTCACCGTTCTCATGATCATTGCAACTCCACGAGGTGACATCTTGCATGAAGCCCCAGGCCGAGGGAGATTGACCGTTATTTTGTGTTTCTTCCATTTGCGAATAATCGCACCAACTGTTGTCACCTTCTCACCAAGCTGCTTGGCGATGGTCTTGTAGCCCATTCCAGCCTTGTATAGGTCTACAATCTTTTCCCTGACATCATTGGAGAGCTCTTTGGTCTTGGCCATGGTGGAGAGTTTGGAATCTGATTGATTGATTGCTTCTGTGGACAGGTGTCTTTTATACAGGTAACAAACTGAGATTAGGAGCACTCCCTTTAAGAGTGTGCTCCTAATCTCAGCCCATTACCTGTATAAAAGACATCGGGGAGCCAGAAATCTTTCTGATTGAGAGGGTGTGAAAAACTTATTTTCCTCATTAAAATGCAAATCAATTTATAAAAAAATTTGACATGCGTTTTTCTGGATTTTTGTTGTTATTCTGTCTCTCACTGTTCAAATAAAACTACCATAAAAATTATAGACTGATCATTTCTTTGTCAGTGGGCAAACGTACAAAATCAGCAGGGGATCAAATACTTTTTTCCCTCACTGTAACTGCCTTAGTGGAGAACGTGATAACACCTTTGATTGGGATCTGTTTGAGGGTGTTTGAAGGATCTACATTTGTAAGTGCCATTGCATTGAGCGCAGCCATTACACTTGTAGTTTCCATCCGGTAGAGGCGCAAATAGACACTGTGCAGGGGTATTTTGGGGTGGTAAATCAGAGTTTACCAATTGAGATTTCTGTGATGGACAACATGCTTTAAAACCACCGACATACTCAACACCCCATATTTGCTTAAACAACTCAATTTTCCTTGCTGCATGACTCAGTGATCACTCCCACATCCCAGTCCTCAACCTCAACATCCCAGCAATGTGTCCCTAACTCAAAACCCACAGAGCCCAGCACCACCCCAATGTCATCCATCCTCTCCGGGTTGGCAGGAATTTTATCTTCACCATTGTTGTACCTCAAGCTGGTCAGACCACCAGAAAGGGTGAGGGTGCACAGGGAGGCCGTGTTGGGACCCAGAATCACAGGGCTGTGTTTAGCTATTCCCTACATCTTCTCCCAGACACTGAAGGACAGGTTGCCCAGGTGTTTGGCCACGTCTATCAGCATTCCTGAGCGCAGCTTTGGGTCCGGCAGTCTGCATAGTTCTTTTCACCGTGGCCTTGTAGGTGTGCAGGAAAGAGATGCTTTCAGCTCCTCCTCTATGGCTATGATTGTATCTGAAAGAGATGTCATCTCTCTGTTCATCCTTTCAATCTTGTTCAACAACCAGCTCTTCCTATCATCTTCCCCCTTCAGTGCAACTAGCCTGGCCCTCTCCTCATCTCGAAGGAACTAGTGAAGCTCCTCCTTAATCAGCTTCTCTGTCTGCTGGGCCTTAATATACACTGCTGACTTATAGCAGGTCTGTTTCATTTTATCAAAGGCCATCAGCTTCTTCTTTAGGGGCTACTGTGAAGTTTTGACTGTCTCCTTACAATCCAGTGCAGCTTCATCTGTCGGGCAGCAGTTGTGATCTTTATGTTGGTTCGAGGTCTGACACCATTTTTTTTTTTTGTGATCCAATTGACATTTTAGTCATTTAGCAGACGCTCTTATCCAGAGCGACTTACAATTAGTGAGTGCATACATTTTTTCATACTGCCCCCCCCCGTGGGAATCGAACCCACAACCCTTGCATTGCAAGTGCCATGCTCTACCAACTGAGCTACAGGAGGGCCACACAAATGAGCCGTTTCCCTCCATACAGAAAAGCGTGAGTTTCTCCTCCCTGTGCAGTCCAGACCCAGCAGTCTCTGAAGCCCCCTGACTCCTCTCCTGAAGGAAGGCTTCGCACAGGTTCTTTACGACCAGGTTACACAGTGGATTGTCTTTCTTAAATATTTCCCAGCACACTGGTCATTCCCGAGATCCCTTATGTCTCCAGTGTTCCTGCAGACATGCTTTATGCACGCTGTGACTACACAAGAGGATAATGGCATCCCTGAAGATGTCACAACACACAGGATAGATATTTCCCTGTGACACCGGCCATGCTCTACACTACCTGTTCAGAGAGACAGAGAAACAACAGGGTTTATATAAAAAGGTATGACAAAGGTCCTTAAATTCAAAAGCAGGGCCAACCAACAGCTGGTGAGGGCCAAATACTGAATCCCTGCACTACAGGTATAGATACTAGAGAGAATGTGGCAACTCCACAGTGTTCGACAGGAAACCCTTCCCCTTTCAAACAATGTCTGGTTACCGCACAATGCTTTTTCTTCCTGCTTCAAGAAAGGTGAGGGTACATGAAGGTCCGTCACCACCGTGGAAAGCAGGGCTCTCCGAAGACAATCTGTCCAAGGAACATCGCACGTGGAACTCCTCAACCTCCAGAAGTCACGCCTTAGCTTCCTTGTTTTACTTTATGTAACCGTGTTTCGCCACAAGCAATTGTCCTTGCAAGAGGCTGTTTCACAAGGTTACAAATAGTTAGCTATGAAAGATTGCGACTATGCATCGTTTGCATGTTGCAGGACTCGACCAGCATGCCACAGCTAACTAGCTAACGTTAGCTAGCTACTCACACACAAACAATCTCAACTTCTTTCTAACACTAAACTTTCTCATTAACTGTGTTGTTAAATATATACAGCACGGTTTTCCTTGCAATACAATTAGTAGCACTAGTCATAATATCTAACAAACCTGTGTTGTATGAATGATTGCACGTTTTGATCTTCGGATGAACAACTTTCTTGTCTTTTTCCTTTAAAAGCGGGACGCCACTAATGACGTCGCAAAACCGGAAGCTGATTTTCACATGTTATGTTAAAACGTTTAAGAAAAACAAATTGTCCGACGTTTATGTGTTATAACATATATTTTTTTTTTTATCTAGGACTATAATTATTATCAAAGTAAATATTTTCGTAAGCTTTTTCTTTACCCACACTTGTGTAACTAACGTAATTGGCGTTTACGTACCGGAATTTATGCTGTCCAGTCATCATTCAGATCTAGTTGCGTCCATCTTGTCACATGATATCGAGGTTGACGTTGTCTCAACTATAAATGTGTTGCCCTGCTCGTGTGTGAAAGTGTACCTGTCTGTTTATAATTTCACATAGTGTTTTTGCTAAAGTCAAACGAAGACAATGAACAACCTAATTCGGTCTACAGTTCGCTGTCTTCGGTTGAGTTCATCGGTCTATCTACCGAAGCAATTTGATGGACAACATGTATCGTTGGTGTCCTCGGCCCGGCTCATGTGTACTGCGGCCTTACAGAAAGACCTTGGCGATATTGTGAAGAAGGACAAGGTGGTGGTGTTTATGAAGGGGACGCCTGCCCAGCCAATGTGTGGTTTCAGTAATGCCGTGGTTCAGATACTGAGGATGCATGGTGTGAATGAATATGCTGCATATAATGTGTTGGATGACCAGGATCTCAGACAAGGTCAGTACAGCTCGCTACTTTTTACTTCCAAATACTAGCCTACATTTTATTCTGACTGATCGTTTTTAACCTTGTAAGTTAGTTAGTAACAATAGTTTCAGTAAGATGACAATAATGAACTATATGTATCTATGGTACATCAACCTGTCCAAAAGTAGTTGTGCTCCTTTTCAAATCTAGCTAACCAGGTTCACAGTATTTTATCAGTGTTTTGCAGCAAGGACAAATAGGGTGTGGTTCATGTCAAACGTTAAGACTACTTCTGTGCTGACATTTATTATGCTTGTTATAGCAATTTATGTTACTAGGTAGTCCCTTAATTTTTACCGTGACTGTTGCTATTCAATGGGACTAGTAGAGACAACATTGTGTAACAGCCTATGAATATAAGGAAATGCTAACTTGCAACACAAGTGCGTCAAAGGAATTGTCAGTTGGGGAATTGTTATCTTACAACACCAGCATACTGCTGAAATTGGGCCATAATGGAAATGTTGTATGGATATTGTGTCAACATGTTAATTCTTCCTGTCTCTCTCACAGGAGTGAAGGACTTCTCCAACTGGCCCACGATCCCACAGATATTCTTAAATGGAGAGTTTGTGGGCGGCTGTGACATCCTCCTACAGATGCACCAGAACGGCGACCTGGTAGAAGAGCTCCAGAAGCTTGGGATCCGCTCTGTGCTGCTGGACGTTGAGAAAGAATCCAAGTAGACAAACCAGTCGGTCGGTGTCCAGTTTAGAGAAAGCTGGTGGTTGACTTTTAGCCCCTAGAACCCTAGGCACTTGTGTAGATCTTATATTTGTTAGATGTATGTGAAAGCGTATCTTTTAAGCCACATGGTGAACGTTTTCAGAAGACACTGGCAAGCTGGAGCTACAAGCATGTTGTGCAGGTAGCCTAGTGGTTAAGAGCATTGTAACCCAAAAGGTTGCTGGTTCAAATTCCTGAGCCGACTAGGTGAAAAATCTAATCGATGTGCCCTTGAGCAAGGCACTTACACCTAATTGCTCCTGTAAGTCGCTCTGGATAAGAGCGTCTGCTAAACTGCAAACTGTTGTGTACATATCCAGTTATTTCAGATCTAAAAAAGTGCCTGGGGGATAGGGGCTAAGGGTTGATTTGGGATTGGGCTTATGAAGTGTTGGCTGAGCCTCTGTGTCCCTTCCACAAGTCCTATAAGAAGTTGTATTACAATAGAACCTGCTGAAGACCAAACTGCCCTCAGGTGACTAGGAGATTCCTTCAAAACGCACTGCCTGTATACGTTTACTGTTCGAATGCATTATTCCACAAACATGTTCTCACTAAAGCATTTATAGATCCGCTCAAATGCACCAATCCACTTCTTTCCTTTCTTCCTCAATATGATCACTGATCCAGTTTAATTATATAGGTGGAAGTAATGTGATGGGTAGCTTGCTTTTGTCAAGTCAATAGTCATGTCGAGGAAGGGAGAGTAGACATTAAAACAATATTCGAACAGGGCTACTAGACTTCCTGACAATCAGTACATCAACATTTCCATCTGCTGCATACATTTGTTATCTAATGCTCATGTAGTACACTGTATATTTAAGATATTGTACATTGAAATATTATTACATGTATTTTAGGTGCATGTAAACTCTATCAATTAAATATTTTCCCACACAAATGGTCAGTGTTCTGGAAATTCAACATTTTTTAGTATATAGTGAGTATGTTGCACTCTGGGATGCCTTTCAGTGTGAGGAAAGTATTTTGTAGTTGACTTGTGTGCCCGTGCAGCAGTCTACCACTCTTGTAACTATTGATGCTAATTTAGTTGGGGCTGGTAGTTGCTTTAGGGATCTGTGCCCTGCCTGTAAAATGATCTAGCCTTACTTGGCCTATTATCTCCACCTGCTCTCAGTAGGGTTTTCTTGTTTGGGCAAAAGTCCATCCTCTCAGTGACCCAGAAACAGATAAGTGGTAGAGGAGTGTGTCAATTCGTTGGTAGGCAAACGGAAGAGTGTCCTCCTGGATAGCCACCTTTCATCGAGGATACTCGTTTATCCTACCATGGAAGAGTTTTGAAATCTGCCACACCATCTTTCAATCAGCTTTTGTTTTGTCAGAGGAGAGCATACACACGTTTGAAAACAATATGCTACTTATTGTTTTATAAAATGTCTTACACAACTAACTTAATTTGATCACTTTACACATTTTTGGGATCCGCCCCGTGTAAACAACATTAGCCTAATGAGGCGCGAGTGGAGAAGGACCGTCTCGTTTCAAGCGAGTGCATTTCCATCCACATTCACTCTCCTCTTATTCACTTTTAACTTTTTCAAAAGGAGGCAAGAGAGGATGGAGGTGAGCAAATCTAATTGAGAAAAGGCCAATATATTTTGTTACCTAAAAGCTGGTTCTCTGGTTTGTTTCCACACTGAGGTTTATCAGCTCAGCCCTGTTGGGAATAAACTTAGAAACTCATCTGTTCTATTTGGCCCTGCGCCAGTTCTGAATCAATACCTAACTACTGATGCCTTCACTGGAGGAATGTAGAGTTGGTCAGCTTCAAGTCCCTTGGCGTGCACATCACTGACAACCTGAAATGGTCCATTGACAGACAGTGTAGTGAAGACGCAACCTCGGAATGAAGAAATTTGTCTTGGCCCCTAAGACCCTCACAAATTACAGATGCAGCATAGAGCTTCCTGTCGGGCTGTATCACCGCTTGGTACGGCAATTGCGCCATCCACAACCGCAGGGCACTCCAGAGGGTGGTGCGGTCAGCCCAACGCATCTACAGGACATCTACAGCACCCAGTGTCACAGGAAGGCCAAGAAGATCATCAAGGACCTCAGTCACCCGAGCCACAGCCTGTTCACCCCGCTACCATCTAGAAGGTGGAGATTGTACAGGTGCATCAAAGCTGGTGTACGTGACCAATAAAATATGATTAGAGAGCGTTTAACCTATAACAATTGATCTGAAATTAAGATGGTGTATTTAATTGTCCACGTAAATTGTGAAAGTAATTAAATAATGCATAATGGAGAGGGTTGTCCTGAAGTATTTGTAACACCCGCCATTGAAGAAGTGATGTACATTGACTAAATGGAGCCTAGTCTCTAGTAGTGTACTATGTGAGCATGACTTAGCCAGTTTTCATGGCCTCCAAGTGACTGGATTCAGGATCTGCAATGATCAAATATAAGGAATCTCCCCAAATGATGTCTGTAAAGCACTGTCACACCCTCCTGTGGAATCTGGAGGAATTGTCACTTACTCCTTGGTGGAATAAACAATCACCTTCTCACCTTTTGTTGCTTTTCCCTGAGAGACCAGAACAGAGGCTGGTGGGAGGAACTATAGGAGGACAGGCTCATTATAATGGCTGGAATGTAATCAATGGAATTGTTTGACTCCGTTGCATTGGTTTCCATTTCAGTCAAGACAATGAGCCTGTCCTATAGCTCCTCCCACCAGCCTCCTCTGAACTAGACTGAAGTGTACATTTTCTAGTGAATACAGGACTCTTCAGAAGGGATTTTAATATTGGGAATGGTCATTTTCTTCTCTCAAATAGATAAAAGTGACTCTCTTTTTTCCTAAATGTAGTTTATTACAAAATACTATTTTACACATCAGTTTACATATATATATATTACAAAAGCACTACCGTCTACATATAAGACAACTAAAATGACAACATTAGCTGTACAAATGAGAGGAGACAAGTAGAGAAAGACAGCTATTGGGAAAGTGCGTGTTTGAGAATGACCACATTGCAGTTGGCGACCGTAGACAGACTGATCTACCAATCATAATAAGTAGTCATTCAGGATGCAAGCCAGATTTGTAGAACAGTCATTCTGCAGTCGCTGACTGCAATGTAGTCAATCTCAAACACGCACATTGAGGAACAGAAGCGGTGGCGTTGAGGTCAGAGTTAGGGGGTTAAGGTTAGAGTTTCATGAGGAAGCGCAGCACCAGGTCCCTGAGAGTGGTGCGGAGCGGCTCATTGTCGTCACACACGATGTGAGTCCCGTCCTCCTCCAGCTGGATCAGAGTGTCCTCAGCCTGCAGGTGCAGAATGTGGCCCTCCGCAGTCTCCTCCACCTTTACTTCTGTGATGCCGTGCTGGCAGGGAACAGGACACATTGATGCTAATTCCCAAAATAATTAACCGTAAGCCTAACTACAGTTGAAGTCGGAAGTTTACATACACCTTAGCCAAATACATTTAAACTCAGTTTTTCACAATTCCTGACATTTAATCCTAGTAAAGAATTCCCTGTCTTAGGTCAGTTAGGATCACCACTTTATTTTAAGAATGTGAAATGTCAGAATAATAGTAGAGAATGATTTATTTCAGCTTTTATTTCTTTCATCACATTCCCAGTGGGTCAGAAGTTTACATACACTCAATTAGTATTTGGTAGCATTGCCTTTAAATTGTTTAACTTGAGTCAAACGTTTCGGTTAGCCTTCCACAAGCTTCCCACAGTAAGTTGGTTGAATTTTGGCCCATTCCTCAGAGCTGGTGTAACTGAGTCAGGTTTGTAGGCCTCAATCTCACACGCTCTTTCAGTTCCGCCCACAAATGTTCTATAGGATTGAGGTCAGGGCTTTGTGATGGCCACTCCAATACCTTGACTTTGTTGTCCTTAAGCCATTTTGCCACAACTTTGGAAGTATGCTTGGGGTCATTGTCCATTTGGAAGACCCATTTGTGACCAAGCTTTAACTTCCTGACTGATGTATTGAGATGTTGCTTCAATATATCCACATGATTATCCTTCCTCATGATGCCATCTATTTTGTGAAGTGCACCAGTCCCTCCTGCAGCAAAGCACCCCCACAGCATGATGCTGCCATCCCTGTGCTTCACGGTTGGGATGGTGTTCTTCGGCTTGCAAGTGTCCCCCTTTTTCTTCCAAACATAATGATGATCATTATGGAGGTCTACAATATTTTTCTGAGCTCTTGGCTGATTTCTTTTGATTTTCCCATGATGTCAAGCAAAGAGGCACTGAGTTTGAAGGTAGGCCTTGAAATACATCCACAGGTACACCTCCAATTGACTCAAATTATGTCAATTAGCCTATCAGAAGCTTCTAAAGCCATGACATCATTTTTTGGAATTTTCCAAGCTGTTTAAAGGCACAGTCAACTTAGTGTATGTAAACTTCTGACCCAATGGAATTGTGATACAATGAATTATATGTGAAATAATCTGTCTGTAAACAATTGTTGGAAAAATTACTTGTGTCATGCACAAAGTAGATGTCCTAACCGACTTGCCGAAATTAGTGGAGTAGTTGAAAAACGAGTTTTAATGACTCTAACCTAAGTGTATGTAAACTTTCGACTTCAACTCTACATGTTTGCATATATGAAGAGACGGACTTGTAAGGCAGAATCTCTCCTAAGTCAACTGGAAGCTTGGAAGGAGAGCTATAGCCATACTGTTGACATCAACCCCAATCTCTTCAGAAATGCTGACGCCAATCAAGTGTTCAGCGCTTTGAAGGTGTCACTCTCACCTTATGTAGCATGGCTAGGAAGGCTTCCAGGGGTACAGCTCCACTGAGCAGGGGTTTGGGTGCCAGCAACTCTGGGGGCTCCTCCACTACACGCTTCCTCTTTTTACTGGGGGGCAGCGGAGGGGGCTTGGGAACCGGCTGGTATCACACAGACCAGATAGTTAGTGGTGTGTGGAGGGATATGATATTTGTGTGTCTGACATTTCCTTTCTGGAAAATGTACGTATTCAACACACAAAACCTACACTCACACACTGACCTGCAGCGTATGCTTGTTATCCTTGGACTGCAGAACTGCGGACACAGTTGCCACGGAGATGCCAGGTTTGATCTCAGAGGGCACTAGGGATTTGGCCAGCTGCAGAGGGACGACAGGTAGGGGTTTAGAGACTGTTTGGACAAATCCTAAACGACAACCCAATTCCCCATATAGTCCATACTACTTTTGGTCATAAGGTGTTAATGTATTGCTAGCCTCGATTTCCAGGCTTCAGCAGAGTGATGAACGAAACTTGGGAGAATGGTAATGCCAGGCTAGTGTGTTGCAACAGTCCCCACCTCTGGCAGTAGCTGGATGCGTTCCCAGCGGCGTCTGAAGGGCAGGCCCAGCACAGAGCAGCGGCAGTAGGGCATGGGAGGGGGCTGCAGCTCCAGCATCAGGTCAGAGCGGTGGGACTGGGCTGGGGGGGGCTGGGTGTACTGCTCTGGACACACCACATGGAGAGGCTGGGAGGGGAGGGGAGGTTATGGGCAAACAAGTCAAATAAAGTTTCCAAGATTAAAAAAGGAAGAACAAGGGGAGAAGTGCCTTCAGAAAGAATTCACACCCCTTGACTTTATCCACATTGTGTTGTTACAAAGTGGGATTCAAATGGATTTAATTGTAATTTTTTTGTCAACGATCTACACAAAATACTCTGTAATGTCAAAGTGGAAGACAAATTCTAACATTAGTTTTTTATTAATGGAAAATAAAACACTAATATATCTTGATTAGATAAGTAGTCAACCCCCTGTGTCAATACATGTTAGAGTCTTTCTGAGTAAGTCTCAATCCAAACCTGGATTGTACAATATTAGCCCATTTTTCTTTAAAAAATTCTGTCAAGTTGGTTGATGATGTACATTTTCTTTTTCATTGCTAGACAGCCATTTTCTTGCCATTGATTTTCAAGCCGATTTAAGTCAAAACTAGGCCACTCGGGGACATTCAATGTCATCTTGGTGAGCAACTCGTGTATATTTGGCCTTGTGTTTTAGGTTATTGTCCTGCTGAAAGGTGGATTTATCTCCCAGTGTCTGTTGGAAAGCAGACTGAACCATGTTTTCCTCTAGGAAAAGCCTGTGGTCTATTCCTTTTGTATTTTATTTTTTTTACTCCCCAGCATTACCCATAACATGATGCAGCCACCACCATGCTTGAAAATATGAAGAGTGGTACTCAGTGAGTGGTACTCTGCACCAAACATAATGCACCAAACATAATGCTTTGTATTCAGGACAAAAAGTTAATTTCTGGCGCGGTGGTCTAAGGCACTGCATCGCAGTGCTGGCTGTGCCACTAGAGATCCTGGTTTGAGTCCAGGCTCTGTCGCAGCCGGCCGCGACCTGGAGACCCATGGGCGGCGCACAATTGGCCCAGCGTCGTCCAGGTAGGTTAGGGGTGGGTTTGGCAGGCAGGGATGTTCTTGTACCATCGGCACTAGCTCCTGTGGCAGGCCGGGCGCAGTGCACGCTGACACGGTCGCTAGGTGTACGGTGTTTTCTCCGACACATTGGTGCGGCTAGCTTCCGGGTTAAGCGAGCATTGTGTCAAGAAGCAGTGCGGCTCGGTTGGGTTGTGTTTCGGAGGACGCACGGCTCTCGACCTTCGCCTCTCCCGAGTCCGTACGGGAGTTGCAGCGATGGGACAAGACTGTAACTACCAATTGGATACCACGAAATTGGGGAGAAAAATTGGGTAAAATCACACAAAAATAAAGAAATACATCATTAAAAAATATATATTTAAAAAAGTTAATTTCTTTGCCACACGTTTTGCAGTATTACTTTAGTGCCTTATTGCAAAAAGGATGCATGTTTTGAAATATTTGTATTCTGTACAGGTTTCCTTCTTTTCACTCTGTTTTGGTTAGTACTGTAGAGTAACTACAATGTTGATCCATCCTCAGTTCTCCTATCAAAGCCATTCAACTCTGTTTTAAATCACCATTAGCCTCATGGTGAAATCCCTGAGCGTTTTCTTTCCTCTCTGTCAACTGAGTTAGGAAGGACACCTGTATCATTGAAGTGACTGGGTGTATTGATAAACCATCCAAAGTGTATGTGATAACTTCACCATGCTCAAAGGGATATTCATTATTTTTACCCATTTACCAATAGGTGCCCTTCTTTGCAAGGCATTGAAAAACCTCCCTGGTCTTCGTCATTGAATCTGTGCTTAAAATTCGCTGCTCGACTGAGGGACCTTACAGATAATTGTATGTGTGGGGTAGTCATTTTAAACACCATTATTGCACACAGAGTAAGTCCATGCAACTTATCATCTGAGTTGTTCAGGCTTTCCAAAACAAAGGGGTTGAATACTTATTAACTCAAGACATTTCACCTTTCCATTTTTTATTAACTTGTTATTGCAAGCCTAAAACATAATTCCACTTTGACATGATGGGGTATTGTGTGTAGATCAGTGACACAGAATCTACATTTAATCCATTTTAAATTCAGGCTGTAACACAACAAAATTTGGAAAAAGTCAAGGGGTGTGAAAACTTTCTGAAGGAACTGTACAAATGTATAAATCACAGTGCTTTCCTTATAAAAGCTCCAGATTGAGTACCTGGACCTCCTTGAGCAGCTTGGAGACCTGGTGGAAGTTGAGGCGAGTATCGATGGGACAGTACACACATTTCATGGCCAGTGGCTGGTAAGGGGCTAACGCATCCAGGTAGGAGAAGTCTGGTTCTTTTTTTTTAAACATTCATAGTTCAGGAGTTCATTCAGTGGACCTCATATTTTAGGCACAGCCTGTAATGAAACCACCTTGGGACCATGGGATCTAACCTTCTGTTTTATATAGTCTATTAATGGTATTTGAACAATGGTACACAAAGTTTTAAGGACAGATCAAGTCTCTTGCAACAGACTAACTAGCTAGCGCAGGATTTGGTTATGGGTTCTGAGATTAGGGACAGGCTACCATGGTTGGCAACTTGCCATGTTCTGGTACAGTTGTGCTCACCAGTGAAGATGATAGTGTTGAGGCTGGATTTGCCCCACAGTTCCATAAAGTGTACCACGTCCCCGAAGCGAAGAGACGGGTGCCCGGTGAACACCACACACGGCTGCCGGAACTCACTACTGAAGTCGCCATGGATACTGGGGTAATGCTTCAACTTGTTGGTCTGGATCAACTGAGAGATACATCGACAGAAAGACAGACAAGTGTCTGAGATAGGTCAACATACAGCTATAGCTCAATTATCAAAAGAACAGTGTCCAAAATTCTGATAGATTGAGTAAATTAAAGATACAACTGTAAAATATGGTGCAATGTAATTTCATATTGCAGCAACTCTCTTTAAAACGAATAGGCAGCCTTACCTCAGCGTGAGGGAAAGGAGGTTCTGGAAGGTAGACCTTGGACTGCTTATTGTGACAGAGCCTTCCGGAAGAGAAGGAAGAAGGGGAAAAAATGGGTGTCACATCTCCACAGGCCAGCGACAGGTTTGCTACCAACAGTAAGTTTTAATTTAACCCATTTATATACAGTGCCCGCTGTAAATATTGGGACAGTGAAGTATTTTTTTCCTTCTTTTGGCTCTATACTCCAAAAGTTAGAATTTGAAATCAAACAATGACTATGAGGTTAAAGTGCAGACTGTGAGCTTTATTTGAGGGTATTTTCATACATATCGGGTGAACTGTTTAGAAATTACAGCACTTTTTGTACATAGTCCACCCATTTCAGGGGACCAAAAGTATTGGGACAAATGAACTTATATGTCTATTAAAGTAGTAAAACGTTAAGTATTTGTTCCCTGTTTCTAAATGGTAAATAATGTATTGTGTCATTTTGGTCTCTTATTGTAAATAAGAATAGAATATGGAGCATACACTGCAGGTCAGTGTGTAAGTGTAGCTTTTGTGTGTGTGAGAGTGAGAGTACACAGTATTGAATAAGTAAATTGTCCAGAAAGGAAATGTCAGACACACAAATATCATTTCCCTCCAAAAATGCTAACCTCCCCTGTTATTGCAATGGTGAGAGGTTAGCATGTCTAAGGGGTATGATATTTTTTCGTCTAACTTTCTCACTCATAATTATTCACGATTCATTCTGAATTATCCGTAATCATGGTAGCATCCACATTAATGTAGAAGTGTTTAGAAACATATTATATTCTATTTACAATAAAGGTTACTTCAAAATGACACAATGCCTTATTTACCATTCATTTCTATTGGGCACAAAATAATCTAAAAACAAACAAAACAAACAGCAAATGAATCCAACAAATGTGTAGAGTTACAAGCTTGATGTAGTCATTGCGTGACATGAATATGGGACCAAATACTTAACTTTTTACTACACATAAGTGAATTTGTCCCAATAATTTTGTCCCCATAAAATGGGGGGACTATGTACAAAGTGCTGTAATTTCTGAACGGTTCACCCGATATGGATGAAAATTCAAGCTGACAGTCTGCACTTTAACCACATAGTCATAAAAAATACTTCACTGTCCCAATAATTACAGAGGGCACTGTAGGTTAGTCTCATTAAACACGTTTCCATCCAGTTTTTATGAGAGTAAAGTCATACCATTTTTTTATTTTTTATTACGACAGCTGTGATGGAAAAGAGGAAGTTTCATTACTATTTTATAAATGCCGACAGATCATTTGTTGTTCGACATGGTGGGATCTTTTTGTGTCAGTAAAATGTATTATACGAGAAATGGCAGTGGAAACGCCTTTATGCGCAAATATTAATATAATAACTATCATATCGACGTAAACTTGAAGTCACGCGATGATATGGTGTGTGGTCCTCCACTAGGACTCAGGAAACCATGCAGTTTATTAGGCTACAGACTAAGTAAGTTATGATGAACTTCACAGGGTGGTGAAGTGTACGGTGATCTTGATGCTCCTTTCCAATAAATGTTGAGGGTCTGATTCTGGTGACATGAGGATCGATGCTTGACTGCTGTTCGACAAATACAAATATTCTCCCTCTTATCCATAATAATCTCATCATGTAGACTAGCCTACCTACCTGTGTCTGCCAGCTGTTGGCTAGAGCGCACGTGCCAAGACCAGAGTAGGAACATTTGCTATTTAATGCAACAGTTTGTGACAAAACTATCAGTAGAGTTGAAAATGTGATGGAAACAAATTTTACTTTTATTCAGTAAATGAAAACTTCAGCAAAAAAGTACATTTTGTGTGCACTACATCCTCACGCACTGATTTTTATCCGCAACAAGTCTGTTTGGTGGAAACACCACTGGTGGGAAAATGCACATATTTTCTTTATGTGGATTTTTTAATATTTGCATGAAAATCTGTCACCAATTGGATGGAAACCTAGCTAGTTATATTTTAAAAAATCTATTTTACAAGAGACCTGTTTCGAGATAGCAGTAGTCAAATCTACAGATGGCTCAAAAATCACAGGTCATAGAAATAGAATTCTAGAAGAATTTGTATTATTTGGCTCTGGAACTCACCACTCTGCGAAAATCTGTGAGAACTCTAGAGAGCTGTTGGCCACAGGTGAGATAAAGTAGAAGGGGGTGGAGCCCAGGTTGGCATTCTCTATGAACTGGTAAAGACACTCCAAGAGATCATAGATCACCCCTGAGGAATAGCATGGCACCAGCACGTTGCCACCTGCACGGATCGTCATGGCTACAAGCACAACAGACTGTTTGGTGAGACACAGCACCATACGTCAACCTGTAATTAGCTTTATGTGTACCTGTCTAAAGACATTACATTTAGTTACACTTCAAACCTGTTTCTATACGTTTTTGGTCTCCACTTCTATCTTACATATGAATTCAAATTTGAATGCACTGTGTTTTTACAGGTACTATGCAAGATTCCAAAGATTAGGCAATTGGACTGTTGATGGAGCTATGAACATTGATGAAAGCCAATGACCATAGGAGATGGCAAGACAGCACAAACAGACCCGGGACCAGGACACCGCATACCTAGGTTACTGCAGAAGTCCCCTAGCATGCCATCTGGGTTGGCGGTTGGCATCTGTGTGAGGCCCGTCAGAATCAGAACATCACTGTTCTTCAGGGCGCTCTGATCCATGGGCTGTGGATGTGTGGTGAGGAGGGAGGAGCCAGAGACATAGGAAACCTTCTCATAATGTGATTGGATGATCCAGTTAGAGCTACCCAATGAGTAGCCAGAGCTTAGGGGTGTGACCTGCACGGCGCCAAACAGCTCCTGGAGAGAGAGATTATAGAAGACACAAGTTAGCTTCAGTTATTAGGTGAATGAATGCGTGTGTGTGTTTGAATTATAGTGCACAAGACAGACTTCTTACCACTTTCTGCGAGTAGCCCACAAGTTGCACCTTGCTGAGAGCAGAGTTGACATCCTGAATACTGTAGCATCTCTTCCAAGTCGACACTTCTACAGCATCCTTCAGCGGGCTGGGGAGCAGCCTAAAAATAAATTAATATCTCTCTATGTTTTTTCTCATGAAAATAGTGTGCTCTCAGTTTGTGAATTACAAGTATATCATAAGCTGACATATCCTAAACTAATACATATCCTAAACTAATTAGTGCAGGGCATTGGTCTGGCCGGTCACCTTTGTATTTCCTTATTCTTCCAACAGGTGGCAGACTGGGCCTTGGGAACTCTCTCCATGAAGTTCACCAGCTCCTCCATCAGAAGTCTAAGGGCAGATATGTAGAATCAGCCGGATGCTATCCGGAACTATTCTTAGGCTTATTCAATCCCTTCTAAAAGCCCCTTGTCATTTTTTCTGGAACGTTGATATTCTAATGATTCTAGAATGTTAATTGCTAGAATCACATTCTAGAATCATTACATTTTCCTACAATGTTGCAAATCCTAGTGATTCTAGAATGTGCTTCTAAAATGTAAATTGCATTTTTCTGGAATGTTGCCAATTCTGGTGATTCTAGAATGTTGCAGATTATTCTAGTCCCATCAGTCACCCTCTCTACCTGCCGATCTGCAGCGTTGGCTCTGTGGCATACACAGTCCCAGTGAAGCCTGTGTGCTCTGTGATGTAAGGCAGGGCCATCATACAGTGGTAGTTGGAGATCAGGATGACGTCTATGGTGGACAGGTCCAGCAGCTCTTTCTGAGTGAGGAGGATGGACAAGGACGCGATAAGCAAGACTAATATATCACCACATTAACATAAGATGATGTTACCAACAGTGACTTATATAGTGCCCAGGTTAATTTAATGTACAGGTTGAAGGTTGGAATTATATCCAGGTATATATTACCTCAGGGAGACAGAACTCTGGCTGTGAGTCCACAAAGACGCGACCCGCACACACTTTCAGCTCCTGAAGGTAGAAGTGTGCAGGAATGTTGGTAAACTCAATTCATGAATAAATCTACATTAGACATGAAACAAAATGTGACCTCATACCTTCTCAATGTTTATCGTGCTGTCTTTAGACACCCATCCAGGGAGCTTGGAAAGCCTTGGGCTGGAAAAGAGACAGGGTACACTCATCATCATGGCATGGCACTTGTTGGGGCAAATATGTCTATTTATGGTAAATGTCTTTGCAATGTCAACCTAAGGAAGAAATACAGTACAAATGTGGAGGAATAACCCTGGTGCATACTGCTGTGTGGCCGAAGTATAGCAGCATTGTTGTTAACATCACTTCTGTCTCACCTGTGTACCAGAGGCAGTGGAAGAAACTGCAGCACAGAGGTGGTGTCCAGTCCACAGTCCAACATGATTGTGGTGGATTTGAATTTTAGGACATTGCAAGGCAGGGTGGGGTGACCTGACAGACAGTACTGAAAGGAAGAGATGCTACACATGTTATCTCTCAACAGGCATGATAACAAGTTAGCTAAAACAACAATAGCAACTTGCATAGCAAATACAACAGAAGAAAATACTTGTCAATAATTGATTGCTGGCTTGTCAGTGTTCAAAAACTTGCAAATGTGTGATAGCTAGTTAGCATGCGAGCCATGGCTAACAACAAACGATAACTAACTACTGTAGTTGGCTAACCTAGCCAAGTAACGTTTGCCATTTAAACTACATTACTTAGCATACCAAAAAATAGCGTATCAGTTATGTGGTAAATTCTCCTCGTGTTAGATCAACTCACCAATTTCATATTTATCGAGTATAATTACAAATCAAGTTTATCTTCAGCATGTCAGCATTGTGGACACACATCTTCAATCTTACCACGGAGTTTCTAAACCCAGAGGCACAACATCACAAGACTTCCGGGAAACCTTGCAAAACAAGCCAAGAAGACCAGGCCGGGGTTTGGGGTCTTAAAAGTCAACGAGAGAAGTGAAAAAGTATTCCTTAGTTATTAATTTCCTCAACATCTATAAGCACAACCTAGATTTGAACCAATGTATTAAGTAGTTGAATATGTTATTACTCCAATCTCGTGAAAGTGACAAACTGACACGTTTTAATTTTTGTCAAAAACAACTTTATATCGAAGGAGTGCCATTGATTTGACGGCATGCACATGCGCAGTTAGCCACGAGACGACCGTTAGACCCGATTACACGTTTCTGGGCATGAGTTTAGCTAGCCAACATTGCCAAGCAGTTTCTGCCTATCTTCATACTGTACTGTCTTTGGTCTTACATCTGGACTAACCATATAGAATGATAGAGGCCTCTAGTGGCCAAAAGGCCATTTTACCATGGGCAGCACAATTGAGGGCTTCCACCATTTAAAGTAGTCAACTGGGTGGGATTTCCTATGGGTTGTAGCCTCAATGGCGCTGCCCATGCTGTCACAGACGCTATAATGGCACAAATATAAAGATGAGTTCTCTAGCTAGATCTATGGGATCACCACTTTATTGAAAACAGCGTGACATCAATTGTTGCATTTGTAGCCACCTACAAGTGTTCTTGCATGAAAAAGTTCATGGCATGTCAAAGGTGACGCCATACAACGAATTATTAGCCAGAAAAACGTTATGTTGTGTATGGAATATTACATTTTAATGAAAGCTATTCCCAATGGAATCTTTACTTTACTGAAGGATCACTCAAGTTTTATTTACATGCACTAATATATATATATATACAGTGATAGTGTAGAAATATTTTAGATAGATATGAAAATATATATTAGTGATAAGGTGGGTAAACCTGTAAGCATTACCAAATTTGATATAATTTTTATTTATTTTACATACACGCACGATGACGGCCAACACTTTGTGAATTTGTTCATTTTATTGTGAAATATTTTCATCCATAAAATGAAGTTCATAGGAAGAACAAAAAACGTCCAATATTTTTCTAATTGATTTATAATATTAGATAACATCCCTGAAAGGTATACATAGCAAATTATCAAATAAGTGTCTACATTATTTGTCAAAATCGAACTTGTGTAATAGTGTAATATACTTTTTTAGTGTCTCTCTGGTTTTATATATTATTTACCTTACTTTGATATTTTGTTATTTGTGATATTTGCATATTGTTCTGTGCATATAGTCCCCTGTAGCTCAGTTGGTTGAGCATGGCGCTTGCAACGCCAGGGTTGTGGGTTCGTTTCCCACGGGGGGCCAGTATGACATTTTTTATTTATTTTTATTTCACCTTTATTTAACCAGGTAAGCCAGTTGAGAACAAGTTCTCATTTGCAACTGCGACCTGGCCAAGATAAAGCATAGTAGTGCGATAAAAACAACAACAACACAGAGTTACATATGGGGTAAAAAACATAAAGTCAAAAAATACAACAGAAAATATATATACAGTGTGTGCAAATGTAGCAAGTTATGGAGGTAAGGCAATATGCACGAACTGTAAGTCGCTCTGGATAAGAGCGTCTGCTAAATGACTAAAATGTACACGTTTGTGTGATGCAATAAATATGCAAATAATCACAAAATGATTGCCTACCATACTACTATCACCGATAGAACAGTGAGACAGATATTCACCGGATGTATAAATGTGACGCATCCGCTTGGAGTTTCCACTCACTACCAAATATGGTAGTTAGAGGAAGCCCAGTGAGAGAAACTGGAACGAGATGGATTTTGGCCGACATTCTGCACATTTTCTCATCGATGGAACATTTGATCTCAATACAGTTTTCCCAAAACTAGAATATGTTACGAACAGAGTGGACTAAATCTCGTAGACTTTACCTTTTGCTAAAGGTTTAAAACATAGTAGTTTAGAAGGAGTGCAAAGGCGCACTTCACAGAGTAGACGTTCCCCAACGGAAATATGCAAATATGAGATTGTACGCGTGTATACTATAGGATCTCGCTAGCTCGTGCTTGGCTCTGCCCACCTCCTTACTTGTTCCGCCCAATATGACTCATTTTTTCCCGTTTGAAACGATAAGCTTTGGTCTATCTTGGTTTAGTGGTTTAGTGATACAAAATATTTGCTATTACAGTACACAGAAGCCATGAAGACGCACGAGACCGTGCCCTTTAATGTCACTCTGTAGCTAACAAGTGCTAATGCTAAGCTAACCAGCTACGTCAGTTGGTGCACCACTAGTCCCGATCTGTCCAACCCAACTCTTACGAAATGTGTGTCCACAGACAGTGAATACAGCTAGGAAGCCACTCCTGAATGACACATACTTTTAAGCTGGTTTCAACTGATAATATTGACCTAGCTAGCACGAGCAACTGGTATGTCTTTCAAAGTAACTTTATTAGCCAAGCTAGAGGTCGATGTTTGCTAAAGGTGGACTCATACAGTTATTAGGTAAGAATATTTATCAGTGGTCAAGGACAGGATCAGTTATGGATACCTTACTGAATTGAATCGAACTCATTTGTCATTGGTAGTTGTTAGCTTTAAAACGTAAACAATATTGTAAAAACTAAAGAGTTATAGCTAGCATCACAAAGCTAACAAATCAAAGTTTTAAGCTTTTGGCATCCGTCTATGCTTAGTTACTCATGATATCTAACGTTAGTCAATTTCTTTCATGCTTGCTAATTCATTAATGCCATGTTCTAGCTGGTTGTAACTAAATCAGTCTTATCGTCGTGGCTAGTTAGCTAATGATTTCTGTAATGTATTAACTGTCAGCTATAACGTTAGATACATTGAGGATCCAAAGACAGCTTGCTAGGTGCTGTCATTCATCACATAATTTGACTTAATGCTCCTTTATTGGAGAACTGTAGTCTCACATGTAATATACGAAGACATGGATTGTTGAAATACACTGCCTACTCTGTATCTACCATGTAGATATGTGCTTAGTCATGCTGACTCACTGACATCCTAATGCGTTTACAGATCAGAGGTGCAAGTTAAGTCTCTTCGCAGCTATGGGAAACTCCTGTAGCAACAACCTTGGAATCCCACCAGCAAAAGGGCCCAATGCAGTGGGATGTTCAGATTTCATGATGGATCACACTGTAGAGGTAAACAGTGTTGTTCTTTTTGTCATTTTCCTACCAGCTAGGAAAAATTATATTTTCTAAATACAAAACCAACTGGTAACAACCATTGAAACTGTTTGTCACCAGGGAACATTCTTTCGGTTATACTATCCATGTGTAGCATCCGACAATGCTGAAAAACCAGACTGGATCCCATGTAAAGGATATTTCTATGGGCTTGCAGACTTCATGAAAATCAACAGAGGGCTGAGTGAAAAGATTTTCAATTACCTCTTTGGTAAATACTTTTATTCTATGGTACTCATTAACATTTAGTTTATTTTAGCTATAGTGATCCTGGAACATAAAACTCAGGTGGGCTAGATTGACAATGTTTTATGCAGTGTACAGTAGATGTTATTCAATTACAAACTGTGTTTGTTTCTGGTGTTTTATAAAGGATCTTTTAAGATACCTGCTGCCCTGAATGGCCCATATAAACAAAATGGGAAGTATCCAGTAGTCATCTTCTCTCATGGACTTGGAGCTTTCAGGTACAAACACAAGTTTATTGTTCAACTTACATGTACATTCTCCATTATATGGACATTATCTTATGTTATTATATGAACATAATGTTATGCCTCACCTCTTTCCCCCAGAACTTTATATTCAGCCATATGCACAGAACTGGCCTCACAGGGCTTCATAGTGGCATCAGTGGAACACAGGTACCTCACAAACTCTCTACACACTCTCTTTCTCTCTACACACAAACTGTACACACAGTCTCTGTCCACTTCATTCATGAAAAGAGACTTTGACATGCGCTCCCTAATCTAATGGACAGAGGAAGGGATTTGATTCCAGTCAACAGTTAATGTACTTAAGCTAACAATGACATAGGACTCACCATAAATACACAGACAGTCGCCCCCATATAGGCAGCAGGCGTGAGCGACCTGCCTGTTTATCTCAGGGTAGGAGTGGGTGTGCAGACAATGGTACAAACTAGGTCATCACATTTTTATCAGTATGGACTGCTGGTACTATATGGATAGCATAATGGCTGGTCTGTGGCCTAACCCTGTCTGCCATGGGGTTATGGCCTAAAGCCCATCACACCCTATACAGGTTAAGCTTGCTGCTGTGGACTTCTGTGAAATTCAGCAGTACTGAACTGGCTATTGTGTTGTGTTACACATTTGTGTTGTGTTAAAGATGCAGTCAAATATTTTGTCACTCTTGCACCTAACAATAGAATGCAATGGAGCAGAATTGTCTGTTTTCTCTTTTCAAAACTGGTTAAATGGCTATTTCTTACCCTGTAGGCACCTGCAACTTACCACAGATCAGATAAATTACACATAAATGAGAATCACTTGCCTCCAACCAAATTAATTTGAATTTTGAATAATTTAGTCCAGGCCATTTTTGACTTTGAAGTGAAAAATCTATTTTTCAGTTTAGATTATTTATTTTTTGGTCCTGGGCAGTTGTAAATCCAACAAATACACGTGAACACCAAACGTTTTATCAATTTGAACTTATTTTAGAATAAATAGTGAATTGTGAAAAGGTGCCAATATATTTGACCGCATCTGAATGAATCTGGTTGGTTTGTCTGCCAAACGAGTGAGTGTGATTACGGAAGCGTTAATGATGTGTGTTGTGTGGACCCATTCAGCTTCTTATCAATGAAATAGGCCTAGATAGACAATCTCTGACTAATGTACGACATTACTGTTTATTTACACTTAATATGTAATATTATATGTATGTATGACATTACTGTTTATTTACACTTAATATGTAATATTATACATGTACTCAAGAAGTTTTCCTATATCCTATTCATTAAAGTACACTTGTGTATTTCTTTAAATAAAACACTTTTTCCAGATCTCTGTCAGCATTGTACAACAACCAAAATGATATAATGTCAATATTGGTGCCGCTTAAAGAGAGCTACAGTGGGGGAAAAAAGTATTTAGTCAGCCACCAATTGTGCAAGTTCTCCCACTTAAAAAGATGAGGCCTGTCATTTTCATCATAGGTACACGTCAACTATGACAGACAAAATGAGGGAAAAAAATCAAGAAAATCACATTGTAGGATTTTTAATGAATTTATTTGGAAAATAAGTATTTGGTCAATAACAAAAGTTTCTCAATACTTTGTTATATACCCTTTGTTGGCAATGACACAGGTCAAACGTTTTCTGTAAGTCTTCACAAGGTTTTCACACACTGTTGCTGGTATTTTGGCCCATTCCTCCATGCAGATCTCCTCTAGAGCAGTGATGTTTTGGGGCTGTCGCTGGGCAACACGGACTTTCAACTCCCTCCAAAGATTTTCTATGGGGTTGAGATCTGGAGACTGGCTAGGCCACTCCAGGACCTTTTAAATGCTTCTTACGAAGCCACTCCTTCGTTGCCCGGGCGGTGTGTTTGGGATCATTGTCATGCTGAAAGACCCAGCCACGTTTCATCTTCAATGCCCTTGCTGATGGAAGGAGGTTTTCACTCAAAATCTCACGATACATGGCCCCATTCATTCTTTCCTTTACACGGATCAGTCGTCCTGGTCCCTTTGCAGAAAAACAGCCCCAAAGCATGATGTTTCCACCCCCATGCTTCACAGTAGGTATGGTGTTCTTTGGATGCAACTCAGCATTCTTTGTCCTCCAAACACGACGAGTTGAGTTTTTACCAAAAAGTTATATTTTGGTTTCATCTGACCATATGACATTATCCCAATCCTCTTCTGGATCATCCAAATGCACTCTAGCAAACTTCAGACGGGCCTGGAAATGTACTGGCTTAAGCAGGGGAACACTGCAGGATTTTGGGTCCCTGGCGGCGTAGTGTGTTACTGATGGTAGGCTTTGTTACTTTGGTCCCAGCTCTCTGCAGGTCATTCACTAGGTCCCCCCGTGTGGTTCTGGGATTTTTGCTCACCGTTCTTGTGATCATTTTGACCCCACGGGGTGAGATCTTGCGTGGAGCCCCAGATCGAGGGAGATTATCAGTGGTCTTGTATGTCTTCCATTTCCTAATAATTGCTCCCACAGTTGATTTCTTCAAACCAAGCTGCTTACCTATTGCAGATTCAGTCTTCCCAGCCTGGTGCAGGTCTACAATTTTGTTTCTGGTGTCCTTTGACAGCTCTTTGGTCTTGGCCATAGTGGAGTTTGGAGTGTGACTGTTTGAGGTTGTGGACAGGTGTCTTTTATACTGATAACAAGTTCAAACAGGTGCCATTAATACAGGTAACGAGTGGAGGACAGAGGAGCCTCTTAAAGAAGAAGTTACAGGTCTGTGAGAGCCAGAAATCTTGCTTGTTTGTAGGTGACCAAATACTTATTTTCCACCATAATTTGCAAATAAATTCATAAAAAATCCTACAATGTGATTTTCTGGATTTTTTTCTCTCAATTTGTCTGTCATAGTTGACGTGTACCTATGAGGAAAATTACAGGCCTCTCTCATCTTTTTAAGTGGGAGAACTTGCACAATTGGTGGCTGACTAAATACTTTTTTCCCCACTGTATTTGGTGTTTTACTCTAGGGATGAATCAGCCTCTGCAACATTCTTCTACCATGAAAAGTCTCAAGAGCCTGAGAAAGATGAGGCGTCGCTGTCGCCGCCTAAACCCAACCCTGAGGCCCCAGAGAACCTGGTAGAGGAATGGATGTACTACCGATCTCTGAAACCAGGCGAGAGTGAATTCCCCCTTAGGAATAAACAGGTACACATAGAATTGAACATGTCACATACAGTGTAATGTGTAGACTTCTTTATCTGTTTGTCTGAGCCATTCCTCAGGACCCTACATTTGAGTCATACATTTGTTTTATGACTGTGATACCACTACTGCCATAACATGGAATATTGCATTTGTATTATATATTTAAATTTTAGTCATTTAGCAGATGCTCTTATCCAGAGTGACTAACAGTAGTGAGTGCATACATTTTCATACTGGTCCCCTGTGGGAATCAAACCCACAACCCTGGCGTTGCATCTCCCTTGTTCTACCAACTGAGCCACACAGGACATATAACTCCAAATGTACATTGCATTCTGTTAGGAAGACCATTTCATGTGTTTGAGAACTAAGTATAATATTGAACTGTCTATTTCTAGGTGAAACAGCGAGCTGACGAGTGCATAAAGGCTTTGGATACACTCATCCAAATCAACTCAGGAAAAAAGATGGAGAACGTGCTTCAGACAGATTTTGACTGGACGACTTTGGAGGTGAATATTTTATGTCTCAAATGAAACAATCAGTGACCAGCGGCTTTTGAACCCTTTTGTGTTCTCTGCTGCTGCGAATGGCTAAATACACTGCTTTTAGACAACAATCAGCCTTTTCACAACACCACTTGAACCCTTTATGTGGAGGAAACAGCAGAAACAAGACCACCTGTTTTTCATTTGTTGAATGACAGTTTTTGATAACTGTTTTGACATATTCCTCCACATTGGATAATAAACAGGCCCTACAAGTTGTGCATGTTGGTTGAACGTTCCATTAATATTCAGTCAACTCGTGTTCAAACTTTTAGTACGATTACTTGTCTGCTGTTTGAATCATATCTGGTGTTACTGGTAATGAATGACATCACCCTGTATCTCCCCACTTTCCCAGAACTCTATGGACTTGTGCCGGATAGCGGTGATGGGCCATTCTTTCGGGGGAGCAACAGTGATCGAAGCCCTCTGCAAAGACGTCAACTTCAAGTAAGAGCTACCCCTCTCAATTTCGTCACATTCAAACAGTCGTTTCAGTTTTCAAATTTGCATTACATTTTCCTCCCTCTACTAAAGTCTAATCAATGTAATCAAATGGCACATTTAAGATGAGATGGTTCAAAAGGTTTCCTTGGAACATGGTGCTTGAATCAAATCAAATAAAGTTGTATTTGTGTAGACTTTACCGTGAATTACTTACAAGCCTTTTCCCAACAATGCAGTTAAAAAGTAAGAAAATTAACAAATAGATAAAAATAAAATAGTAACATGATAAAACACCAGAGTTGTGAGTTTGATTCCCCCACAGTCCCATATTTTATACTGAAAATAATACACACTATACAGTCAGTCTCTTTGGATACAAATATCTACTAAATCATTGTTTCTTAACCCTCAATGTAATGTTGCAGACCAGTCCCCTGTCGTGGAAATTCAACACTATGTCGTGGAAATTACCACCAGGGACACCTGAAGTCAATCTTAAATGAATCATTGTTATTAACAGCAAGCTGGAGAGGTCACAGTCAAATTTAGATGCATAAAGTACCGGTCTGAAGTGAGCTCTGCCGGGGCAGTCCTGTTAGTTATCTTATTTACTACTTACACAGACAAGTTATATTTGCATGGTTCATAGGGTTGGTTCCTGCATGTGTCTGGCACCGTCTCCTATCTTAACTTATAGAACATATTCTGGGCGTTCTGCCAGATGGTCCTAAGGAGGAGGTCATGTCGCCCCCCCTCATATCTTTACCAAGCACAGAGACGTACCTATCTCTCTTGCTAAATTACCATATTATAATATTGTAGCAACCATAACATAATACCTAGCGATCTTATCAAGCGGTTCAGATCTCTTGGCGTAACAGATAAGATGTTGGGTTGACAGTTGCTGGACCCAGGTTCGGGTCCTGGTTGGGGATACCCCCCGAACTCACAACAATATTATTTGTATATTCTGTTGATCTCCTCAGGTGTGGCATTGCCCTGGACGCGTGGATGTTCCCCCTGGATGAAGAGATCTATGTCAGGGTAAAGCAGCCCATCTTCTTCATCAACTCTGAGAAGTTCCAGTGGGCCGGGAACATCAGTCGCATGAGGAAACTGGACTCCTCCTCCACCTCCATGCAGAGGAAAATGATCACCATCAAGTATGGAAAGAGTATACATTCACTGTTACTGAGATGACAATGTGAAAGATGATAGATTAGTAGATTTGTTTTCCACACCTATAGACTGTTTGGTTGTTTAGCAACAAAAACGATCCGTGCGCAACTATGGGTTAAAAGACACGGTTGGCTTAATTTGTTGACAACATGTAAGTTATCTTTCATCTCCAATGTTTATTGAAAACATAAATGTGCACATTCTCAAATACATCGTTACAGTTGTTGGTTAGCTAGCTACTGAATTTTAGCCATTTAGCGCAATGGTTCCCTTTTGATTAGCCATATTAGCATTGACATGAAGTCAGTCAAAACAAGACAAGGTATCAAGAACAAGATGAAACAAGCCACTGTCATTCTTGCGAGCAATCTGGCCATCCAGAATCACAACACTGCCCCATGAAAGCGTGCACATCGTTTTTGTGACGTTGTTGGCTAAGCCAACTCTTTGGTTCAGTTGAGTTGTGCACAAGAGAACACACAGTTGCCTCAATTGGTATGTGAGGAGCACATCATGACATAAAAAAAAATATATAAAATATTATGTAGCTGACCCTGGCATCCAGCTTCTCAGTGTGTGTTTCTCAGGGGGTTGGGTTAAGAATGTTTTTATTTATTTGATCTGAAAATGACAATGGACACTCGAGTAATCTTCTATACTCTTTTTCCCCACAGGGGAACCGTTCACCAGAGCTTCCCAGATTTCACCTTCCTGACTGGCAACTGGATAGGGAAGATCCTGAAGCTGAAAGGAGAGCTCGACCCTCAGGTCGGCATCGATCTCTGTAATAGAGCATCGCTAGCGTTCCTGCAGAGACATCTAGGTAAGAATCTGTATGTAGTTAATTTGAGTGTTGGTTGCTTCAACAGGTGCATTGGACATGTTCATTCTGTGTGCGGGAGCTTTTTTCCTTTGAATAGTTTTAATTTGATAAAACAGAGAACGCAAAGCCATTTCCTTGTGTGGGGAATGTGTCAAACAGGTTTGCCTTTGTTTTGCAGGTTTAGATAAAGACTTCAATCAATGGGACCATCTAATAGAGGGCAAGGACCACAACCTCATTCCAGGCACCAATGTCACTGAAATATCTTAGTTCAGTTCTATCTGAACTATGGACCTTACACACAGAGGGATGTATGGTTTCCAGCCAATTCCACTAACGCAACGTGCCAATACTTGTTGCTCTGAGCCTTGAATGTTGTTTCAATCATGGATATGTCAAATTGATGCACAGCAATTTCTACTACAGTCAGTCTTTACCAGTACCAAATGATGATTGCTTGGAGAGGAGGTATACTGTATCTCCAAGTAATGTCGAGCTAAACAGGGTTTACGGTTTTGCAGGAACACTGCACTCATCAGTATCTTTGTACCTGAACTAATTATGGTTGTGTGGTATAACATTTTACACCTGTATGGGATATTAAGTCAATTTTGTTAAGGCAGGAGGCTTTGGAAATATAGTGACCCCTAGATGGTTAATTTAGGACTTTGATTATTTGGTATTTATGTATCTAGCGTGATTGCACAGAATAGATTGAGAGAACGTAGCAGTATACTACTTTAAAAGACACAACAAGAATAACAAATTGATGACAATATTAGGTCACAAGTAAAGGATGAGATGTTTGATTCCTTTGAACCAGATCCATAAATATGCCATGTGCCTTAATCTACCTGTATTTCCATCCTCCTGGGTCCTATTCATTAGGCACTAAACGGAAGAAAACTCACTAAAACAACCTGAACAATGAGGAACACTCCTTTCAGTTTTCTGTTGCAAAACTTTGTGTGCCCAAACAAATACAGCCCTGGATCACTCAAATGTAACAGCTTTTCTTCTATACTTCATTTCCATGTGTTTCAATACATTAATCAGTCTGAAATATTTTCATTTGTACACTACTGTAATCCAATGCATCTGATTTGTATACAACTATAAATGATGGATACTATGAGTATTTCTTTGAGTCCTTGATCATCAACAATTCTGTTCTGAGAAATATGATCATAAGGTCCTGTGAAGATTATGAACCATCTCTATGTAGTAATGTTCTGGAATGTCATCAAAGAATGCAAACAGCATTGACACTAGACTGCGGAGGACATAGCGATGTGACAAGATAAAAACTATCATAGCTGCTGGTAGGACAAAGAAAACAACTTGTGGAAGGAAGTGCAAGATTATGTATTGTGTAAACAAAAAAAATTCATCACTGCACATTTCGACATTTTTTTCTTCCAGGAACAACCATCTTGTGAAAGCCTTTCACATTGAATATGGCCAAAAAGTGTGTCCGATTTTTAAACGTCAACAATTGAATATGGAAATATATAGAACTTTGTTTTTGGAAACATTGGCAAAATTACAAAAACTAAACATACTACAAAAACATTTTGAACATAGATCAATTGTGCAGTATTCAATAAATGCACTAGGCTGATACAAAGACACTGGATGAAAGAGTTCTGTTAAGAATACTGATTAAACATGTCTCAACAACCATCCAAAAGACAGTGTCATGGTATTTTAAAGATTGTCCATAGCACCAAATAGTTCTGAAAAATTGACAAGCACAGAGTGGTATACTGCATAGCAGGATTAAGGAGTTAGCCAGCTAACTTGCCTAAATACTTGGCATGGGCTAATTGATTCAGCCAACTAAAACATCAAAGTTTAGCTTTATTTAATATTCCAGAAAATCAATAGTCATTTCTGGTTGCTTATCAAAGTTAGCTGGCTAACTCGTTGAACCTGCTTTGTAGTATACCCTCTGAGGCATTTCTGATCTAGAGACAAATGGCTAACTTGAGCCACATGAGGTGAAGATGGGTGTTTACAGCTAAATAACAAAGGAAAAAGCAAAGCAAATTACCAAATAAACTGGACACAGAATGCAAATGCAAACAAAATGCCACTGAACCGACAACAAATTGTCACTGAACAGATTCATTTAACGTCCCAGATTATAACATGGATTAGAACCGAGTGTGTGCCTGCACAACAACACACTAGTCACTGGACTGGCTTCTTATTTGGCTACTGCTCCTGCAGTTCCTAGGTGGTCTGAGTCTCTGACACAAAGATTACGTCATCGTCAGAGTTCTCCTCCACTCTCAGGCTGAGATGAGTCACCTGTGACATCACAACTTCTGTATGGGAGAAAGGTGGGGGCAAGGATGTGATGAGAAAATCAGATAAACTAATATCCTATTTTTCCTGGTTATGAATGGTAGATCATTTCACTGAGCTCTCTACTCTTTCCTACTTTTACCAATGACCTACCACTGGCATTAAACAAAGCATGTGTGTCCATGTATGCTGATGATTCAACCATATACGCATCAGCAACCACAGCTAATGAAATCACTGAAACCCTTAACAAGGAGTTGCAGTCAGTTTTGGAATTGGTGGCCAGTAATAAACTGGTCCTGAACATCTCTAAAACTAAGAGCATTGTATTTGGTAGAAATAATTCCCTAAATTCTAGACCTCAGTTGAATCTGGTAATGAATTTTGTGGCTGTTGAACAAGTTAAGGAGACTACATTTCTTGGTGTTACCGTAGATTGTAAACTGTCATGGTCAAAACATATATTCAATGGTTGTAAAAATGGGGTGAGGTCTGTCCCTAATAAAGAGATGCTCTGCTTTTATGAAACCGCACTCCAAAAAGCAAGTCCTGCAGGCTCTAGTTTTGTCTTATCTTGATTATTGTCCAGTCGTGTGGTCGAGTGCTGCAAGGAAAGATCTTAAGCTGCAGCTGGCCCAGAACAGAGCGGCACGTCTTGCTCTTCATTGTAATCAGAGGGCTAATATTAATACTATGCATGCCAGTCTCTCTTTGCTAAGAGTTGAGGAGAGACTGACTGCATCACTTATTTTTATAAGAAACAATGTGTTGAAAATTCCAAATTGTTTGCATAGTCAACTTACACACAGCTCTGACACACACTTACCCCACCAGACATGCCACCAGGGGTCTTTTCACAGTCCCCAAAAGCGTACAGTATTATATAGAGCCATTATTGCAAGGAACTCCCATCTCATATTGCTCAAATGAACAGCAAACCTGGTTTTAAAAAACTGATAAAGCAACACCTCACGGCACAACGCCTCTCCCATATTGGACCTAGATATTGTGTGTATGTATTGATATGTAGGCTATGTGAGCCATTTTTAAATTGATGTAGTTCTGTCCTTGAGCAGTTCTTGTCTATTAATGTTCTTTATTATGTCATGTTTCATGTTCTGTGTGGACCCCAGGAAGAGTAGCTGCTGCTTTCGCAACAGCCAATGGGGATCCTAATAAAATACCAAAGGAGGAGTGTCAGAAATGAATCAAAAAAAGTCATATCCCTTCATCATTGGCCTGTGTTCTCAGACAGTATTATTGACCAACTAGTAACTATGGATCCCGAAGATATGAACACATACCTGCAGAGTCTTCGCCAGGAACAGATGCATTTTCCTCAAGCTGCACATCATCATTCTTAAATTGAATAGAATATCATTAGTGTCATTCAAAGTTTGCAGACAATGAGTGCAGTTACATGCACACAATAATGTGATTATTGTGGATAGTCAGATTTTTATAATAGTTTGATTATAACGTTTGCATGCTTTGCAAGAATAATGATTTCCCTAATAATCCTGTTTACATGAAATCAGGCTACCTGATGGCACTCCGATAAATGCAAAAAAATCACTACTCAAAATAAGTGGTTCTACCACAGTGAACATGTTATTTTTGGGAAGCATATTTGATTCCGAGTTTGGACATATAAAGTTTGTACAGTGAGGGAAAAAAGTATTTGATCCCCTGCTGATTTTGTACGTTTGCCCACTGACAAAGACATGATCAGTCTATAATTTTAAATGGTAGGTTTATTTGAACAGTGAGAGACAGAATATCAACAAAAAAATCCAGAAAAACAGATGTAAATTTTTTTATTAATTGATTTGCAATTTAAATGAGGGAAATAAGTATTTGACCCCTCTGCAAAACATGACTTAGTACTTGGTGGCAAAACCCTTGTTGGCAATCACAGAGGTCAGACGTTTCTTGTAGTTGGCCACCAGGTTTGCACAAATCTCAGGAGGGATTTTGTCCCACTTCTCTTTGCAGATCTTCTCCAAGTCATTAAAGGTTTCGAGCCTAATGTTTGGCAACTCGAACCTTCAGCTCCCTCCACAGATTTTCTATGGGATTAAGGTCTGGAGACTGGCTAGGCCACTCCAGGACCTTAATGTGCTTCTTCTTGAGCCACTCCTTTGTTGCCTTGGCCGTGTGTTTTGGGTCATTGTCATGCTAGAATACCCATCCACGACCTATTTTCAATTCCCTGGCTGAGGGAAGGAGGTTCTCAAACAAGATTTGACGGTACATGGCCCCGTCCATCGTCCCTTTGATGCGGTGAAATTGTCCTGTCCCCTTAGAAGAAAAACACCCCCAAAGCATAATGTTTCCACCTCCATGTTTGACGGCGGGGATGGTGTTCTTGGGGTCATAGGCAGCATTCCTCCTCCTCCAAACACGGCGAGTTGAGTTGATGCCAAAGAGCTCCATTTTGGTCTCATCTGACCACAACACTTTCACCCAGTTCTCCTCTGAATCATTCAGATGTTCATTGGCAAACTTCAGACGGGCCTGTATATGTGCTTTCTTGAGCAGGGGGACCTTGCGGGTGCTGCAGGATTTCAGTCCTTCACGGCGTAGTGTGTTACCAATTGTTTTCTTGGTGACTATGGTCCCAGCTGCCTTGAGATCATTGACAAGATCCTCCCGTGTAGTTCTGGGCTGACTCCTCACCGTTCTCATGATCATTGCAACTCCACGAGGTGAGATCTTGCATGGAGCCCCAGGCCGAGGGAGATTGACAGTTCTTTTGTGTTTCTTCCATTTGCGAATAATCGCACCAACTGTTGTCACCTTCTCACCAAGCTGCTTGGCGATGGTTTTGTAGCCCATTTCAGCCTTGTGTAGGTCTACAATCTTGTCCCTGAAATCCTTGGAGAGCTCTTTGGTCTTGGCCATGGTGGAGAGTTTGGAATCTGATTGATTGATTGCTTCTGTGGACAGGTGTCTTTTATACAGGTAACACGCTGAGATTAGGAGCACTCCCTTTAAGAGTGTGCTCCTAATCTCAGGTCGTTACCTGTATAAAAGACACCTAGGAGCCAGAAACCTTTCTGATTGAGAGGGGGTCAAATACTTATTTCCCTCATTAAAATGCAAATCAATTTATAAAATTTTTGACATGCGTTTTTCTGGATTATTTTGTTGTTATTCTGTCTCTCACTGTTCAAATAAACCTACCATTAAAATTATAGACTGATAATTTCTTTGTCAGTGGGCAAACTTACAAAATCAGCAGGGGATCAAATACTTTTTTCCCCTCACTGTATGTTAAAACTAAGCCGCATACATTCAGTATGAGACACAACGCACTTCTACTCGCGCTAAAGAGGGAGGCTCACTTGGCTGCTGCTAGCACATGCGCAGATCAAATACACTACTGGAACGCCGATTAAGGTCTTTACATGTATTAACAATTCAGAAAACCAGGTATTTTAAATCGACATATGCTAACTTTGATTTTGACCTTACAGCGATTAAGATAAGCAGAGTAAGGCGTTTACATGCATATTCTGCCTACTGCCATAATCGGTTTAATTTCTGATTATTAGTGTGCATGTTAATGTACTCACTGTGAAGATTTTACTCAACAGTTCTGTTCCCTTGTCCTGTGTAGGAACACTGGATACAACCTCCATATCGGTCGCCTCGTCAATCTCAGCAAACCCTTCTGCAGAATCTACAACACAAAATACATTTACACGGACAATTCACATCAACAAGACACTAAACAATACATAAATCCCACAATTGAGAAGTCGCCTGAAAATGTCTTCAGACGGCAGAGGCAGTGTTGGAAGTCTTGTGTAGAGTGTAAAGAGAAAGAGTGACAAATATGTCCCCTGATATTCAAGAGGTAAGCCTGCAATATGCCCAAAGGTTTCCAATTCTCCCAATCAGCCAGTTATCATTTTTGGGATCCACAGGGTATGATCTTATACCTGAACAGTCTTCGTCAGGACAGAGCAGATCATCCTATAATGGCATAGAATATTATTAGTGTCAAAGTTTGTTTGTTGCAGAAAACAAAAATGATTCCCTTCTACTTCAGCTCAAATAACTTTATTATTGTATATAAACTCAGCAAAAAAAGAAACGTCCTCTCACTGTCAACTGTGTTTATTTTCAGCAAACTTAACATGTGTAAATATTTGTATGAACATAACAAGATTCAACAACTGAGACATAAACTGAACAAATTCCACAGACATGTGACTAACAGAAATTGAATAATGTGTCCCTGAACAAAGGGGGGTCAAAATCAAGAGTAACAGTCAGTATCTGGTGTGGCCACCAGCTGCATTAAGTACTGCAGTGCATCTCCTCCTCACGAACTGCACCAGATTTGCCAGTTCTTGCTGTGAGATGTTACCCCACTCTTCCATCAAGGCACCTGCAAGTTCCCGGACATTTCTGGGGGAGAATGGCCCTAGCCCTCACCCTCCGATCTAACAGGTCCCAGACGTGCTCAATGGGAATGAGATCCGGGCTCTTCGCTGGCCATTGCAGAACACTGGCATTCTGTCTTGCAGGAAATCACGCACAGAACGAGCAGTATGGCTGGTGGCATTGTCATGCTGGAGGGTCATGTCAGGATGAGCCTGCAGGAAGGGTACCACATGAGGGAGGAGGATGTCTTCCCTGTAACGCACAGCGTTGAGATTGCCTGCAATGACAAGCTCAGTCCGATGATGATGTGACACACCGCCCCAGACCATGACGGACCCTCCACCTCCAAATCGATCCCGCTCCAGAGTACAGGCCTCTGTGTAACGATCATTTCTTTGACGATAAACGCGAATCCGACCATCACCCCTGGTGAGACAAAAAACGTGATTCGTCAGTGAAGAGCACCTTTTGCCAGTCCTGTCTGGTCCAGCGACGGTGGGTTTGTGCCCATAGGCGACGTTGTTGCCGGTGATGTCTGGTGAGGACCTACCTTACAACAGGCCTACAAGCCCTCAGTCCAGCCTCTCTCAGCCTATTGCGGACAGTCTGAGCACTGATGGAGGAATTGTGCGTTCCTGGTGTAACTCGGGCAGTTGTTGTTGCCATCCTGTACCTGTCCTGCAGGTGTGATGTTCGGATGTACCGATCCTGTGCAGGTGTTGTTACACGTGGTCTGCCACTGCGAGGACGATCAGCTGTCCGTCCTGTCTCCCTGTAGCGCTGTCTTAGGCGTCTCACAGTACGGACATTGCAATTTATTGCCCTGGCCACATCTGCAGTCCTCATGCCTCCTTGCAGCATGCCTAAGGCACGTTCACGCAGATGAGCAGGGACCCTGGGCATCTTTCTTTTGGTGTTTTTCAGAGTCAGTAGAAAGGCCTCTTTTGTGTCCTAAGTTTTCATAACTGTGACCTTAATTGCCAACCGTCTATAAGCTGTTAGTGTCTTAACGACCGTTCCACAGGTGCATATTCATTAATTGTTTATGGTTCATTGAACAAGCATGGGAAACAGTGTTTAAACCCTTTACAATGAAGATCTGTGAAGTTATTTGGTTTTTCACGAATGTCCTTTTGCTCCAATATGATTATTGTACTGCATTGTTGAGGGAGCTAGCACACAAGCACTTCACTGCACGATTTATACCTGCTGTAAACTGTGTACATGACGAATAGAATTTGATTTGTAGAGTTCTGTTACCTTGTCCTGTGTGGGAGCACTGGATTTAACCTTCACATCGGTTGCCTCTTGAGCATCAGCTCTCTGTTCTGTGGACACTACAAAAGGCATTTACATTGGCAACGGACATCAATAACTACACAGAAATACTACAGCCTGAAATATACCAAAAGGTTTCATATTCTCACTACATGCAGACATTCTATGAATCCATGAAATGTCATCACAAACCTAAATAGTCTTCATCAGGACTAGACTTTGCTTCCCCTAGAAGATCATCCTAAAAATGAACAGAATATCATAAGGGTCCCAATCAAAGGGGATACAAATAAAAAACTATGCAACTCCTCCTCTCTACTGAAACACTGCTTACCTTTTCCTGCGGGGGAGCACTTGATACAACATCTGCATAGGTTGCTTTCTTGATCTCAGCGCCATCATCTGTGGTTGCAACTGTAAAGGATATTTACGTTGATCATTTAAATAAATCAACAAACAAGAGTGCATTTGTCCCTGTATGGATTTGGCTGACACCAATCAAATCAGATGTGATCACATACCTAAACAGCCTTCAATGAGACATGAAGTCACTTCTCCAAGACACGAGGCGTCTTCCTCAAGCACGACATCATCCTAAAATGTAACCAAATATTAAGAGTATTCATAGTTCCGTTTGATGAAGACAATGTGAATGTCACTTATTACAACCAACCTCTCTTACCTTATCCTGTGTGGGAGCACTGGATACAACCTCTGCATCAGTTGCTGGTTCAATATCAACTAGCTGTTCTGTAAGCACGTCTGCAAGGGCATTGATCATTTTCATAAACAGTCCTTTTTTGTTTTTGCATTTGGCTAAACCTGTCAAATGGGCTCTCGTAAGGTATATATATATTTTTATTTAACCTTTATTTAACTAGGCAAGTCAGTTAAGACCAAATTCTTATTTACAATGACGGCCTACCAAAAGGCAAAAGGCCTCCTGTGGGGACCAGGGGGCTGGGATTTAAAATATCTAAATATAGGACCAAACACGCATCACAACAAGAGAGACACAACAACACTACATAAAGAGAGACCTAAGACAACAATATAGCATGGCAGCAACACACGACAACACAGCAAGGTAGCAACCCAACATGAAAACAACATAGTAGCAGCACAACATGGTAGCAGCACAAGACATGGTACAGACATTATTGGGCACAGACAACAGCACAAAGGGCAAGAAGGTAGACAACAACACATCAAGCTAGATGAGTAGCGATGTTCCACTGTCACGTGTCTTCAGTATACCGTCATAAATTAAGAATGAGAATCAACATAACACACTCCTTGCTGCGTGTCATGAACTGCATTAGGTTTGAACAATCTATTATCTACAGAATTATGAAATACCACTCACCACTAGATTCCTCCACTGGTGCACACACAGCTAGAGTGGAGTCATCCCGGACCTGCGATAGAGCATGCAGGAGTTTTAATGTGAGTAATAGGAGAGGGGAAAAAAGGGAAAACCAATGTGTTAACATCTCAATTCAAATCAAATTTTATTGGCCACATGCGCCGAATACAACAGGTGCAGACATTACAGTGCAACCAACAGTGCATTTATTTTTAATAAAAAAGTAAAATAAAACAAAAAATTGTTGAGAAAAAAAAGAGCAGAAGTAAAATAAAATAACAGTAGGGAGTCTATATATACAGGGGGGGTACCGGTGCAGAGTCAATGTGCGGGGCACCGGCTAGTTGAGGTAGTTGAAGTAATATGTACATGTGGGTAGAGTTAAAGTGACTATGCATAAATAATTAACAGAGTAGCAGCAGCGTAAAAAGATGGGGTGGGGGGGCAGTGCAAATAGTCCGGGTAGCCATGATTAGCTGTTCAGGAGTCTTATGGCTTGGGGGTAGAAGCTGTTGAGAAGTCTTTTGGACCTAGACTTGGCACTCCGGTACCGCTTGCTGTGCGGTAGCAGAGAGAACAGTCTATGACCAGGGTGGCTGGAGTCTTTGACAATTTTGAGGGCCTTCCTCTGACACCGCCTGGTATAGAGGTCCTGGATGGTAGGAAGCTTGGCCCCAGTGATGTACTGGGCCGTACGCACTACCCTCTGTAGTGCCTTGCGGTCGGAAGCCAAGCAGTTGCCATACCAGGCGGTGATGCAACCAGTCAGGATGCTCTCGATGGTGCAGCTGTAGACTTTTTTGAGGATCTGAGGACCCATGCCGAATCTTTTCAGTCTCCTGAGGGGGAATAGGCTTTGTCGTGCCCTCTTCACGACTGTCTTGGTGTGTTTGGACCATGATAGTTCGTTGGTGATGTGGACACCAAGGAACTTGAAGCTCTCAACATGTTCCACTACAGCCCCGTCGATGAGAATGGGGCGTGCTCAGTCCTCTTTTTTTTTCCTGTAGTCCACAATCATCTCCTTTGTCTTGGTCACGTTGAGGGAGAGGTTGTTATCCTGGCACCACACGGCCAGGTCTCTGACCTCCTCCCTATAGGCTGTCTCATCGTTGTCGGTGATCAGGCCTACCACTGTTGTGTCGTCGGCAAACTTAATGATGGTGTTGGAGTCGTGCCTGGCCATGCAGTCATGGGTGAACAGGGAGTTCACGAGGGGACTGAGCACGCATCCCTGAGGGGCCCCCGTGTTGAGGATCAGTGTGGCAGATGTGTTGTTACCTACCCTTACCACCTGGGGGCGGCCCGTCAGGAAGTCCAGGATCCAGTTGCAGAGGGAGGTGTTTAGTCCCAGGATCCTTAGCTTAGTGATGAGCTTTGAGGGCACTATGGTGTTGAATGCTGAGCTGTAGTCAATGAATAGCATTCTCACGTAGGTGTTCCTCTTGTCCAGGTGGGAAAGGGCAGTGTGGAGTGCAATAGAGATTGCATCATCTGTGGATCTTTTGGGTCTTGTTACAAACCATGCTCTGGTTTTGCAGACACCACAACAACATTTCTGCACGTATCTACAATCTCAGTGTCGAGATCCACCATAAAGCCCTTTAAAAGAACATTATTTTACAATGGCTCGTTTTTATTTATTTTTTACTGGGAAAATGCACAGAATCGATACAAAAAGATTACAATTACACCTACCTCTGAGGCAGTCTTGCTCAGATCATCTCCTGCAGTGGTGTTGTCACTGTCATCTGTGTCTTCGTGATCTGTATGTTAGCAAACCTCAGATAAGACTCCAAAATAGTGCAAGACACTTAAGTCACTGTGTTCTGTATGAAGACAGTCATCCTGTGAGTCATATCAAAACACTGCATCTTTAAGAGATCTGAGACATGCTTACCATGCTCTGACCCAGCATTCGATGACGCTGTATCGAAGTCATCGCTCTGGTCAAATTCAAACTGTAAACATATGATGCTCAGATTAACAAACATCACAACGAAGTTATAAACGCCATTAGCTCTATAGGAAATCATACGAAGATGGCGGGAGAAACATTCCTTGTTACAAACCTCTTCTGGTTCTGAAGACAACAGCTCAAATATATTGTGTGGGTCTACTATCATTTCAGTGCCGTGATCCAGCAGTAGAACCTAGCATTTCAAAAAATTATTTAGATAACAGCTCAGGGTTATATTTCAGATACAAATACATGCAGATTTAGCAGTGATACGTCTCACACATCAGTTGGTGGTTTTAAAACACAGGGGGTGCTTGCTTACCTTTACGGAGTCCTCAAAGACTTTCAAAATCTTTGCTTTACACCAACTCTTCTTAGCAGAGGACCAAACGATACAGGATGACCCAACTGGAACAGTCTGCTCAACTCTCTGAAGTTGACCAAACTCTGAAACAGACAAAAACAAAAAGCACAACCTTTTAATATTAAACAAACACATGCAGTGTACAAGTACCAATTTAATACGGACCAGAAAGTACGAAAAATGTATGTACTCTACTGCAAGTCGCTCTGGATAAGAGTGTCTGCTAAATGACAAAAATGTTACATGTAATAAGTACTACAATTTGATGGAAAAACATGCACATTTCAAATAGTTGTTTAATGTGTAGAACTCACCAGATTCAGGTACAACAGCAGAGTTGTTGACCTCATCTCTGATTCCAGATTCCTCTTTTTTGGTCTCCAACTCCACAGCCAAGGTCTCCAGTTCCTCATCTTTCGTCTTGGACTCCTCTGGGACAGGATGTTCCGACTTTGCACTCTCGACGACAAGCTCAGCACACAGTTTGAAGACTTCCTCATAGATGTCGTCTTGACCTTGGTCGAAGTTTGAAAGAGAAGTCTCGTCAAAGTTTTCGTCTAAGTACAGTCGTGATTCTGAGTCATCCAGACTGAAGGCTTTTTCCAGTACTGATACACTCCCACTTTCGTCTTTGTCCACTTCCAATGTGTCCATTTTAGCCCTTGAAACCAAGATGTCTTTGTCGTTGTTCACTTGGGAGGTTGCCGCTTGAGCCTCACATGAATCTCCACTCTCTGAGACACATTCAAGTCCTGCATCACTGGGTTCCTCACAGATGATGATGGTGGGAATGGACTTAGTCTCTTTCCCATCGTTGGGTATCTTTACACTCGGACCACGTATGACGGTCCTGGGTTCTTGGATCTCATTTGTGTCCGACTGTTTTTCTTCCTCTCCGTCATCGTCAATTGACTCTGTGTTGCCAAGGTGATCAAAACAGTCTGCATCTTCTTGGAAACTTATCAGATCCACGTCCTCGGCGTGATCTTCATCTGTTGCTTGGGTGGGTACTGAGTTGTCCTGTTGCTCATCAGAAATGTCTGTGCATTTGTCCTCATCCACTAACTCATGAGTTTCACTATGGGCCAAAGCATCGTATGTGTCGTGCTCGCTGACGTTTTCATATGGCTCTTCGGGACTTGAGTTGGGCACTGTTGCCTTTTCCTCAGCCAACTTCAATTCACCTAACAATGAAGGCGTGTCACCTGACATTGCAACTCCTGTAGGATCGGACTTGTCTTCGTCTTCAGACGTTTCTCTGTCAACAGAGCTCTGCCAGTACAGCTTCATAGTGTCATTTATCACTTCTTCCTCGCATTTCACCTTGAGGAAACATGTGATCCCACCCCGCTCTTGACTGGATACTCTCAGAACTGTCAGGTGTAGAAGCTTGTCTTTTATGAGTTTTGATAACTGGTCAGCAGCAGTGTCATGCCAGGAGCCTTGTGAAAAATCAAACCCTTCAAGCTGACACTGGAACGCCTGTGGGGGTGTGTCAATGAGCAGAGTTGGCACTGGCCTCACATCTTTCAGATTGACTGTAGACTCATTTCCATAGTCCACAAAGAGAATGGATAGGGCATCTCCATCTTTCCTGAGGACTTCTGCACGGTACCACTGTTCATCATCCACAAATAGAGCAATGCAAGGGCTTCCAGTGCACAGGGTTTCAGTGTCAATTAACGTAGATGCCACAGCATTCGCAGCGTCTTTAACAACTTCAGTGATCTTTTCAAGTTCGTCTGATTCAGCAGATTGACACCAAAAGGACTGAGGCCCATTTATAATAGAGGCATAGACTTCTAAGGTCTGTCCCTCTGAAATGTCAGGCTTACTGTAACGAGCAGTCTTGACATTGACCAAAGTGCTCATCTCTGGTGGAACACTTCTTGCAGAAGGGCTTTGTTGGGGCTCTTCTGCCTCTTGGTTGGTGCTTTCTGATGTCTTAGGTATCACATCAGAAGAGGCTGTTGGGCCGCTGGGAGGTATGTTGCATGTGATTGCTTTGCTGCCGTGCACTAGGCCAACCTCCCAAAAAGATCCAGAGTGTTTCATGAACATGCACCCTAACCGTTTGTTGCCGTTTACACCAACGTTCTCTTTGAAGTTAGACACAACTTCCGGATCCAGTTCTGCTTGGTTTTCGACAGCTGTCACTCCACTTAGGAAGCAGTGAATGCTGAACCTGGGAATTTCAAGGAAGTGTTTGTCGAGTCGACATATCTTGGAGACTGAAACTGTTGCTGTATTTCCAAAGTCTATGAACTCAACAAGAGCCATTTCGTTTCCCAGTATTTCACTTACAACTGCACGGTACCATGACGAATCATCTGGAAACTCTGCATTGACCAGGTCTCCTTGACTCAAGTCCTTAGTGTGAATGGTTGCAGCAGTTGACTGTTCATCATTGAGTTTTTCCACAATGGAATAAATGTCGTCTTCCTCCTTGATCAACTGTACAAAGAAACTCTGTGGACTATTGCAATGTGAGACAAAGACATCTGCTACCATGCCTGGTTTTATGGATTTTGAGGGCAGGTCTGTGAGTTTTGGAAGATCTTTCACCTTTGCTTTGGGAACTACAATCTCCTTTTGCTGTGCCCGTTTTTGATGTGGTGTCCTGTAGGGTGCTCGAGGGAGTTTCTCACACTTTTGGGTGTCCTCGTCTGTTTTTTGGAGCACCTCTTTAGGTGTAGACCGAGGTTTGGTCTCAAGAGCTGAGATGTGGCTGCTGGATGCATCACGTGGTCTCCTGCTCTGGTGTACCACCCGCTCTTGTCTGTGCATCTCAAGGTTGAACTTCTCCTTTATCTTTGCGTTCACTTGCATTTTCCTGTCATAGAGCTCCACCAGCAACTTGCCCCCAGGTTCTTTTGCCACCACAAGAGCCCTGAAGTTCCGGTCAGTCATACTGGTCTCAAACCAGCCGTTCACCTCACTTGTAACCTCTCCGGGGATATCAGAAAGCCCACATTGGACAGCTTGTACAGGCACAGACATGATCTCACTGGCCTCAATGGGAATGGGAAGCAGATCTGATTTATTTACTTCCAATGTGTCGCCATAATCCACAAAGTGTACCAGGATTGTTGGCTTTGTAGACTTGATCTGCCCTCTGTACCACTCTCCATCCCTGTATTTCGCAAAGCACACAGTTCCAAATGTTTGGGGACAGTTGGTGATCTCCAACTGGCGACACAGCGTGTTGATGCTCTCTGCAAGTCCTTCAACTGTATCTGCATTCCTTTTCAGCTGGCAGTAGAAGTGATTTACATTTTTCACACTTGTCACACTGACCTCTTCTTCACTCCCCGTTTTGATGTTGTGAGTGGAGTAGTAGTAGGTGTCCAACCGGAAAGGGGAGGAAGGGGCTTTCTTGGCAGGTGCACGGTTTGCCAGTCCTTTCTTAACCATCAAGCTGCAGACACTCTGAAAGGGTGTTTCCAGATCCACCACATTGAATACCACTTTCTGGGCATCGTACATTACTGCATATATGGTGCACTTTAAGACCCCATGGTCGGACGCTGCGGTGTCCACAAAGTCCTGGAACTGTCTAATGGCATCTTCAGTCCATTCAGTGGTGTGAGAAGTAGGGTGGATGAGGTTGTACAAGCTGCAACGAAAAGCTTGACCTTTTAGTTGCAGGAAGTTTGGATCTATGCGGCGCAAGTCTTGCAGGGAGACTGTCTTTGTCTGACCATAGTCTATGAACAGCACATCAACGTGCAGTGTTGCATGCTTCTGAATGACCAGGGCTCTGTACCACATTCCGTTGTCTGGGTGGCGGGCAACACAGGCAGGTTCCACAGGCTGCCCAAACTCAGTGTCAGCATAGTGCTGCTGAATGTCTTGCATGAGACATTTTAGATGATTAGAATTTTGTGCTAGTTGGCACCAAAAGTCATTTGGACTCTCAATGTAAGACACTGTGACTTCAACTGAACTTCCTATTGGAAACAGGTATTCCTTGAAGGCAGTTCTGGACTCATTGACAGTGGAATCACTGGTGGACGATCCTTGAGGGCCACCGCTTGCCTTGAACACATAAGGAATGGCACGTGGGTTCTGTGTTGTGGGGGCGATGATAGGCCCTAAAGAGGCCTTGTGAGTTGTCTTACTTGTGTCGCCCTTCTCTGCAAAGCCAGCACTGCAAAGCAGCTTACTGACATCTCGCTCTCCATGTGCAGATGAGTCCGTCAGTTGAACAATGTAAGTACCGTGAGACTTTGCAGTTATGCGTACATCCAGGATCTTGTCTGCAATTGATTTCGTGAAGAAGTCTGTAGCATTTTGGCTCCATTTCTCATCTTTTGGTCTAATACCGGCCAGTCTACACTTCAGTGCAAGTGCTGGCAACTCTTTAAACTTGTCAGGAAGGACTCCGAGATTGAACCAGTCAATCATCTCTGTGTTTCCGTAGTCAAAAAAGAAGACCCTGACCTTGTTCCCAGTGACTTCAGACACAGTCGCCCTGTAAAAAGTGTTGTCTTGTGATCTGGCAGCACAATAAAGGCCAACTTTTGGACATTCGACGACTCCCACACTGACCGGGTTGCTGTACAAATCAGCAAGATCATCCATCATTTGATTAAACGCATCTGCATATATCTGTGTATGAATCCAGAATTCTGAAGGGTTCTCCACATGTTGTACAACTGCCACGTGTGAAGAATTCAGAGGGAGATCTTCGGCAGGATACTTTGCCTGAACTTCCTTGGGATCTTCAGAGCGAGGTGGTGCAGTTTCCTGACATTTGATTCCATCTGGATGTGGAGGACTCGCACGGTTGTTGCGAACAGCATAATCTCCATGCGACTTTGAGTCCAGCAGACATCTCTCCTTTGTGCTAAACAGGTTGTTGATGTTTGTGTTTTCATCCCCATAGAGTGTTACGTAGTGGACTCCCTCTGACAGACTCTGGTACTCGAACTTGGCGATCACAGTCCTGTTCAGAAGTAGGGATTTCAAATATTTAATCTGGGCAGCCGTCCATCCAACGCCTTTGTCGATGACGCCGTGGAGAGAGCAGACATATGTGACAACAGGCATCCTGAAGAACTCTGTGGCCAGTGGTCTGATGTTCTCTGCTTGGACAAACTGTTTCTTCCCATAGTCAACATGCAGCACTTCAACCACATTATTGTCTGGAAAGACCTGTTGTAACATAGACCGATACCACCTTCCGTCACTTCCTCTTGAGGCACATGGGGAACCCAACGTTTCGGGTCTGGCGATGCCCGTTTCCACACGGCCTTCGTAGTGTTGTGTAATCTGCTCCGTTAGTTTCTTCAACTCTTGAGAAAACACCTTCAACTGACAGAAGACGCGCAGTGGGTTGGTTACCTCCGTGACAATGACCGTCTCTACGGTTTCCGTTTGCAGCTCTGGATACATGTACTGGTGCTGCTTCTCAATTTGCTCACGGGTCTCCAGTGGGTCATTTCTCATGGATGACTTCTGTGGAGATCCTGTAGAATTTGATGCCCCACTCTGCAATGACTTTGAAACGTAGAGCTTGAACTTTTCGGTGCTCAGCTTCTTGGCAAACCCCATTTCGTGCATCTGTCTAGATATGCAGGGAACATTCAGGAGGAACGTTCTATGGGGCACCAAGATGTCCTGGACACATGCATCAACCGTCTTTCCGCAGAGGGACTTCAGAAATTCTAAGGCCACTGGAGACCACCTGTTCTCGGGTGACAGGGGCAACACATTAGAGAGAACACAGAATTCCACTTCAGGGGGTAGGTGGAAAAACTCTTTCTGACCCCAAGCCAACATGCTAGTGGTGGCACCAAGAATTCTCCCTTCGTCAATAAGGAACACATTGTAACTTGAGCCATTTCTTGAGACTATGCGTACCCTATACCAAGTTTCATATATCTGAACCAAGCACACATCTCCAGGATTTCCCTCCAATTCACGAAAAGTTTCTCTGGGAAACTGAATGTCTTTTCGCAGGCGTTGATAAGCAATTTTTCTCTCTTGATCAAAATTGCCCCAAAGCTCCACAATATCACACTGGGGACTGCAGTTCACCCTTGTTATAAGAACTGAAATGTTTGAACCTGGTGTTGGGAGCCCAGGGATTGAACACATTTTGACGTTTTCAAAGTATTCTGTCTTCCATCAACTATCAATGTCCATCCAACAAAGCCTAAATGTCAAGGTCCAATGAGTCTAAGAAAAGAAGTCAGTGGATTAAATTCAGTATTTTGGACACAGTGTCATTGAGAAACTTTGATAACTGAGGTTTGATTAAAAAAAGTAACAAATACTTAGTAAATAATAGTCCCTTCACTTCGGGAACATTGAAGGAGAATGTAGCTTTTTTTTTACTTTTTACCAAATCTCAACTTTTTATGTACATGATATCTTATAGGAAAGGTCCAGACACTTTTTTTGGCGATTTCACTTGTTTTTGAGAAACTTACCCCAACCGGCGAGTCACTTCCTCATCCTCGTTGTGTCGTATGGGGCTCTGAAAAAAACATGAACCAATGCAGTTTGAGTTGCATAAAATCGAATATAACCTTGCGGATAAAGTTTGGAATGATAATTTCATATGTCTAAAGACCTGCATCACTATCCTGAGAGCTTTTCTGTTTCAAAAATAACATATTTGGGTGTTTTTGGAGCATTTGTTCATGGGTTTTTTCAGAGCCCCCGTACTGCACAACGAGGATGAGGAAGTAATAATTATAAAATAATTATAATAAGGTGGGTGCTTATATTTGTCCTATTTCACAAATGTACAAGTGTGCATTACATGCATGTGTGATTTGGTGGAGAGTGGGGTCACGGCCAGGATCTGCCATTATCAATAGTGACCCTGGATCAATTAGGGCACAGACAGATTTTGCACCTTGTCGGCTCGGGGATTTCTGGCCCAACATGCTAACCGCTAAGCTATCTGCTGACTCACTGGTTGGGGTAAGATTCTCAAAAACAAGTGAAATGGCAAAAAAAAAAAAAGTGTTTGGACCCTTCTATAACATGCCATTTACACCAAAGATAGAGATTTGGTTGTAAAAAGCAAACTTCTTTAAGTTTTATTGTACTATTCAATCAAAACCAGTAACTGGTGTTAAAGGAATGGTAGAAAATAACGTAATGTACTGTGGGAATACATATTATAATCATAGCCGAGTTGATTTGTTTCATACCGATAACATTGTTTGGTTGAGTAGACAACATGAGTCAGTGCATGTGCTATCGCATTACGAATTACCAGATAAAATATTGTTGAGTAGGCTACTAGTAGAATGCATCAAATGAACAGTGTTATTGATCGCTCCTTACCAGGTTGATTGAATAGCGCACCATGTATCAAAATTGTTTAACAAGAACTAATCAGTTCTCTCCTAAACTTTTCTAAAACTACTCAATACACCGACTGATCATTTAATAAAAACGGTCAATTAAATACAATAGGCCCATCTGAATTTTGCCAAGAAGGTGCATGGTTTACATTAGGGCACTGCACAATGGTTCGGGGAATAAAAACCCTGTTTTCAATACCTCACCTTGTCCTGGGTAAAATAAAGTTCATGATGCCTTTGACCTTAACAAGGGCCCCAGGACCAGTGGAAGCAAAATAGTTCCATAACATCAAAGATGCACTACCGTGTAGGTATGAGGTACTTTTCTGCATATGCTTCTGTTTTTCAACGCCAAGCCCACCACTGGTGTGCCCTTGTTAAGGTCAACGGCATCAGAACTTTACTAAATACCAGGACATTTTAGCCAAAAACCTGGTTGCCTCTGCCAGGAGGCTGACACTTGGCCGCAAGTGGATATTCCAGCAAGACAATAACCCCAAGCACTAATCCAAATCCACAAAGAAATTGTTAATTTCAGTCTCTGGACTTGAACCACATTGAAAACCTGTGGTTTGAATTGAAGAGGGCAGTCCATAAGGGCAGACAAAGGATATCAAGGATCTGGAAAGATTATGGAGGAATGGTCTAAGATCCCTCCCAACGTGTTCTCCAATCTCAAAACATTTGAGAAAAAGGCTCAGTGCCGTTAGGGGAGGGTGCTAGAGTATTGAAAACAGGGGTGCCAATAATTTTGACCCCTATCTTTTTTAGATTTGTTTTACTTGTTAAACAAAATCTCTTTCTCAGGGCAATTGTATTATTACACAATATAACTTCTACATTTTCTGAGCATACAATATAGCTCAGTAATTGTATTAGACAGTCTTTTTTGCTCATCTTTATCAAGGGTGCCAATAAATATGGACCTAACTGTATTTAAACTGATTATGCACTAATGTAAGATAAGATTGCCCTATCCCATCTGGACTGCCCTATCCCATCTGGACAAGAGGAATACCTATGTAAGAATGCTGTTCATTGACTATACTTCAGCATTCAACAACATAGTACCCTCCAAGCTCATCATTAAGCTCGAGGCCCTGGGTCTGAACCCCGCCCTGTGCAACTGGGTCCTGGACTTCCTGACGGGCCGCCCCCAGGTAGTGGAGGTAGGAAACAACATCTCCACTTCGCTGATCCTCAACACTGGGGCCCCACAAGGGTGCGTGCTCAGCCCCCTCCTGTACTCCCTGTTCACCCATGACTGCGTGGCCAAGCACGCCTCCAACTCAATCATCAAGTTTGCAGACGACAACAGTAGTAGGCTTGATTACCAACAATGACGAGACCGCCTACAGGTAGGAGGTGAGGGCTCTGGGAGTGTGGTGCCAGGAAAATAACCTCTCACTCAACGTCAAACAAAACAAAGGAGATGATCGTGGACTTCAAGAAACAGCAGAGGGTGCACCCCCTATCCACATCGACGGGACCGCAGTGGAGAAGGTGGAAAGCTTCAAGTTCCTTGGCGTACACGTCACTGACAAACTGAAATGGTCCACCCACGCAGACAATGTGGTGAAGAAGGTGCAACTGAGCCTCTTCAACCTCAGGAGGCTGAAGACATTTCGCTTGGCACCTAAAGCCCTGACAAACTTTTACAGATGCACAATTGAGAGCATCCTGTCGGGCTGTATCACCGCCTGGTACGGCAACTGCACCGCCCGCAACTGCAGGGCTCTCCAGAGGGTGGTGCGGTCTACCGAATGCATTATCGGGGGCAAACAACCTGCCCTCCAAGACACCTACAGCACCCGATGTCACAGGAAGGCCAAAAAGATCATCAACCACCTGAGCCACTGCCTGTTCACCCCGCTATCATCCAGAAGGCGAGGTCAGTACAGGTGCATCAAAGCTGGGACCGAGAGAATGAAAAACAGCTTCTATCTCAAGGCCATCAGACTGTTAAATAGCCATCAATAGCACATTAGAGGCTGCTGCTGCTGCCTATTGAAATCACTGGCCACTTTAAGAAATGGAACACTAGTCACTTTAATAATGTTTACATATCTTGCACTACTCATCTCATATGTATATACTGTATTCTATAATATTCTACTGTATCTTAGTCCATGCCGCTCTGTCATTGCTTGTCCATATATGTATTCTTAAATTCCATTCCTTACTAGATTTGTGTGTATATGTTGTGAAATTGTTAGATACTGCACTGTCGGAGCTAGAAGCACAAGCATTTCGCTACACCCGCAATAACATCTGCTAAACACGTGTATGTGACAAATAAAATTTGATTTGCCACTTTGGCATATCAAGGGAATTCAACATCCAGCGAGATTTGTGAAGTAGGCCTAAGCAATTACTCATTTTTTTTACTGCAATTCCTACGTCAACCTCAATCACACAGGAGATATGAACATTCAACATTCATGTATTGTATTGACATGACCTTGTGCAGTCTTCACCCGCAATGTTACACTGACCAGTTGATTTTATAAGGAAAGAAAACCTGTGAAATGACAGCAGCAGCAATACATTTTTCAAAGTAGATACAGAAGCCATGAAACTTTTCCTATTGGCTGTACTTGAGCAGGGTTCCCCAACTGATTTTATTTGGCCTCCCAAGTTGTGGGCTTTTTATTTATTGTTGGACATAAGACTGTAAAAACACCAGCAAATCAGCTCCAAGTGATTACAATTTTGGAAGTCTGTTCCAAAGCATTCCCTCACATACTAGAGATATACACTGAGTGTACAAAACATTAAGGACACCTGCTCTTTACATGACAAACTGACCAGGTGAATCCAGGTGAAAGCCATGATCCCTTATTGATGTCACTTGTTAAATCCACTACTATCACTGTAGATGAAAGGGAGGAGACAGGTTAAAGAAGGATTTTAAAGCCTTGAGACATGGATTGTGTGTGTGCTGTTCAGAGGGTGAATGGGCAAGAAAATATTTAAGTGCCTTTGAACAGTATGGTAGAAGATGCCAGGTGCACCGGTTTGAGTATGTCAACAACTGCGACGCTGCTGGGTTTTTCACGCTCAACAGTTTCCCGTGTGTATCAAGAATGGTCCACCAGCCAACTTGACAACTGTGGGAAGAATTGGAGTGAACATGGGCCAGCATCCCTGTGGAAGGCTTTCGACACCTTGTAGAGTCCATGCCCCGATGAATTGAGACTGTTCTGAGGGCAAAAGGGGGTGCAACTCCATATTAGGAAGGTTTTCCTAATGTTTTGTTTACTCAGTGTATGTGATCTTATACAAATGTTAACAAGGTTTGAAATTATTATAGTTATAGTCAATTGTTTTACCTGTTTGGCCTTGTTGCAATCTACAAATGATTTGTAATTATGTTCTGGGCCCCTGACCATCTGCTCAAGAAAAAAAGAAATTCAGCCAGTGACTTAATCTAGTTGATGATCCCTATACTAGAGAAATATAGTGGAATTCACAATCTTGATATACTGTAGCTTACCTTACCCTATAACCTAGGCAATCTTTTCAAATAATTCCCATTAGCCGACTCTCTAGGAACATCATACACATTCGATAATAACCCTTCCAATGAGCAAACCACTCATTTGGGCCTAGTTTACAGACATTTAAATAATGTAACAAAGCAGGCAAATGCTACAAAAGACATATCTTCCAAACACCTTTGTACATAGTCAAAATAGCAGTAGCCAACCAATAAAATGTTATGATACCATCAATCTCAGTCTGTCCGGGTCTTCCTTTCCATGAAGTCACTATCAACTTTGACGTTACTGCCACCATGTGGGTTAAAATGGTAATGGATAGTATTCTTATTCGACTCCAACAAGTTGACATGTCTTTTTGCCATTATGGGTTCACAATCACAACAATAGTTGTCGGTCAAATGTGTTTATCGTGCAGTAACATGTAGTATACTATTTTAAAACACCAAACCTGAAAGGCGGTGCTCTAACTACTAGCTAGCTTTCTACAGAACAGCAGGAATTGCAGCACATGGCCAATGCAACTGGCTATCGAACCAGTTCGGATAGCTAGCTGAGTAGCCATCTCAATAGCGATCTATGAACATGAATGAATGAACCAAATTCAGTAAAAACCCGTTAACTACACAATTGCACAGTTAAAATGACCGGTGTTAGCTGACAACCCACACAAACGACTAAAGTACAGTAACTATAGTAGCTAGTTTGATAACGTTAGCTTGGCTAAAATGCAACGAAGCTAGCCGGAGCAGTGCGCAAAAGACGACATTAGCTAAAGAAAGGCAAGCCGAAGTCAAAAGAAGTTGGCTAACTAACAGTAGCTAGATGAATTTAGGATTCATCGTCCACGTCTAAATAATTATCAGTAGTAGCTAGCTACTCACCCTTGCTTTGCAAATAGTTGTCCTTCCAGCGCTGATCAACGACGTCTCTTCAAAAAGGGCAGAAAAGGCACTTTAGAAACTTTCCTCAATTAATTAACTCGCTGGCTAACGTTAGTTGCGTTCTCTAACTAGCTAGGTGTCGCGCCATGGCGGGAGACTTCTCGTTCTCAAAAGGAATAACGACGTTACTCACGTAATCAACGTTCTGAAGCTAGTATTGTTGTGTAAATTAAATAAAATTTGATGTGTTCCGCTTATCAATAGGCTATAGCTACATTTGAAACTGTTGGTAATTTGAAGGCAGGGAAAGTAATACTATGCTTTGAAGATGCCGATGTTGTATGCAACTAGCAAGCTTCTTTTGCAGAAAGTGGAGTGAGTGACCGAATGCAAAAATTGCAAGGCAAAAAAATATGTTTGCACTTGGCTTCTATTTTTCGGGGAGCAGTGGTATCATCAAAGTACAGATAACGAGTTTTATGATCATCTGTATATTTAGCTTTCCCTGCCTGCACATTGAGAAAGAGCCTATGCCCTACACAAATCTACAAAAATTATGTCCCCAAAAATATGAATGTTGTCGGATGGAAAACATAGGTTACTTATATAGACAAATGATAATGAAAGATCGAAAGGTCAAATACATTTAGCCTACATTCTTTGAGGGGGTCATGATGATCTGGGTTCTAGGACCAAAGAAGATAGCCTGGTTGCCGTCTCTGTTCAGCTATTAAGTTCCACCCCTTGCCACTCCTAAATTTGGCAAATTACAGGAGTGTAAAGGAGTGGAATATTAGCTAGAAAGACTGGTACCCACACTACAAAGACTGGTCCACAGCAAACCATCTTTGACAGGTCTTTGCATAACAGTTTTATTATCAAGAGGCACTGCATAAAGACACCTCATCCTCATTGCAGGCAGAGGGGCTTGAGTTTGACCCTGAATTACAAGGCAAGGCCCCAACACATAAGCCTTTGTTTTCAAATCAAATTTTATTCGTCACATGCTTCGTAAACAACAGGTGTAGACTAACAGTGAAATGCTTACATACGGCCCTTCCCAACAATGCAGAGAAAGAAAATAGATAAATAATAGAAAAGTAAAACACGTAATAATAAAAGTAATACGTTTGCACTCCCCTCATCTCCAAAGTTGATCTGAATAGGTGAAAGCAATATTGTGGGAGTGTACTACATAGTGTATTACATTGAGATATTGCTACAATTCAATTCACTTCTCACATGAGTGCAGTGTATGCCTTTCATCATCAAACACAGGCTTGTGGATAAATAATAAAAAATAAAAAAGGCTTGAGGATAAATATGAAATGAAGATTTAGAAATACAGTCTATGGAGACTTTAATGACTGAAATTGAATTGAATTGAATTAACATTTCACGTTATCCCTAAATGACGTAACCGGAATTGGATCGTCTGGAATCGGAAATACGCTAAAAGAAATCTGCGTCTGTGTGTTGTCGACGACGAAAGCGGTTTGCATATTTTTTTCTTAGCGCATTTTGTACACAAAATATATAATCATGGCTATGCAAGCAGCTAAACGAGCTAATGTAAGTTCACATGTATCATGTTTTCGGGTTCAAATGATAGCTATAGCTAATCAACCTAGTCAGGTTTTGTTTATAGCTAGTGGGGTACGTTAGTTGGAAGCTAGCTCGCTAACTAGGTACTGTCATGCTAAGCTAAAGACATTGGCTTTATCGATTTAATAATAATAATTTGGTGGGTGCTTGTATTTGACCTATTTCACACATGTACAATATATGCTTTATCGTTAGCATTATTATATTAAGACGTACATATAAAACACCATTAAGCTGTGGGGAAATGTTAACGTTAGATAGCTAGTTAATTATTTTCACTCAAGCTAGCTAGCTAAGTTGCTTTCATTACATTACATTTACATTTTAGCTTTCAAATGAAAAAAAATTGGCCACATGCGCCGAATACAACAGGTGCAGACATTACAGTGAAATGCTTACTTACAGCCCTTAACCAACAGTGCATTTATTTTTAACAAAAAAGTAAAAATAAAACAACAACAAAAAAAGTGTTGAGAAAAAAAGAGCAGAAGTAAAATAAAATAACAGTAGGGAGGCTATATATACAGGGGGGGTACCGGTGCAGAGTCAATGTGCGGGGCACCGGCTAGTTGAGGTAGTTGAAGTAATATGTACATGTGGGTAGAGTTAAAGTGACTATGCATAAATAATTAACAGAGTAGCAGCAGCGTAAAAGGATGGGGTGGGGGGGGCAGTGCAAATAGTCCGGTAGCCATGATTAGCCATTCAGGAGTCTTATGGCTTGGGGGTAGAAGCTGTTGAGAAGTCTTTTGGACCTAGACTTGGCACTCCGGTACCGCTTGCCGTGCGGTAGCAGAGAGAACAGTCTATGACTAGGGTGGCTGGAGTCTTTGACAAATTTGAGGGCCTTCCTCTGACACCGCCTGGTATAGAGGTCCTGGATGGCAGGAAGCTTGGCCCCAGTGATGTACTGGGCCGTACGCACTACCCTCTGTAGTGCCTTGCAGTCGGAGGCCAAGCAGTTGCCATACCAGGCGGTGATGCAACCAGTCAGGATGCTCTCGATGGTGCAGCTGTATAATTTTTTGAGGATCTGAGGACCCATGCCAAATCTTTTCAGTCTCCTGAGGGGGAATAGGCTTTGTCGTGCCCTCTTCACGACTGTCTTGGTGTGTTTGGACCATGATAGTTTGTTGGTGATGTGGACACCAAGGAACTTGAAGCTCTCAACCTGCTCCGCTACAGCCCCTTCGATGGGAATGGGGGCATGCTCGGTCCTCCTTTTCCTGTAGTCCACAATCATCTCCTTTGTCTTGGGGAGGGAGGGAGAGGTTGTTATCCTGGCACCACACGGCCAGGTCTCTGACCTCCTCCCTATAGGCTGTCTCCTCGTTGTCGGTGATCAGGCCTACCACTGTTGTGTCGTCTGCAAACTTAATGATGGTGTTGGAGTTGTGCCTGGCCATGCAGTCATGGGTGAACAGGGAGTACAGGAGGGGACTGAGCACGCACCCCTGAGGGGCCCCCGTGTTGAGGATCAGTGTGGCAGATGTGTTGTTACCTACCCTTACCACCTGGGGGCGGCCCGTCAGGAAGTCCAGGATCCAGTTGCAGAGGGAGGTGTTTTGTCCCAGGATCCTTAGCTTAGTGATGAGCTTTGAGGGCACTATGGTGTTGAATGCTGAGCTGTAGTCAATGAATAGCATTCTCACGTAGGTGTTCCTCTTGTCCAGGTGGGAAAGGGCAGTGTGGAGTGCAATAGAGATTGCATCATCTGTGGATCTGTTGGGGTGGTATGCAAATTGGAGTGGGTCTAGGGTTTCTGGGATAATGCAACTACGTAACTAACATTACTTAGCTTGATCATGTACTGTTTACACAACTTGTCAGAGTTTATACTCGTTTTACGTTATTTGGTTATAAATAAATGGAGCTTATCAGTTGCAAATGCTGTTTCCTATGCAGATTCGATTACCACCTGAAGTCAACAGAATACTCTACATTAGAAATCTACCATACAAGATCACAGCTGAAGAAATGTACGACATCTTTGGGAAATATGGACCAATACGGCAGATTCGAACGTAAGTGGAAGATTGTTGATCTGGATGAAATGCTCACTTATACCATGGGTGATGTAGTTTACAGAGTTTATGTATCGTCTCCTTGTGTGTAGGCTAGTCTGCAGAACTGTGGCAGGTATTCAACCACAAAGTCTCATCGTTGTCTTGTCTAAATGTATGTATTCTTGTGCCCTGTTTTTCAGTGGAAACACACCGGAATCAAGAGGGACAGCTTATGTGGTCTACGAGGACATCTTTGATGCCAAGAACGCCTGCGATCACCTTTCTGGATTCAACGTCTGCAACAGATATCTTGTAGTTTTATACTACAATGCAAACAGGGTACGTAGGCCTATAATCTCATCAATCAAGGATCTGACAAAGTCTCCTCTAACCATTGTTGATCAATCTTCTCAAAGGGACTAATAACTTTCATAGCTTTGCACATAGAGAAATTACATACTGAACAAACAGTGTAGGCCAGGGCTCACCAACCCTCTTCCCGGAGAGCTACCCTCCTGAAGGTTTTCATTCCAACCATAATCGAGCGCACCTGATTCTAATAATTAGCTGGTTTCAGCGAAAACCGACAGGAGGGTAGCTTTCCAGGAACATGGTTGGTGAGCCCTGGTGTTGGCATTAGTCAATGCTGGTACATTACATTTGACCCTCTAGGGGTCTGGAGGAAGAGAGTCAAACTGCTTATTTTTATTAAACTGAGACTCAGCAATATTATGCTGCTGCGAGCAACTGGATGAACCACAGATATTGCAGATGAGCGCGATGCAAGACAACACACAGAGGATCTGCACATGTACACGGATGTGCCTCACTCTGCTGCAACGTGTGATAGCTGCGGGACCAAAACAGTGAAGAAGTTTAGCCTCGCGCTTCGCACTTTTAGTTGTTGCGGAAGTCGGCCCGATATTTCTGTTTACTTTGTTCGTCACTGACTCTACCTTTTTAAGGCACTAATTTGAGGTAAATGTTGTAATCAATGTGTTCATTTTTTTTATTTATCTGACAGGTCGACCTTTCTCTGGTTGTGTCACGTGTAAACCGTGTAAAGTTTTGCAGTTAAACATCCATAACTCATGATTTTCATTCCACTGTTTGTCTCACAGGCGTTCCAGAAGATGGACACCAAGAAGAAAGAGGAGCAGCTGAAGCTTCTGAAGGAGAAATATGGCATCAACACAGATCCCCCAAAATAGTCTCCCCTCTTCCCCCTTTGGCACAGAATGTACATTTTGACATCTGTACAAATTCACCTCTTGCTTGATGTAAGCCAATAATGTTTGCTTGTAGGACTCTTGTCTCCTGAAATGTGTATTTACATCAATGTTTTTTTGTTGAAAAAAAAATAACACATTTGTAGATAATCTTAAATTGTCCAATTGCTAAAGTTAACTGATTTGTGTTTTGTAATTGGGTAATGTCTTGATTATCAAGTATATTAGGGTCAATTTTTGGGATAAATCCCTAGCATATGGGTATTTTTCTACTGATTGCTATGTGATAGAGGTTGCATTTTACAGCCTTTGACAGTCTTTGTTGTTTTATTTTAGTTTTGGTATGTCTCTTTGGTGTGCATATTGAACACATACAATCTCTGTGGAAAAATCTTCTGCAGTTTGATGTAAACATATGCATAAAAAAACAGTAATTCATACAAATTCACTTTTTAGTTTTTAGATTCTGTCAAATAAGTTTGTATTTTCTATAAAATAAATGGTCCTTTTATAAAAGCTGCTGGCCATACGTCTTGCATGAATGCACTTCTGTTATAGCGCTGTCCTCTTGCTGACCCCATAAAGGTCAACAGTAGTGTATGTTCCAGCCCAGGTCAAAGTAGAGACATAGGTCATGGTCACTCATAGACAGGCACACAGGACTGCCTGCAGCTCTATTTAATTCTACATACGCAATGTGCAGGGTCTTTCACACTATCCTGAACCAGGGATATTTTCAGTCAGTATTGCACAGTCCAGTCAGCCTGCTTTCTTTTCACATAGCTTTGTATCATGACTAACAACATATTTGTCACTGGGCCAGTTCAACTTGCATTTGCTACTTACCTCGACTAACCTGTGCCCCTGCACATTGACTCTGTACCGGTACCCCCTGTATGTAGCCTCGCTACTGCTGCTCTTTAATTATTTTTTACTTAACTTATTTTCCTTAACTGCATTGTTGGTTAAGTGCTTGTAAGTAAGCATTTCACTGTAAGGTCTACACCTGTTGTATTCGGTGCATGTGACAAATAAGATTTGATTTGAGACATTCTGGAGAGTGGTAGATCTATACCCAAGACATCCTCAAGAAGACAACCTCTACCATTGGTTTGCCTGCTTATTCTAATATCAAGAACACAACTATACAGATTGTGGGTTTATATGCAGTACTGCATACTGTCACAACCCCCCTCAATTGTGCGGCGCGCAATTGGCCCAGAGTCGTCCGGGTTTGGCCAGGGTAGGCCGTCGTTTTAAATAAGAATTTGTTCTTAACTGACTTGCCTAGTTAAAGGTTAAATAAAATAAATCTAGTATAGTTACTGTCATTATGTGCAATCTGATTCTAATTCACACCTTCAGAAAACAGCCCATAGTTATTTTATTAGTTTAAATCACAACACAAGGAGTAGTGCAGCCATGTCATCAGGGACACAATACATGCTACATGTACAAAATAATCATTTAGTTTACATGGTTGCCATTGTTTACATTTGGTATCTGATGATAATAATAATAGTTTTTTTAAGTACAAACATTTCTGGGCAAAGATGTTCATGTAAAGTTTTAGATTACAAACTGTCAGCCTAATCACTTGAGGAATCGTGATGGATTTGGTCTTGGCATCGCAGTCAATTTGAATATGAATATGATTCAAATAACTCCTCCCAAATGTGCAGATGGCATGTGAAACAAAATGGGTAGTTAGTTACCAAATTGTAATAGTGAGTTATACAAGCAGGGTCTGCAATCTTTAAACTAATATGTACAGGGGAATTATTTAATATTATCCAGTCAGGCTGGGGTCTTAAAGCCTGGTCCCAGATCTGTTTGTGCCGTCTTGCCAACTCCTATGTTGTGCTGTTACAATGACCCATAGGAGTTGTAAGACCGCACAAACCAATCTGGGACCAGGCTAGGGGTCTGAGGCTATTTCCAAGCTGTTGTCTTGCGTGGATGACAGGATACACTGCACCTGAAAAGGAAGGAGCTACTATACAATTTGTATGCAGTATGTGATAGAGGAATAAAAAAGTTGAAAAAGTTTATCAATAAAGAGCAGCGTATCTTTGGGTACACTTTGGGCAAACTGTATAGCCTACCAAAACACATGGCTTAAGGGGTTTAGTCCTTTTGGCTTGGTTCATAAGGAATGGCATTCACTAGTTCCTTCAACACATTGCTCTTTTTTTTACACTCATTTTTAAACTGAGAGAGACAAACAGTATGAGGTGATAATAATTGATGTCTAACACAGTGTTATACTGGCCTTAGTTATTTAGTTCTTTACACCGATGAGTGTTATTAATAAACCCATGACAGGAACTTCATTGAATTCAGCACATTGATATGCAACCTGTATCTTCATTGAAGAAATGGTGTGATGACATAGGACTAAAACTAATTGGACCAATAGTAGGTAGGATAAAATACACTTAAAACCTCTTCATTGTTAAAGGGCTGAGTTAATTTTCAGATAGCTTTTTATATTACAACCTCTCATTGGTTATGACTCACAGGGTATAATTCCCCAGACAATACTGATGGTTTTATTTCAATTTATTTAATTTATTTTAGACCAACATTTTTGTTGTATTATTCCAGACTATTGGTTTTGTCGTTGTTAAATATGCCACATTCAATATCTCCTCATTCAATATCTCCTCATTCAATATCTCCTCATTCAAAATGGGCTCAAGAGATGGTAGGTTCTAAATAGGGGTGCAACAGGGATTTTTTAGCAACATAACTATTATTATCTACAAGGTACATGCTCCCTCAGGTACGGCAGTCAAAAATAAACTATTGACGAAACACCAAAAATACATCCCATACATCAATACTTGTAGAAGGATCTATACCGTAATATGATTTTTCCTATTCAATTATTATTATATTTTATGTTTAACTGTTTAACTGCATTTAATTGATAAGGCTTTGTCTTCACTATTCTTATAGAATGCAAAATGAGGAGATCATTTTTAAGGCAAAACCTAAAGGCATGCAAATTACCAACATTTATTTTCACCAACAGTACAAGCACGTTTGGAAGGGAAAGTGTTTGATGAATAGGCTACTAATCCATCTCTTCATCTATCCAAATCAAATCTTTTATAAGAATGGATATATGGTTTATCAGAAACAGTTACATTACCATAGGAATTTGGTTTGGTTGACATTACTCAATATATGAAACACGTAGCTAGTGTTAGTAAACTCAGAACAATAAGTAGTAGCGTAATTCAACATAGCACATCACTGATGCTCAAGCTCCAGTGGAATGAGACTGTATCTATGGGAAATACATTTCACACTTCACATTTTGGCAGTTGATTTTAAATAATTTAAATATAATATTTATATTTATATATCTCTATATATATTTGTGCGTGGTGTGAATATGTAGTGAGTGTGTGGTGATGCGTGTGTATCTTCATGGGGTGTGTCTCGGTAGGTGTGTGTGTGTGTGTCTATGTAAATCTTTTATAGCAAATAAACATTCTCATGCACACAAGTGTTTCAAACACAAGAAGCAAATCCATTGAAAGGTAGTCCAAGCATATTTTTTTTTCAGTGGAAATAGCTGCAAACTGAATGGAACATGAATCTTCTGTGCAGTCCGTGGCGGTTCTCAAGCCTCCCTCTCCTCTATTTCTGCAGGTCACACTGCAGGAGTAATACAATGGAGGGGTCACTCTTTGCTGCCTCTTTGAACTCGTCCAGTGATATCTGGTCGTCGTTGTTCTTGTCCATCTTGCTGAAGATCTTGTCCACTCGCTGCTGGGGCGTCAGGCCGTCCTCGTTCATCTTCATCATGATCACAGTCCCCACCATCTTGTAGATGGCCTTAACAGAGGCGGAGAAATGATAGTTCAGTCATTGTTTACTTAAGAGGACATTTGGGGCTAGAGGAGGAAATGTCAAAAATGAATTAGGTAAAGAGTATGGCTGGGACGATACCAGTATGACGATAATCGTTAGTATCGTGGCAAGGAAACAAAACACGAAGAGGATTTAACTTCTTTAGGAAAATAGCACTAATGTTGGAAACAAACATCATTATGTTGTCATCCAGAGTCACATTTATTTGTTTTCCAAGCTATAGCACACATTGTTTTACTTACAGTAGGTTTTTAAAGGACCAAAGAGTTCGGTCCACTTCGTGTTTTCATTTTTTGCCATGGAAAAAATATTGCGATCCTGGTATTGTCCCGGCCCTAGTAAAGAGTAAACCCTGGCCGTAAATTGGAGAACAAAAGTAATTTTTTGAGATACTCATATCTATGACTAATATCTCAATACTCATATGACATGAATGGCCTAAATGTCACCCTATTCCCTATAAAGTGCACTACATAGAGAACAGGGTGCCATTTGGCTCTCAGCATATGATTCATGATTTATCTCTATGGGCTGAACTCTGAACTTTACCTCGATGATCTCCAGCATCTCCACCCGTGTGATCTTGCCGTCTCCATCCAGGTCGTACATGTTGAAGGCCCAGTTGAGTTTCTGTTCGAAGCTGCCTCGCGATGTGATGGACAGGGCACAGATGAACTCTCTGAAGTCGATGGTGCCGTCCCCGTTCTTATCAAAGGTCCTGAACGCATGCTGGGCAAACTTTGATGCATCTCCGTAGGGGAAAAACTTAAAGAGAGAAAGAGAACACAAGAGATCGCATTTGTATTAGTTAGAAGGGGAACCCCGGCCTTATAGACAGTGTCATCAATCATTCAAGACGATATCACATGTAGCTGGCTATACCTTTGATACACAGGAGGCTGGTGGGAGGAGCTATAGGAGGACGGGTTCATTGTAAAGACTGGAATAGAATAGGTGGAACGGTATCGTGTGTGTGTCTGATTGTGTGTCTGACGCTCAGTGTGTATGACACAAGCCCTGCAGCATATTGTTGAGATCCAGCAAAGGACTGCAATGCGGACCTAAGCTTTGTAGTCAGTCTGGGAGAGGGAGAGGAGGAGAAGAGCTGAGGAGAGGAGAGGAGAAAAGTGGAGAGGAAAAGGGGAGAGGGAGAGAGAGGTGAGAGGCAAGGCAAATAGAAAAAAGGAGAAGAGGAGTGAGAGGAGAGGATAGAGCGGGGATCACCCTCCATTCATCAGAGGGGAACATTGTGGTGTTTCAACATGATTAAGCTCTCAAAAGGCAGCCATTTCCAGCCATTTCAAGCCATTTCCAGCCATTTCCAGCCATTTCCAGCCATTTCCAGCCATTTCCAGCCATTGACTTTAAACAGCGCCTGCCTACTTTAGAGCAGTGGCCTGACATTTTTTTTGGATATTTTGTTTTGTTTTGATTATACTTTTTTCTCCAGAAATAATAACAGTTGGGAGTATACAGTTGAAGTCGGAAGTTTACATACACTTAAGTTGGAGTCATTAAAACGTGTTTTTCAACCACTCCACACATTTCTTGTTAACAAACTATCGTTTTGGCAAGTCGGTTAGGACATTTACTTTGTGCATGACACAAGTAATTTTTCCAACAATTGTTTACAGACAGATTATTTCACTTATAATTCACTGTATCACAATTCCAGTGGGTCAGAAGTTTACATACACTAAGTTGACTGTGCCTTTAAACAGCTTGGGAAATTCCAGAAAATGATGTCATGGCTTTAGAAGCTTCTGATAGGCTAATTGACATCATTTGAGTCAATTGGAGGTGTACCTATGGATGTATTTCAAGGTCTACCTTCAAACTCAGTGCCTCTTTGCTTGACATCATGGGAAAATCAAAAGAAATCAGCCAAGACCTCAGAAATTTTTTTGTAGACCTCCACAAGTCTGGTTCATCCTTGGGAGCAATTTCCAAACGCCTGAAGGTACCACGTTCATCTGTACAAACAATAGTATGCAAGTATAAACACCATGGGACCACGCAGCCGTCATACCGCTCAGGAAGGAGACGCGTTCTGTCTCCTAGAGATGAACGTACTATGGTGCGAAAAGTGCAAATCAATCCCAGAACAACAGCAAAAGGACCTTGTGAAGATGCTGGAGGAAACAGGTACAAAAGTATCTATATCCACAGTAAAACGAGTCCTATATCGACATAACCTGAAAGGCCGCTCAGCAAGGAAGAAGCCACTGCCACCGCCATAAAAAAGCCAGACTACAGTTTGCAACTGCACATGGGGACAAAGATCGTACTTTTTGGAGAAATGTCCTCTGGTCTGATGAAACAAAAATAGAACTGTTTGGCCATAATGACCATCGTTATGTTTGGAGGAAAAACGGGGTGGCTTGCAAGCCGAAGAACACCATCCCAACCGTGAAGCACGGGGGTGGCAGCATCATGCTGTGGGGGTGCTTTGCTGCAGGAGGGACTGGTGCACTTCACAAAATAGATGGGATCATGATGAAGGAAAATTATGTGGATATATTGAAGCAACATCTCAAGACATCAGTCAGGAAGTTAAAGCTTGGTCGCAAATGGGTCTTCCAAATGGACAATGACCCCAAGCATACAAGGACAACAAAGTCAAGGTATTGGAGTGGCCATAACAAAGCCCTCACCTCAATCCTATAGAAAATGTGTGGGCAGAACTGAAAAAGAGTGTGCGAGCAAGGATGCCTACAAACCTGACTCAGTTACACCCGCTCATTCAGGAGGAATGGGCCAAAATTCATCCAACTTATTGTGGGAAGCTTGTGGAAGGCTACCCGAAACATTTGACCCAAGTTAAACAATTTAAAGGCAATGCTACCAAATACTAATTGAGTGTATGTAAACTTCTGACCCACTGGGAATGTGATGAAAGAAATAATTATCTCTACTATTATTCTGACATTTCACATTCTTAAAATAAAGTGGTGATCCTAACTGACCTAAGACAGGGAATTGTTACTAGGATTAAATGTCAGGAATTGTGAAAAACTGAGGTAAATGTATTTGGCTAAGGTGTATGTAAACTTCCGACTTCAACTGTATATGATATTGTAAGCAATTTTACATTACAAAAGGCATTTAATCTGATAAAACTGACTCTTAAATTGACAGCTAAGATATTTTATGTAAAAAAAATGCTGCGACTCCGCTAATGGTGGTTTGGTGGTCCCCGGAACAAAAAAGGTTGGTCTGAAATGGCTCCCCACTAGGTCTGGTCAAAAGTAGTGCACTTAAAAGGGAATAGGGTGCCATTTGGGATGCACACCTTGAGTGTTCCTCCCTCTAAGTTCACAGTCAGTGGTGTAGTGGAGGGTAAATGCAAATAAACGCAGTTTAATTAATTGAAAGTATTGGGAGTGTTACTTTTTTCACCGCGACCGGTGAGTTTACCCCCATATATTTCTACCACTACATCACCGCACTGCCAACTCCGTGGCCTTGTGGTTAGAGTGTCTGCCCTGAGATTGGAAGGTTGTGAGTTCAATCCCTGGCCGAGTCATACCAAAAAGGGGACCTGGTGCATCTCCATTTGGCACTACAAGCTAGAGCATTAAGGAGAAAGATTGGGGGTAAGGACCTGTGATAGACTAGTGTTCTGTCCAGGGGGGGTACATCAAGCTGCCTCACGCTACAGAACCAGGAGATAGGCTCCTGCCCTATGAGCTGCTAAGGCTTGTGCAAGGCTATTTACATCACTGCACCCAGTGATAAACAAACGAGTGTTCAGTACCAATCCGAAAGGCTTAATAAATATCATTTATAATTCTGCCTAAATCTTAGCCTATAGTCCCATCAGTTTTATTATCATGTCACATGATGAGGACATCATCATCAAGAAATCATTCATTTGTTCATCTGTTTTAGGGAGGATGATGTCCCAAAATGTAAATAAAAGTGATTTACTGCACCAGTACCTGTCCCTGTTCAGTCCCTGCTCCTGTTCAGTACCTGTCCCTGTTCAGTACCTGTCCAGTACCTGTCCCTGTTCAGTACCTGTCCCTGTTCCGTACCTGTTCAGTACCTGTCCCTGTTCAGTACCTGTCCCTGTTCCGTACCTGTTCAGTACCTGTCCCTGTTCAGTACCTGTCCCTGTTCAGTACCTGTCCCAGTTCAGTTCCTGTTCAGTACCTGTCCCTGTTCAGTACCTGTCCCAGTTCAGTTCCTGTTCAGTACCTGTCCCTGTTCAGTCGCAGGACCTGTCCAGTACCTGTCCCTGTTCAGTACCATTTCAGTACCTGTCCCTGTTCAGTACCATTTCAGTACCTGTCCCTGTTCAGTACCTGTCCCTGTTCAGTCAGGAGGGTCAGGACAGGAGAGAGGGGAAGAAATACCAAAGGAAAAGTCCTGCAGAAGTGGAGAGAGAGAGATAGAGAGAAAGAGAGAGAAGAGAGAGAAGAGATAGCAACTCACAAATAGAGAGGGAGAGGGTAAGAGAGAGAGTACATGGAGAGAGAATAAGAAAGAGATGGAGAGAGAGCGACTGTGCATCTTCCGCTGATTATTCCTCCGTGAGAATCTGTCCGGTTATTAAACACTTCGTTATGAAAACATTTTTTTTTTTAATCGCTCTGGATAAATGACTAAAATATAAATGTAAAATGTAAAAGCGCTAGAGAGAACTGGGGCAGGACAATTGGACTGACTGACTGTGAAACGTCTCCTTTTAAGCTCCAATTATCTGATCCTTTCCCTTCCTGTCCTTATCTGATATGGAGGCTATGCATTGGTTAAAAAACAAGAAAGAAAAAAGAGCAATACATGGAGATTTAGTAGCGGCAGGTACTGGTCATAGTAGCCTGAACTGAAACTGATATGCTCAGTTTCATAATTGTTAATGATGATGACCCAACACACACAATGCCTCGATGAATTACCAGTTAATATCCCCTGATAACGGCCAGATAATTAGAAAACAGCCATAACTGATATTTTATCACCACCATATTTTACAGTCCATGTGTGGGTTTATTTTCTGTTTATGCGTCCTTATTTCGACGCTCTATTTTCATGTCATCCAACAAATGTAAACGCCTGGAGTTTGCTAAACGGCACTGGCACTTGGATTGGAACCGGTGCTTTGGTCAGATGACATGAAAATAGATATCTTTGGCCACGCCCACCAGTGGTGGGTTTGGCATCGAAATGAGAATGCATGAGCAGAAAATAACCTCATACCTACTGTAAAATATGGTGTTTGATGTTATGGGGCTATTTTGTTTCCACTGGTCCTGTGGCCCTTGTTAAGGTCAATGGCATCATAAACCTTACCCAGTATCAAGATATTTTTGCAAAAAACCTGGTTGCCTCTGCCAGGAGGCTGAAAACGCAAGTGGATCTTCCAGCAAGACAATAACCGCAAGCACTAATCAAAATCCACAAAGAAATGGTTAAATGGCCACATAATCAACATTTTGCATCTCAGTCGCTGGACTTGAAACCAATTGAAAACCTGGGTTTGAATTGAAGTGGGCAGTCTATAAGCGCAGGCGAAGGATATCAAGGATCTGGAAGGATTCTGTATGGAGGAACGGTCTAAGATCCCTGCCAATGTGTTTTCCAATCTCATAAAACATTTGAGAAAAAGGTTCAGTGCCGTTATCCTCGCAAGGTGAGTTATTGAAAGGTATTGAAAACAGGGGTGTACATTTTGACCGCTACCTTTTTGATTAAAAAAATGTATTACTTGTTAGACAGTACCTCTGTAGCTCAGCTGGTAGAGCGCGGCGCTTGTAACGCCAGGGTAGTGGGTTCGATCCCCGGGACCACCCATAAACAAAAAAAAATTTATGCACGCATGACTGTAAGTCGCTTTGGATAAAAGCGTCTGCTAAATGGCATATTATTATTATTATTAGACTAAATCTCTTTCTCTGAGCAATTGTATTATTATGAAATAATAAACTCTCCCCAAAAATGTGAACATCATAGCTCAGTATTTGAATTATTTCTTTTATACAGTCATTTTTGCTCATCTTATCAAGGGTGCCATTAATTTCAGACCCCACTGTATATATATATATACACTACCGGTCAAAGGTTTTAGAACACCTACTCATTCAAGGGTTTTTCTTTATTTTTAATATTTTCTACATTGTAGAATAATAGTGAAGACATCAACACTATGAAATAACACATACGGAATCATCTAGTAACCAAAAAAGTGTTAAACAAATCAAAATATATTTTAGATTTGACATTCTTCAAATAGCCACCCTTTGCCGTGACAGCTTTGCACACTCTTGGCATTCTCTCAACCAGCTTCACCTGGAATGCTTTTCCAACAGTCTTGAAGGAGTTCCCACATATGCTGAGCACTTGTTGGCTGCTTTTTCTTCACTCTGCGGTCCAACTCATCCCAAACCATCTCAATTGGGTTGAGGTCGGGGGATTGTGGAGGCCAGGTCATCAGATGCAGCACTCCATCACTCTCCTTCTTGGTAAAATAAACCTTACACAGCCTGGAGGTGTGCTGGGTCATTGTCCTGTTGAAAAACACATGATTGTCCCACTAAGCCCAAACCTGATGGTTGGTAGCATTGCCCCCCCCTAGGGAGGGGAGCTGTTAGCCTGTTACTGAATATGGCTATTGGCAGGGAGAGGGAGCTGTTAGCCTGTTACTGATTATTGCTATTGGCAGGGAGAGGGAGCTGTTAGCCTGTTACTGAATATGGCTGTTGGCAGGGAGAGGGAGTTGTTAGCCTGTTACTGCATATGGCTGTTGGCAGGGAGAGGGAGCTGTTAGCCTGTTACTGAATATGGCTATTGGCAGGGAGAGGGAGCTGTTAGCCTGTTACTGAATATGGCTGTTGGCAGGGAGAGGGAGCTGTTAGCCTGTTACTGCATATGGCTGTTGGCAGGGAGAGGGAGCTGTTAGCCTGTTACTGCATATGGCTGTTGGCAGGGAGAGGGAGCTGTTAGCCTGTTACTGAATATGGCTGTTGGCAGGGAGAGGGAGCTGTTAGCCTGTTACTGAATATGGCTGTTGGCAGGGAGAGGGAGCTGTTAGCCTGTTACTGAATATGGCTGTTAGCAGGGGAGAGGGAGCTGTTAGCCTGTTGCTGAATATAGCTGTTAGCAGGGGAGAGGGAGCTGTTAGCCTGTTACTGAATATGGCTGTTAGCAGGGAGAGGGAGCTGTTAGCCTGTTACTGAATATGGCTGTTAGCAGGGGAGAGGGAACTGTTAGCCTGTTACTGAATATGGCTGTTGGCAGGGAGAGGGAGCTGTTAGCCTGTTACTGAATATGGCTGTTGGCAGGGAGAGGGAGCTGTTAGCCTGTTACTGAATATGGCTGTTAGCAGGGAGAGGGAGCTGTTAGCCTGTTATTGAATATAGCTGTTGGCAGGGAGAGGGACCTGTTAGCCTGTTACTGAATATGGCTGTTGGCATGGAGGGGGAGCTGTTAGCCTGTTAATGAATATGGCTGTTGGCAGGGAGAGGGAGCTGTTAGCCTGTTACTGAATATGGCTGTTGGCAGGGAGAGGGAGCTGTTAGCCTGTTATTGAATATGGCTGTTGGCAGGGAGAGGGAAATGTTAGCCTGTTACTGAATATGGCTGTTGGCAGGGAGAGGGAGCTGTTAGCCTGTTACTGAATATGGCTGTTAGCAGTCGAGAGGGAGCTGTTAGCCTGTTACTGAAAATGGCTGTTGGCAGGGAGAGGGAGCTGTTAGCCTGTTACTGAATATGGCTGTTGGCAGGGAGAGGGAGATGTTAGCCTGTTATTGAATATAGCTGTTGGCAGGAAGAGGGAGCTGTTAGCCTGTTGCTGAATATAGCTGTAATCAGGGGAGAGGGAGCTGTTAGCCTGTTACTGAATATGGCTGTTAGCAGGGAGAGGGAGCTGTTAGCAGGGAGAGGGAGCTGTTAGCCTGTTACTGAAAATGGCTGTTAGCAGGGAGAGGCATCTGTTAGCCTGTTACTGAATATGGCTGTTAGCAGGGAGAGGGAACTGTTAGCAGGGAGAGGGAGCTGTTAGCCTGTTACTTAATATGGCTGTTGGCAGGGAGAGGGAGCTGTTAGCCTGTTACTGAATATGGCTGTTAGCAGGGGAGAGGGAGCTGTTAGCCTGTTACTGAATATGGCTGTTAGCAGGGAGAGGGAGCTGTTAGCCTGTTACTGAATATGGCTGTTAGCAGGGGAGAGGGAACTGTTAGCCTGTTACTGAATATGGCTGTTGGCAGGGAGAGGGAGCTGTTAGCCTGTTACTGAATATGGCTGTTGGCAGGGTGAGGGAGCTGTTAGCCTGTTACTGAATATGGCTGTTAGCAGGGGAGAGGGAGCTGTTAGCCTGTTACTGAATATGGCTGTTGGCAGGGGAGAGGGAGCTGTTAGCCTGTTACTGAAAATGGCTGTTGGCAGGGAGAGGGAGCTGTTAGCCTGTTATTGAATATAGCTGTTGGCAGGGAGAGGGAGCTGTTAGCCTGTTGCTGAATATAGCTGTAAGCAGGGGAGAGGGAGCTGTTAGCCTGTTACTGAATATGGCTGTTAACAGGGAGAGGGAGCTGTTAGCAGGGAGAGGGAGCTGTTAGCCTGTTACTGAATATGGATGTTAGCAGGGAGAGGGAGCTGTTAGCCTGTTGCTGAATATAGCTGTTAGTAGGGGAGAGGGAGCTGTTAGCCTGTTACTGAATATGGCTGTTGGCAGGGAGAGGGAGCTGTTAGCCTGTTACTGAATATGGCTGTTAGCAGGGGAGAGGGAGCTGTTAGCCTGTTGCTGAATATAGCTGTTAGTAGGGGAGAGGGAGCTGTTAGCCTGTTACTGAATATGGCTGTTAGCAGGGAGAGGGAGCTGTTAGCCTGTTACTGAATATGGCTGTTGGCAGGGAGAGGGAGATGTTAGCCTGTTATTGAATATAGCTGTTGGCAGGAAGAGGGAGCTGTTAGCCTGTTGCTGAATATAGCTGTAATCAGGGGAGAGGGAGCTGTTAGCCTGTTACTGAATATGGCTGTTAGCAGGGAGAGGGAGCTGTTAGCAGGGAGAGGGAGCTGTTAGCCTGTTACTGAAAATGGCTGTTAGCAGGGAGAGGCATCTGTTAGCCTGTTACTGAATATGGCTGTTAGCAGGGAGAGGGAGCTGTTAGCAGGGAGAGGGAGCTGTTAGCCTGTTACTTAATATGGCTGTTGGCAGGGAGAGGGAGCTGTTAGCCTGTTACTGAATATGGCTGTTAGCAGGGGAGAGGGAGCTGTTAGCCCGTTACTGAATATGGCTGTTAGCAGGGAGAGGGAACTGTTAGCCCGTTACTGAATATGGCTGTTGGCAGGGAGAGGGAGCTGTTAGCCTGTTACTGAATATGGCTGTTGGCAGGATGAGGGAGCTGTTAGCCTGTTACTGAATATGGCTGTTAGCAGGGGAGAGGGAGCTGTTAGCCTGTTACTGAATATGGCTGTTGGCAGGGGAGAGGGAGCAGTTAGCCTGTTACTGAAAATGGCTGTTGGCAGGGAGAGGGAGCTGTTAGCCTGTTATTGAATATAGCTGTTGGCAGGGAGAGGGAGCTGTTAGCCTGTTGCTGAATATAGCTGTAAGCAGGGGAGAGGGAGCTGTTAGCCTGTTACTGAATATGGCTGTTAACAGGGAGAGGGAGCTGTTAGCAGGGAGAGGGAGCTGTTAGCCTGTTACTGAATATGGCTGTTAGCAGGGAGAGGGAGCTGTTAGCCTGTTGCTGAATATAGCTGTTAGTAGGGGAGAGGGAGCTGTTAGCCTGTTACTGAATATGGCTGTTGGCAGGGAGAGGGAGCTGTTAGCCTGTTACTGAATATGGCTGTTAGCAGGGGAGAGGGAGCTGTTAGCCTGTTGCTGAATATAGCTGTTAGTAGGGGAGAAGGAGCTGTTAGCCTGTTACTGAATATGGCTGTTAGCAGGGAGAGGGAGCTGTTAGCCTGTTACTGAATATGGCTGTTAGCAGGGGAGCGGGAACTGTTAGTCTGTTACTGAATATGGCTGTTGGCAGGGAGAGGGAGCTGTTAACCTGTTACTGAATATGGCTGTTAGCAGGGAGAGGGAGCTGTTAGCAGGGAGAGGGAGCTGTTAGCCGGTTACTGAAAATGGCTGTTAGCAGGGAGAGGCATCTGTTAGCCTGTTACTGAATATGGCTGTTAGCAGGGAGAGGGAGCTGTTAGCAGGGAGAGGGAGCTGTTAGCCTGTTACTGAATATGGCTATTGGCAGGGAGAGGGAGCTGTTAGCCTGTTACTGAATATGGCTGTTAGCAGGGGAGAGGGAGCTGTTAGCCTGTTGCTGAATATAGCTGTTAGCAGGGGAGAGGGAGCTGTTAGCCTGTTACTGAATATGGCTGTTAGCAGGGAGAGGGAGCTGTTAGCCTGTTACTGAATATGGCTGTTAGCAGGGGAGAGGGAACTGTTAGCCTGTTACTGAATATGGCTGTTGGCAGGGAGAGGGAGCTGTTAGCCTGTTACTGAATATGGCTGTTGGCAGGGTGAGGGAGCTGTTAGCCTGTTACTGAATATGGCTGTCAGCAGGGGAGAGGGAACTGTTAGCCTGTTACTGAATATGGCTGTTGGCAGGGAGAGGGAGCTGTTAGCCTGTTACTGAATATGGCTGTTGGCAGGGTGAGGGAACTGTTAGCCTGTTACTGAATATGGCTGTTAGCAGGGGAGAGGGAACTGTTAGCCTGTTACTGAATATGGCTGTTGGCAGGGGAGAGGGAGCTGTTAGACTGTTATTGAATATGGCTGTTGGCAGGAAGAGGGAGCTGTTAGCCTGTTACTGAATATGGCTGTTAGCAGGGAGAGGGAGCTGTTAGCAGGGAGAGGGAGCTGTTAGCCTGTTACTGAATATGGCTGTTGGCAGGGAGAGGGAGCTGTTAGCCTGTTACTGAATATGGCTGTTAGCAGGGGAGAGGGAACTGTTAGCCTGTTACTCAATATGGCTGTTGGCAGGGAGAGGGAGCTGTTAGCCTGTTACTGAATATGGCTTTTGGCAGGGAGAGGGAGCTGTTAGCCTGTTACTCAATATGGCTGTTGGCAGGGAGAGGGAGATGTTAGCCTGTTACTGAATATGGCTTTTGGCAGGGAGAGGGAGCTGTTAGCCTGTTACTGAATATGGCTGTTAGAAGGGGAGAGGGAGCTGTTAGCCTGTTGCTGAATATAGCTGTTAGCATGGAGAGGGAGCTGTTAGCCTGTTACTGAATATGGCTGTTGGCAGGGAGAGGGAGCTGTTAGCCTGTTACTGAATATGGCTGTTGGCAGGGAGAGGGAGCTGTTAGCCTGTTATTGACTATGGCTGTTGGCAGGGAGAGGGAGCTGTTAGCCTGTTACTGAATATGGCTGTTAGCAGGGAGAGGGAGCTGTTAGCCTGTTACTGAATATGGCTGTTAGCAGGGGAGAGGGAACTGTTAGCCTGTTACTGAATATGGCTGTTGGCAGGGAGAGGGAGCTGTTAGCCTGTTACTGAATATGGCTGTTAGCAGTGGAGAGGTAGCTGTTAGCCTGTTACTGAAAATGGCTGTTGGCAGGGAGAGGGAGCTGTTAGCCTGTTATTGAATATAGCTGTTGGCAGGGAGAGGGAGCTGTTAGCCTGTTGCTGAATATAGCTGTAAGCAGGGGAGAGGGAGCTGTTAGCCTGTTACTGAATATGGCTGTTAACAGGGAGAGGGAGCTGTTAGCAGGGAGAGGGAGCTGTTAGCCTGTTACTGAATATGGCTGTTAGCAGGGAGAGGGAGCTGTTAGCCTGTTACTGAATATGGCTGTTAGCAGGGAGAGGGAGCTGTTAGCAGGGAGAGGGAGCTGTTAGCCTGTTACTGAATATGGCTGTTGGCAGGGAGAGGGAGCTGTTAGCCTGTTACTGAATATGGCTGTTAGCAGGGGAGAGGGAGCTGTTAGCCTGTTGCTGAATATAGCTGTTAGTAGGGGAGAGGGAGCTGTTAGCCTGTTACCGAATATGGCTGTTAGCAGGGGATAGGGAGCTGTTAGCCTGTTACTGAATATGGCTGTTGGCAGGGAGAGGGAACTGTTAGCCTGTTACTGAATATGGCTGTTGGCAGGGAGAGGGAGCTGTTAGCCTGTTGCTGAATATAGCTGTTAGTAGGGGAGAGGGAGCTGTTAGCCTGTTACTGAATATGGCTGTTAGCAGGGAGAGGGAGCTGTTAGCCTGTTACTGAATATGGCTGTTAGCAGGGGAGCGGGAACTGTTAGCCTGTTACTGAATATGGCTGTTGGCAGGGAGAGGGAGCTGTTAACCTGTTACTGAATATGGCTGTTGGCAGGGAGAGTGAGCTGTTAGCCTGTTACTGAATATGGCTGTTAGCAGGGGAGAGGGAGCTGTTAGCCTGTTACTGAATATGGCTGTTGGCAGGGGATAGGGAGCTGTTAGCCTGTTATTGAATATGGCTGTTGGCAGGGAGAGGGAGCTGTTAGCCTGTTACTGAATATGGCTGTTGGCAGGGAGAGGGAGCTGTTAGCCTGTTATTGACTATGGCTGTTGGCAGGGAGAGGGAGCTGTTAGCCTGTTACTGAATATGGCTGTTGACAGGGAGAGCGAGCTGTAAGCCTGTTACTGCATATGGCTGTTGGCAGGGAGAGGGAGCTGTTAGCCTGTTACTGAATATGGCTGATGGCAGGGAGAGGGAGCTGTTATCCTGTTGCTGAATATAGCTGTTAGCAGTGGAGAGGGAGCTGTTAGCCTGTTACTGAATATGGCTGTTAGCAGGGAGAGGGAGCTGTTAGCCTGTTACTGAATTTGGCTGTTAGCAGGGGAGAGGGAGCTGTTATCCTGTTGCTGAATATAGCTGTTAGCAGTGGAGAGGGAGCTGTTAGCCTGTTACTGAATATGGCTGTTAGCAGGGAGAGGGAGCTGTTAGCCTGTTACTGAATTTGGCTGTTAGCAGGGGAGAGGGAACTGTTAGCCTGTTACTGAATATGGCTGTTGGCAGGGAGAGGGAGCTGTTAGCCTGTTACTGAATATGGCTGTTAACAGGGAGAGGGAGCTGTTAGCAGGGAGAGGGAGCTGTTAGACTGTTACTGAATATGGCTGTTAGCAGGGAGAGGGAGCTGTTAGCCTGTTACTGAATATGGCTGTTGGCAGGGAGAGGGAGCTGTTAGCCTGTTATTGAATATGGCTGTTAACAGGGAGAGGGAGCTGTTAGCCTGTTACTGAATTTGGCTGTTAGCAGGGGAGAGGGAGCTGTTATCCTGTTGCTGAATATAGCTGTTAGCAGTGGAGAGGGAGCTGTTAGCCTGTTACTGAATATGGCTGTTAGCAGGGAGAGGGAGCTGTTAGCCTGTTACTGAATATGGCTTTTAGCAGGGGAGAGGGAACTGTTAGCCTGTTACTGAATATGGCTGTTGGCAGGGAGAGGGAGCTGTTAGCCTGTTACTGAATATGGCTATTGGCAGGGAGAGGGAGCTGTTAGCCTGTTACTGATTATTGCTGTTGGCAGGGAGAGGGAGCTGTTAGCATGTTACTGAATATGGCTGTTGGCAGGGAGAGGGAGTTGTTAGCCTGTTACTGCATATGGCTATTGGCAGGGAGAGGGAGCTGTTAGCCTGTTACTGAACATGGCTGTTGGCAGGGAGAGGGAGCTATTAGCCTGTTATTGAATATAGCTGTTGGCAGGGAGAGGGAGCTGTTAGCCTGTTACTGAATATGGCTGTTGGCAGGGAGAGGGAGCTGTTAGCCTGTTACTGAATATGGCTGTTGGCAGGGAGAGGGAGCTGTTAGCCTGTTACTGAATATGGCTGTTGGCAGGGAGAGGGAGCTGTTAGCCTGTTATTGAATATGGCTGTTAACAGGGAGAGGGAGCTGTTAGCAGGGGAGAGGGAACTGTTAGCCTGTTACTGAATATGGCTGTTGGCAGGGAGAGGGAGCTGTTAGCCTGTTACTGAATATGGCTGTTAGCAGGGAGAGGGAGCTGTTAGCCTGTTACTGAATATGGCTGTTGGCAGGGAGAGGGAGCTGTTAGCCTGTTATTGAATATGGCTGTTAACAGGGAGAGGGAGCTGTTAGCAGGGGAGAGGGAACTGTTAGCCTGTTACTGAATATGGCTGTTGGCAGGGAGAGGGAGCTGTTATCCTGTTACTGAATATGGCTGTTAGCAAGGGAGAGGGAGCTGTTAGCCTGTTACTGAATATGGCTGTTGGCAGGGAGAGGGAGCTGTTAGCCTGTTATTGAATATAGCTGTTGGCAGGGAGAGGGAGCTGTTAGCATGTTACTAAATATGGCTGTTGGCATGGAGAGGGAGCTGTTAGCCTGTTACTGAATATGGCTGTTGGCAGGGAGAGGGAGCTGTTAGCCTGTTACTGAATATGGCTGTTGGCAGGGAGAGGGAGCTGTTAGCCTGTTATTGAATATGGCTGTTGGCAGGGAGAGGGAGCTGTTAGCCTGTTACTGAATATGGCTGTTGGCAGGGAGAGGGAGCTGTTAGCCTGTTACTGAATATGGCTGTTAGCAGGGGAGAGGGAGCTGTTATCCTGTTGCTGAATATAGCTGTTAGCAGTGGAGAGGGAGCTGTTAGCCTGTTACTGAATATGGCTGTTAGCAGGGAGAGGGAGCTGTTGGCAGGGAGAGGGAGCTGTTAGCCTGTTACTGAATATGGCTGTTGGCAGGGAGAGGGAGCTGTTAGCCTGTTACTGAATATGGCTGTTAGCAGGGAGAGGGAGCTGTTAGCCTGTTACTGAATATGGCTGTTGGCAGGGAGAGGGAGCTGTTAGCCTGTTATTGAATATGGCTGTTAACAGGGAGAGGGAGCTGTTAGCAGGGGAGAGGGAACTGTTAGCCTGTTACTGAATATGGCTGTTGGCAGGGAGAGGGAGCTGTTATCCTGTTACTGAATATGGCTGTTAGCAAGGGAGAGGGAGCTGTTAGCCTGTTACTGAATATGGCTGTTGGCAGGGAGAGGGAGCTGTTAGCCTGTTATTGAATATAGCTGTTGGCAGGGAGAGGGAGCTGTTAGCATGTTACTAAATATGGCTGTTGGCATGGAGAGGGAGCTGTTAGCCTGTTACTGAATATGGCTGTTGGCAGGGAGAGGGAGCTGTTAGCCTGTTACTGAATATGGCTGTTGGCAGGGAGAGGGAGCTGTTAGCCTGTTATTGAATATGGCTGTTGGCAGGGAGAGGGAGCTGTTAGCCTTTTACTGAATATGGCTGTTGGCAGGGAGAGGGAGCTGTTAGCCTGTTACTGAATATGGCTGTTAGCAGGGGAGAGGGAGCTGTTATCCTGTTGCTGAATATAGCTGTTAGCAGTGGAGAGGGAGCTGTTAGCCTGTTACTGAATATGGCTGTTAGCAGGGAGAGGGAGCTGTTAGCCTGTTACTGAATTTGGCTGTTGGCAGGGGAGAGGGAACTGTTAGCCTGTTACTGAATATGGCTGTTGGCAGGGAGAGGGAGCTGTTAGCCTGTTACTGAATATGGCTGTTGGCAGGGAGAGGGAGCTGTTAGCCTGTTACTGAATATGGCTGTTGGCAGGGAGAGGGAGCTGTTAGCCTGTTACTGAATATGGCTGTTGGCATGGAGGGGGAGCTGTTAGCCTGTTACTGAATATGGCTGTTAGCAGGGAGAGGGAGCTGTTAGCCTGATACTGAATATGGCTGTTAATCTTGTTGTGTCCCAAATGGCACCCTATTACATATATATAGTGCACTACATTTGACCAGAGCCCTATGGGTGTCCTCATGGGTGTCCCAATGGGTGTCCCTATGGGCCCTGATCAAAAGTAGTGCACTGTACAAGGAATAGAGTACCATTTGAGACGCAACCCCTTGTCCTGCCAGACGCTGGCTTGTTCACAGAGCAGAAAGAGAGAGAGGGCTGCTGAGTACATGCATAATCCAGCATCCATCATTTGGATGTTTTAAGTTTTGTGGAAGACCGACCGACCTACTGACGGGGGCTCTAAAATGCTTTAAGAACTCTTACATAACAGTCAGTTACATGCAAGGCAGAGAGAGAGGAGAGAGCTAAGTTCAGGCAGCATTGCCAGCCAGCACCCTTCAGGACCGCAGTCTCAGTTATAAAACACACACACACAACCACACACACACAGAGAGAGAGAGAGAGAGAGAGAGAGAGAGAGAGAGAGAGAGAGAGAGAGAGAGAGAGAGAGAGAGAGAGAGAGAGAGAGAGAGAGAGAGAGAGAGAGAGAGAGAGGGGGAGAGAGGGGGAGAGAGAGAGAGTTGAGGCTACAGGGAAAGAGTCCACAGCAGCGCACCCACTCCCAAGTATCCCCCATGATGGAAACATGAGAAAATACCAAGCTAATAATGACAGATTATACAAAAGGCTGTACACTACAGATATCCTCTAAAACAGCAGGGGGAATGAAAGGAAAGGTTGGAATTCTAACCACATTATGGTGTCAACAAACTGACTATCCCAAACGGCACGCTACTCCCTATATAGTTAACACATTTTGACCAGTGCGCAGGTCAATAGCAGTGCACTACAGTATATAGGGAATAGGGTTCAATTTGGGATGCAATCTAAATGCAAGTATTATGCAAGTGACGTTTGTCCAAGGTCTCTTAGGATCATTCAGGTCTTGAAAAGCGAGACACTGATTGTGAAAGCCTTCACAGGGGGAGGTCACTAAATGAAATAACACAGCAATGTCCGATTATTTTATCAGTAATATCGCTTCTCTCTGTATTAACCAGCTAGTAAGTGAAGACATTATGAAACAAAAGTGTTCAGCATAGCCCTCGGGAGTAGGGTGAAGTTGCCCCTAGACGCTGCTCTTGGGTCATTTTCCCCACTAATGGTTAAAGTTAGTGTTGGGGGAGGGGAAGCTGATCCTAGATCAGTAACTTGGAGAAACTTCACCCTGGTGGATCATCTCAGCCCAATACTGTCAGTGTGTTTATCATCCAAGAGAGGGGGGCATTGAGAGAGGAAGCAGAGGTAGGAGGGCCATCCAACAGCATCCCTCTGACTCAGCTTTTAGTGGCTGTCAGGTAGACCTGGGGACAGCCCTAGTCTCTACACTAACCCTTTTAGTGGCTGTCAGGTAGACCTGGGGACAGCCACTACCAAATGTCTCCTCAATGTCTCCTACCATCGCTAAAATCACACCACATAGATTTGGTAGAAAACTAATTAAGAGCGCATTCAATTGTTATGAAGTTAATTAAAAAGAGAGAGTTCAGACCATCATCCTATTTAGTGTAGTCTCTCTCTCTCTCTCTCTCTCTCTCTCTCTCTCTCTCTCTCTCTCTCTCTCTCTCTCTCTCTCTCTCTCTCTCTCTCTCTCTCTCTCTCTCTCTCTCTCTCTCTCTCTCTCTCTCTCTCTCTCTCTCTCTCTCTCTCTCTCTCTCTCTCTCTCTCTCTCTCTCTCTCTCTCTCTCTCTCTCTCTCTCTCTCTCTCTCTCTCTCTCTCTCTCTCTCTCTCTCTCTCTCCAGTCAGAGGAGCAGTGGATGGGTATGTTGCCCTTTCTCTAGCGATTGAATTAGATGTGCAGTTGGCCTGCGGGATAACAAGACCTGGTTGGCACAACACAACCCCCCTCTACTCTGCTGCTCCAGACCTGCACACACACACATGATTATATAAAGGCTTTTTAGCTTGTCTCAAGTGTCCATAGCTAAACAAACTCAGACAAAATATATTCATGATTTTCTTTTTTTTTATGGTTGAAAAAGTGAAAGGCAATATATAATTGATAACCAGTCCTAGGCCCCCTGTAGCTCAGTTGGTAGAGCATGGTGTTTGCAACGCCAGGGTTGTGGGTTCGATTCCCATGGGGGGCCAATATGAAAATGTATGCACTCACTAACTGTAAGTCGCTCTGGATAAGAGCGTCTGCTAAAATGTAAAATCATAACATTTTGATTGAAGTGCCAGTACCCTCCCCTCCCCTCGCTGAGCCCAGTACCCTCCCCTACCCAGCCCAGCCCCCTCCCCTCGCCCTGCTTAGTCCCCTCCCCTCACCCCGCACAGTCTCCTCCCCTCGCCCCTCCAATTACAAACTTAACTTATGTAACTGTTGTGCTGGAATGAAGACATGGATAAAGAGAGTTATATCATTTAAGAATCAATGGCTATATATCATTAAGTTAAAAGTTGAAACAAATTCCCCCTAAAAACTACAGTTGGCAATTTTCCTCCTTCACCAAGTCTTCCACTAGCTCCTATGTGACTTGTATGGATGCTTGTATCACACACGTACACACAAGATTAATTTAAATCCCATCTAATCATAACTGGAAAACAGATGGAGCAATCAGTAGCCTAATGTTGTCTCTATATTCATGCAGCACCTCACACGGACAGTTCCACTTGTGTACGAAATACGAAGCAATGACTCCAGTTCAGACAGAATGAAGTGAAAAGTATAGAAGTCTTTTCAATTCTTCCTCTGTTGTGACAGTGATGGAACATGGCGTGTGAGTGCTTCAAATGACAGCTGCTATTTTTAGACCACTGCCGCTACAGATATACTCAGGCAGAGAGACTGTAATGAGAGAGAGAGAGAGAGAGAGAGAGAGAGAGAGAGAGAGAGAGAGAGAGAGAGAGAGAGAGAGAGAGAGAGAGAGAGAGAGAGAGAGAGAGAGAGAGAGAGAGAGAGAGAGAGAGAGAGAGAGAGAGAGAAAGAAAGAAAGAAAGACAGACAGAAAGAAAGAAAGAAAGAAAGAAAGAAAGAAAGAAAGAAAGAAAGAAAGAAAGAAAGAAAGAAAGAAAGAAAGAAAGAAAGAAAGAAAGAAAGAGAGAGAGAGAGAGAAAGAGAGAAAGAGAGAAAGAGAGAAAGAGAGAAAGAAAAAAAGAAAGAAAGAAAGAAAGAAAGAAAGAAAGAAAGAAAGAAAGAAAGAAAGAAAGAGCACTGGTAGTGGGTAATAGTTTATATGCCCCATTGTGGAGGGCATCAGGGGGCACCCAGGCCATGTAAACACGTCTCTCTACACACATCCACCCTTGCAGCGAGATGTAAAGGCTTAAAGGGACAATCCTTTATTTTTATTTTTCGGCAAAGGCTTTACAAACAATGTATTAAAAAAGGTATATTCTGGGTAATGATGAAGTAAAACTGTTGTACTAATCTGATCAGGCATTTATAAGTTATATTCTTCAAGAATCAATTGGTATAGGCTACATCATTATTGAACAGCAGGTCATATTGCAGATTGCACCTTTAAGCCAGTGTCCAGACCTCTTATTAGTACCAGTGGCAAAGACAGAGTGTAACATACAGCATCTGTCATGGAGGCATCACGTCCTGTCTGTCAAATATCTGATCACCTGGTGTGTTGCTGCCCTCGTCTCTGTCAGCCACTGATCATATGACTGTTTCCATTTGTGGAAATAAAAGTGTCCGACAAGGTCATTCATTCCAAACTTATGATAGTAATGCTGCGACTGTCTGGGAGGTGGGGCGGGTCACACACACACACACACACACACACACACACACACACACACACACACACACACACACACACACACACACACACACACACACACACACACACACACACACACACACACACACACACACACACACACACACACACACACACACACACACACACTCTGCATCAAATACCCTGCAGCTATTGAAGTGAGAAGCGCCAAACCAGAATCTATCTATCCAGCCCATCAATCCAGGTCAGGGCACTGTGCTGTGTGTCCTGGTGTGGTGCAGTGTTAGGGATAGGTTTCCGTCAGTGTGTGTGTGGGGGGCGGGGGTTGGGTTTCGATCTGTGTGATTGCCTGCTGTGTAGCGAGAGACCAAGTTCCTGCATGGTGTTGTATGGGTTGTGGGTGATGTCAGTATAAAGGCTTCTGCATAGTGCTGTACAACCCAGTGCATATGCTCCCCTCAGGCCAATTACAGTCTGATAGCTGTATTCAGCAGGAACCATACATTAAGTCCATTACTCTGCAGTTCATCACTGATGACAGATTACATACAATTCATCTCCTTCAAGACTGAAATTCAGCTCAGAGCAACCTATTTTCACTGTGTTTTGATGGAAGCCAATTATGTAATAATCACCAACCATAATTACCTTTTTTAATGATACTACCACTGACATTTGTCTACTGATAAACCACCAGTCCAACGTTCTAAATTGTACACTTTCTTACTACAATGTATACCATTCCAGACCGAGTCCAGACACCCCCTGACGTCAACACTCATTAGCTTAAGTTAAAAACAAACATGCTAGCAGTTCATTGTGCTCACAAAAGCGCAACTCAATCTATACAGCTGATCGATTTCTGAGTTCAGTCTGGAAAACTATAATTGGAAATCATTGGTACGCAGCTACACACGTAAACAGAGAGGATCGAAATAGAATCTACCACAGAGAAAAAAAGAAAAAAAACACCAAAGCCCTCAGCATGCACTGATATTGTGCTCACCCAAAAAACGTTCACTCCCTTGACGCCAACAAAATTATTATCACTACAAACGCAGTTCAAATGAAAAAGAAGTGACTGAAAAGAAAAATGTAATCCTGTTTTGACCTTGCCTATTTCAGCACACTGGGACTCAATAGATGTATAATAATTCAGTATTTAGTTAAAGAAATGGCATCTGGACAGTTGGCTCAGGTGGACGGAATGTGAACCATTCAAAAGCATGATGTCGCAGCCAACTGCCCCTATCCCCCTTCTATCACCCCCTCTCTCACGGTCGCTGAACATATGTAAGTCACACCGAACATACCTTCACACACACACAAACACACACACATCATTGGGACACACACACACGTGAGGGCGCATGCACACACACAAGTGCGCACACACACACACACACACACACGTGAACGCGGGGACACCCACACACCATCCCTTTTCCCAGGAACAGTCTGTGCAGCTATTGTGAGGTAATCAATGTTCTCACTATCAGAGCCTTTAGATTTAAATAAAACCCTTTCACTGATATCCTGTTGCCTGGAAACACAATAGGACCCCGCAATAAAAGGTTAACTCGCCAGCAGCCACCAGCCTCTGAGACCTCTTTGGAACCCCACTCTGTTTGGTACAGAATTTTTACCCACAGTGCACTCAATACATTGGTTGTGCATTCCAGTAAGATGGTCTCCAACGTGTAGATGTTCAGCCTGTCACACAGAACCCCAAACGGGGCTAAGAGGGTGTACAGGTAGGCCTACTGCACAGATACTTGGATATGTGTTTATGTCTTGTAGCGTTTTCTAAAGCCTCTTAGCTAAAGCAGACTAGGTGTGCTTCCCAAATGACACCCTATTCCCTTTATAGTGCACTACTTTTGACTTTGACCGATAGGGAATTTGGGCCAAAGCCTAGAGCAGCATAGATATTTCTAGCCGTAACTTTAGATACTCTCTAACATGATTTAACATGTCTTTCATTACGGGGCATTTCCTGAGAGGACCGACCAGGGTTAAGATGTAAGTGGCTATACGGTGCCTTCAGAAAGTATTCAAACCCCTTGACTTATTCTACATTTTTTTGTGTTACAACCTGAATTCAAACTTGATTACATTTATTTTTTCTCTCACCCATCTACACACAATACACCATAATGAGAAGGTGAAAACATGTTTTTTGAAATATTGAAAGTGAAATACGGAAATATCTTGTGGCTGCGTCATGTGATGTATTGTTGTCTCTACCTTCTTAGTTGGTTGTTGATTATTGCTAGACAGCCATTTTCAAGTCTTGCCATAGATTTTGTAGGTGATTTAAGCCAAAACTGTAACTAGGCCATTCAGGAACATTCAATGTCATCTTGGTAAGCAACTCCAGTGTATATTTGGCCTTGTGTTTTAGGTTATTGTCCTGCTGAAAGGTGAATTTGTCTCCCAATGTCTGGTGGAAAGCAGACTGACCCAGGTTTCCCTCTAGGATTTTGCCTGTGCTTAGCTCTATTCCATTTATTTTTATCCTAAAAAAAAACTCCCTAGTCCTTGCCGAAGACAAGCATACACATAACATGATGCATCCCCCAACATGCTTGAAAATATGAAGAGTGATGTGTTGTGTTGGATTTACCCCAAGCATAGCGCTTTGTATTCAAGACATAAAGTTAATTTCTTTGCCACTTTTCTGCTGTTTTTTGGAGTTTTACTTTGGTGCCTTATTGCAAAAAGGATGCATATTTAGGAATATTGTTATTCTTTACAGGCTTCCTTCTTTTCACTCTGTCATTTAGGTTAGAATTGTGGAGTAACTACAATGTTGTTGATCCATCCTCAGTTTTCTCCTATCACAGCCATTAAACTCTGTAACTGTTTTAAAGTCACCATTGGCCTCATGGTGAAATCCCTGCGCAGTTTCCTTCCTCTCCAGCGACTGAGTTAGCAAGGATGCCTGTATCTATATACACCATCCAAAGTGTAATTAATACACTTTACTTTTCACCATGCTCAATGTCAGCTTTTTTTTTTTACCAATAAGTGCCCTTCTTTGCGAGCCATTGAAAAACCTCCCTGCTCTTTGTGGTTGAATCTGTGTTTGAAATTCACTGCTTGACTGAGGTACCTTACAGATAATTGTATGTGAGGGGTACAGAGATGAGGTAGTCATTCAAAAATCATGTTAAACACTTTCATTGCACACAGAGTGAGTCTATGCAAGTTATTATGTGACTCGTTAAGCAATTTTTTACTCCTATTTACGCTTACCATAACAAAGGGGTTGAATACTTATTGACTCAAGACATTTCCGTTTTTCATTTTTAATTAATGTGTAAACATTTCGAAAAACACAATTCCCCTTTGACATTATGGGGTATTGTGTGTAGGCCAGTGACACAAAATCTCTATTGAATCGATTTTAAATTCAGGCTGTAACACAACAAAATGTGGAAAAAGTCAAGGGGTGTGAATGCTTTCTGAAGGCACTGTCATCCACTAACAACAAATCTTCACTCCAGGATGCATGACACTTCATTAATGGTCAATATTCATACAGCATAGCATACAAAATTAATTAAATAGAAGATTATAAAGATTAAACTCACCTATATAAAATTAACTGAAAGTTTCATTAAACCTATCTGTATTTAGGATTACCGTAGTATTCAGACCCCTTGGCTTTTTCCACATTTTGTTACGTTACAGCCTTATTCTAAAATGGATTAAAGAAAAACAAATCCTCAGCAATCTACACACAATATCCCATAATGACAAAGCGAAAACAGGTTTGTAGAAAGTTTTGCAAATGTATTAAAAATAAACAGCTGAAATACCTTATTTACATAAGTATTCAGACCCTTTGCTATGAAACTCAAAATTGAGCTCAGGTGCATCCTGTTTCCATTGATCATCCTTGAGACGTTTCTACAACTTTATTGGAGTCCACCTGTGGTAAATTCAATTGATTGGACATGATTTGGAAAGGCACACACCTGTCTATATAAGCTCCCACAGTTGACAGTGCATGTCAGAGCAAAAACCAAGCCATGAGGTCGAATGAATTGTCCGTAGAGCTCCGAGACAGGATTGTGTCGAGGCACAGATCTGGGGAAGGGTACCAAAACATTTCTGCAGCATTGAAGGTCCCCAAGAACACAGTGGCCTCCATCATTCTTAAATGGAAGAAGTTTGGAACCACCAAGACTTTTCCTAGAAATGGCCACCCGGCCAAACTGAGCAATCGAGGGAGAAGGGCCTTGGTCAGGGAGGTGACCAAGAACCCAATGGTCACTCTGACAGAGCTCTAGAGTTCCTCTGTGGAGATCGGAGAACCTTTCAGAAGGACAACCATCTCTGCAGCACTCCACCAATCAGGCCTTTATGGTAGAGTGGCCAGACGAAAGACACTCCTCAGTAAAAGGCACATGACAGCCCGCTTGGAGTTTGCCAAAAGGCACCTAAAGACTCTCAGACCATGAGAAACAAGATTCTGTGGTCTGATGAAACCAAGATTGAACTCTTTGGCCTGAATGCCAAGCGTCACGTCTGGAGGAAACCTGGCACCATCCCTACGGTGGAGCATGGTGGTGGCAGCATCATGCTGTGGGGATGTTTTTCAGCAGCAGGGACTGATAGACTAGTCAGGATCAAGGGAAAGATGAACGGAGCAAAGTACAGAGAGATCCTTGATGAAAACCTGCTCCAGAGCACTCAGGACCTCAGACTGGGGCGAAGGTTAATCTTCCAACAGGACAACGACCCTAAGCACACAGCCAAGACAACGCAGGAGTGGCTTCGGGACAAGTCTATGAATGTCCTTGAGTGGCCCAGCCAGAGCCCGGACATTGAACATCTCTGGAGAGACCTGAAAATAGCTATGCAGCGAAGGTCCCCATCCAACCTGACAGAGCTTGAGAGGATCTGCAGAGAAGAATGGGAGAAACTCCCCAAATACAGGTGTGCCAAGCTTGTAGCGTCATACCCAAGAAGACTCGAGGCTGTAATCGCTGCCAAAGGTGCTTCAACAAAGTACTGAGTAAAGTACAGAATATGTAAATGTAATATTTCCGTTTTTTTTTTTTTTTTTAATTAGCAAACATTTCTAAAAACCTGTTTTTGCTTTGTCATGTGTGTAGATTGATGAGGAGAAAAAGCAATTTAATCAATTTTAGAATAAGGCTGTAACCTAACAAAATGTGGAAAAGGTCAAGGGGTCTGAATACTTTCCAAAGGCACTGTATATAATTCATGGTTTCTAATGGAATGAATTTCCCTTTTTAAGACATTTTCTTCTCACCTTATGGCCTGTGAATAATAATTTCTCCCCGAGCCCCTCTAAAGATGAGGAGATAAATATTAAAGGAGATTATAATCAATGTGCTCTTGAGTTGCTCTTGAGTTGCTCCACCGTCGATTCGTTTCCTGCCCGGATACAGGAGGGAAAGAATAACATAACGGATACAGATGAAGGAACGAATAAGACAGGAGTATGATATCACGTACTGTAATGTTCTTGTTACTAATTACAGTACTGTTAATGAGCTTGCCATAGGATCATATTGTTTCAGTTGCTTTGCCACTGCGATGACATATGGTTCTGTTATCCTTACAAAGCTCCAAAACCTCTGCATTTCTTCTAGTTCTCAACATTTCTGTAGAGTGTTGAGTTGTATGGTTTTCGAACACATGGACTTGTGGAGAAATTGAAGGAATGTAGTACGACATCACTTCCTCAGCTACCAAGCCTTGGGGGTCCTATATCTGTCCTAGTGTATTTCAATCCACTGCTAAACCAATTGGTCTATCGCACCAATAAAGAGTGTACTATTCTTCTCTACTACTCTACTCTACTCTACTCTACTCTACTCTACTCTACTCTACTCTACTCTACTCTACTCTACTCTACGCTACTCTACGCTACTCTACGCTACTCTACGCTACGCTACTCTACTCTACTCTACTCTACTCTACTCTACTGTACTGTACTGTACTGTACTGTACTCTACTCTACTCTACTCTACTCTACTCTACTCTACTCTACACTACTCTACTCTACTCTACTCTACTCTACTCTACTGTACTCTACGCTACTCTACTATATGGAGACATTGCTGATAAAAGGGTCTGTGTCTGTGTAGATGTTGGCAAAGTGACAGGGTGCGTCCCAAATGGCACCCGTATTCCCTATATAGTGCACTACTTCTGACCAGAGCCTGATGGGAATAGGGTGCAGTTAGATTTTGGCAGAGTGACAGTGTTCTGTAGCTACCTTCACATAGAGTTGTTGGAACTCGTCCAGATTGAGTCGTCCACTAGGGCAGTCTTTGAGGAAGCCTTTGTACCACTGTTTCAGCTCATGCTCGTTAAATTCCGTGCTCTTTACCAGATCCTCCATCACCTCTGGGGTCAGCTTGCTGTTTTTCGCTCCCATTTTATCTGGAAAAGAATGGCAGGATCATTATTTTAGAATGTCAGCGGAAGAAAAAGTAATGGGATGGTGTTCTTTGAGAATGTCTGGATGGAAAGAAAGAATGGTGCCTGATTACTGCAAAGAATGAATGGCACACATATCATTGTGTTTGTTTTTCTATCAGACCAGGTTAAATACCTGTGACAGTCTGGACTAACAGTGACAGGAATCTCTAAACGGAATCAGCAAAGTCATTCATCAGGCTTGAATTGAACAAGGGAGAATTTTCTAGCGCAGCTAATTCTATTCTACACACCACCTCAACCCGACTGTAGCTAAAAATGGCTGTAATATATCAAAAATCACCTAAATCCAATGAATTATGTGATATTTAGGGCAACGTAATAATGTTGAACACTATGTGTGGATTTATACAGTGGGAAAAAAAAGTATTTAGTCAGCCACCAATTGTGCAAGTTCTCCCACTTACAAAGATGAGAGAGGCCTGTAATTTTCATCATAGGTACATGTCAACTATGACAGACAAATTGAGAAAAAAAAATCCAGAAAATCATATTGTAGGATTTTTAATGAATGTATTTGCAAATTATGGTGGAAAATAAGTATTTGGTCACCTACAAACAAGCAAGATATCTGGCTCTCACAGACCTGTAACTTCTTCTTTAAGAGGCTCCTCTGTCCTCCACTCGTTACCTGTATTAATGGCACGTGTTTGAACTTGTTATCAGTATAAAAGACACCTGTCCACAACCTCAAACAGTCACACTCCAAACTCCACTATGGCCAAGACCAAAGAGCTGTCAAAGGACACCAGAAACAAAATTGTAGACCTGCACCAGGCTGGGAAGACTGAATCTGCAATAGGTAAGCAGCTTGGTTTGAAGAAATCAACTGTGGGAGCAATTATTAGGAAATGGAAGACATACAAGACCACTGATAATCTCCCTCGATCTGGGGCTCCACGCAAGATCTCACCCCGTGGGGTCAAAATGATCACAAGAACGGTGAGCAAAAATCCCAGAACCTCACGGGGGGACCTAGTGAATGACCTGCAGAGAGCTGGGACCAAAGTAACAAAGCCTACCATCAGTAACACACTAGGCCACCAGGGACTCAAATCCTGCAGTGCCAGACGTGTCCCCCTGCTTAAGCCAGTACATGTCCAGGCCCGTCTGAAGTTTGCTAGAGTGCATTTGGATGATCCAGAAGAGGATTGGGAGAATGTCATATGGTCAGATGAAACCAAAATATAACTTTTTGGTAAAAACTCAACTCGTCGTGTTTGGAGGACAAAGAATGCTGAGTTGCATCCAAAGAACACCATACCTACCGTGAAGCATGGGGGTGGAAACATCATGCTTTGGGGCTGTTTTTCTGCAAAGGGACCAGGACGACTGATCCGTGTAAAGGAAAGAATGAATGGGGCCATGTATCGTGAGATTTTGAGTGAAAACCTCCTTCCATCAGCAAGGGCATTGAAGATGAAACGTGGCTGGGTCTTTCAGCATGACAATGATCCCAAACACACCGCCCGGGCAACGAAGGAGTGGCTTCGTAAGAAGCATTTCAAGGTCCTGGAGTGGCCTAGCCAGTCTCCAGATCTCAACCCCATAGAAAATATTTGGAGGGAGTTGAAAGTCTGTGTTGCCCAGCGACAGCCCCAAAACATCACTGCTCTAGAGGAGATCTGCATGGAGGAATGGGCCAAAATACCAGCAACAGTGTGTGAAAACCTTGTGAAGACTTACAGAAAACATTTGACCTGTGTCATTGCCAACAAAGGGTATATAACAAAGTATTGAGAAACTTTTGTTATTGACCAAATACTTATTTTCCACCATAATTTGCAAATAAATTCATTAAAAATTCTACAATGTGATTTTCTGGAAATTTGTATACAGTGGGGAAAAATACAGTATACAGGTATACAGTGGGGGAAAAAAGTATTTAGTCAGCCACCAATTGTGTACCTATGATGAAAATTACAGGCCTCTCATCTTTTTAAGTGGGAGAACTTGCACAATTGGTGGCTGACTAAATACTTTTTTTCCCCACTGTATACCATGTCTATATTTAGCTGCACCAGGGACAATAAAACACAGATGATCCAAGAATATTCCTGGATAGCTTTGATGATTGTTTTATTTTTTTACCCAACACATTTGATACATTGATAGAGCTTCCATACACTAGGGAGTAACCTACCTCCCCTTAGCTGGCTGCTACACCAAAGCATACTGTATCATTAAAACAACATGGTTGTCTGGAAATAAAGTATATACCATCACTTCTGCTCTGCCTAAGTATCTACAATCACTCAACAACACACATGCACCAGGTCAGACCACTGGAGATTGGACTAGCAAATGAGTCTGTATCCAACAGCAATCCCTTGAGATTGTTAGGCTAAGTGTCCCGAGTTGTTTGTTTTATTGTGATCTGATGCCATAACTGTGACTTTGTATCTACTTTCCATATCGACCCACTTTGCTTAGCCTTAGCCCTATCTCCACAGCCTGCAGCTGTTTGCACCCCAGCCTCTGTATCAGCCCAGCTCACACTGCTTCACATACACTAACACACACACACAAACACACAGCGCTTCACACTGCTTCTAATTCAGACAGATTAGTTCATTAAGCACCCAGCATTAGCATAAAGAGCAAAATGCCAACCGATTCAATGCTACAATGTGACTTTTACCATTTAGAAAATCTGGCCCTTCTCACTAGTCACCAATGCTCTCAGTGAATCACAAAAGGTCCTGAGTGGAGAAAGCAGATCTGAATTCTGGAGATTTTATTGTCAATGTGTAATGGTTGTGTAATTCTTAGTAAGCTAGATTCATGTAAAAGGAGGAAAGCGCTCAAATTCATGCTCGTATTAAACAATGAGAGATTATATGATACCATCGGAACGGCAATATCAATGAATTAGGTGCATCCTTTTGCAAACAAACGAGCAGCACTTTAAAGGGTAAATTCCATTATTTCTGATTGAATTATCACAGATATTATGAAAAGTACTCTTGAGAAGATAATAAATTGCAGATGATGATTTAATTACATGCAGCATTTTTACTTTGTCTCTGCTAAGGGGAAAACAACCGCAGAAAAATAATAATAAGTATTATTCATCCAACACCGACCGAATAAAAACACAAAGAGTTCAGAAAGAAAAATCATTTAATTTAATTTCATGGTTTAGAGGTAAAAACCCAATGCATGACAAACTAGACAATCACAATCACATTGCATCACCAAAAACAATGAATAAAGATTGCGAGCTAGCCACAGAACAGAACTGAATAACAATGGTGTGACATCACCAATAGAATACCTAGCCTAGTGCAAGGCGAGGCCTCAGATTGCCTGATAAATGAACTGGATGTCAGCCTCTCTGGTCTATGGAGTGCAGTAGATAGATGCTCTTTGTCCTTGGAGATTACGTCAGCGTACAACGGCCTATTCCCCTGAGACGTAGAGTCTACACTTACTATCACCTGCGCCTTGGCTCGCACTGACGAGTGGGGCAAAACAACCCTGATGTCAAGTCAAGTCCCATACTCTTTCATTGTACTGAGGTAGCAGCATGAGCCAACAAACACTCCGTCTTGACACAGAGCGCTTCTTGATATCTCAGAATGAGACAGTTATTTACACTGAACAAAAATATGAATGCAACATGTAAAGAGTTGGTCCCATGTTTCATGAGCTGAAACAAAAGATCCCAGAAATGTTCCATAAGCACAGAAAGCTCATTTCTCTCAAGTTTTATGCACAAATTTGTTTACATCCCTGTTAGTGAGCATTTCTCCTTTGCCAAGATAATCCATCCACCTGACAGGTGTGGCATATCAAGAAGCTGATTAAACAGTATGATCATTACACAGGTGTACCTTGTGCTGGGGACAATAAAAGGCCACTCTAAAATGTACAGTTTTGTCACACAACACAATGCCACAGATGTCTCAAGTTTTGAGGGAGCGTGCAATTGGCATACTGACTGCAGGAATGTCCATCAGAGCTGTTGCCAGAGAATGTAATGTTAATTTCTCTACCATATCGCCTCCAACGTCGCTTTAAAGAATTTGGCAGTACGTCCCAACCGGCCTTACAACCGCAGACCACATGTAACCACGCCAGCCCAGGACCTCCACATCCGGCTTCTTCACCTGCTTCTTCACCTGCTGGTCTCAGACGACCCGTCTGAGACCAGCCACCCAGACAGCTGATGAAACTGTGGGTTTGCACAACCGAAGAATTTCTGCACAAACTGTCAGAAACCGTCTTAGGGAAGCTTATCTGTGTGCTTGTCGTCCTCACCAGGGTCTTGAACTGACTGCAGTTCGGCATCCTAACCGACTTCAGTGGGCAAATGCTCACCTTCGATGGCCACTGGCATGCTGGAGAAGTGTGCTCTTCACGGATGAATCCCGGTTTCAACTGTACCGGGCAGATGGCAGACAGCGTGTATGGCGTTGTGTGGGCGAGCGGTTTGCTGATGTCAACGTTGTGAACAGAGTGCCCCATGGTGGCGGTGGGGTAATGGTATGGGCAGGCATAAGCTACGGACAACGAACTGAATTGCATTTTATTGATTGCAATTTGAATGCACAGAGATACCGTGATGGCCCATTGTCGTGCCATTCATCCGCCGCCATCACCTCATGTTTCAGCATGATAATTCACGGTATCATGTCGCAAGGATCTGTAAACAATTCCTGGAAACTGAAAATGTCCCAGTTCTTCCATGGCCTGTATACTGAACAGACATGTCACCCATTGAGCATGTTTTGGAAGCTCTGGATCGACGTGTACGACAGTGTGTTCCAGTTCCTGCCAATATACATCAATGGTGGTCACACCAGATACTGACTGGTTTTCTGATCCACGCCAATACTTTTTTTTAAGGTATCTGTGACTAACAGATGCGTAACTGTATTCCCAGTCATGTAAAATCCATTTATTAGGGCCTAATGAATTTATTTCAATTGACTGATTTCCTTATATGAACTGTAACTCATTAAAATCTTTGAAATTGTTGCATGTTGCATTTATATTTTTGTTCAGTGTACATAATATGAATTAATTACTGTAATATATTCTATTTAATGCTGACCCAAGTGGTTCTTAGTCTCAACGGACAAGGCTTCAGTGAAGGCCAAGGTAGCGATCAAAGGACCATCACCAGGCCCCTTGCCATTTTTATGTCATGGACACATTTGCAGTTCTGACAAGCTCATACTGATTGCCTTCCCCCAAAAACAACTCTATCATGTTCTTCTTGTGGTTCTTAGAACAACTGAAGAAGACATTCCACTTACGCTATTTCCGGAACTTTCATGTCATGGAATGAGATTGTACTCTAATGACAAATCATCAAAAGGAACAGATATCAACTCTAGGCACACCTTCTGAGTACCCAAAGTAGTGGAGGCAGTGTGGAGAACTGTGCTCTCGTGATGAGTAACCATGGCTATGCTTTAGCTCAGTGGGCTATCAATCTGGCCGGCCATGGTATAGTCCTAGTAAAGGCTGAGGGGGAGGGGGGGGGGGGGGGTTGATCTTCTGGCTACATGTATGGTACATCTTCGGATTTCTCCCTTGATGTATGTTATAGCGGTGGGCACTGGGACGTCTCCCTTGATGTATGTTATAGCGGTGGGCACTGGGACGTCTCCCTTGATGTATGTTATAGCGGTGGGCACTGGGACGTCTCCCTTGATGTATGTTATAGCGGTGGGCACTGGTACGTCTCCCTTGCTGTATGCTATGAACACACACACAGGACCATTCTATGAACACACACAGGACCTTGCTATAAACACACACACACACACACACAGGACTATGCTATGAACACAAACACACAGGACCATTCTATGGACACACACAAGACCATGCTATGAACACACACACACACACACACAGGACCATGCTATGAACACAAACAGGACCATGCTATGAACACACACAGGACCATGCTATGAACACACACAGGACCATGCTATGAACACACACAGGACCATGCTATGAACACACACAGGACCATGCTATGAACACAAACAGGACCATGCTATGAACACACACAGGACCATGCTATGAACACACACAGGACCATGCTATGAACACACACAGGACCATGCTATGAACACACACACACACAGGACCATGCTATGAACACAAACAGGACCATGCTATGAACACACACAGGACCATGCTATGAACACACACAGGACCATGCTATGAACACACACAGGACCATGCTATGAACACACACAGGACCATGCTATGAACACACACAGGACCATGCTATGAACACACACAGGACCATGCTATGATCCCACACAGGACCATGCTATGAACACACACAGGACCATGCTATGAACACACACACACACACACACACACAGGATCATGCTATGAACATACAAAGGTAGTAGCCTAGCAGTGTAAGACAAGATAAGATGATCATTCTCCTGAACCAGCATTGCAGCAACCAGTGAACACGTTGACAGTGATAGTCAAAGCACATCTCCAGAAGAAGCTGTGATGTTGTTAGCATAGAGTTACCCATAAGACAAACATCTGGGGATGGATGGTGCTGTATTGTCGAAGCAAGCCGTAGTGCTGTCACTCTCAATGAAGTATGGGCCTCAAGACAGCAGCAGCACCATACAGATCGGTCCCATGTGAGCAATGATGAGCATGTATCATCCACTACCTGGCTACTCCACTCTGAGAGGTGTGACACTTTAAAAGGTCTTCCATTCACAGGAGCGGAGTGCAGACTGCTCCAAGAGTTGCACCTGTATGCCCCAGTCTCATGTTTTGCATAGCTCTCGAACACAACACCGTTGCCAAGAGCCGTAGGCGGCGGACTAGGCTATACGCTGATGATGAAACTGTCTGTATCGCTACCCTACAGGTCCATTTCAGAGCAGCAGCGTCATCAGACAATGAGTGAATGGATGTTAAATGCAATGTAAAGGTGAATGGAGGGAGGAGGAGAAGAGCTGGGGCGGCAGGTAGCCTAGCGGTTAAGATCGTTGGGCCAGTAACCGAAAGGTCGCTAGTTTGAATCCCTGACTAGGTGAAAAATCTGTCGATGTGCCCTTGAGCAAGACACTTAACCCTTATTGCTCCTGTAAGTCTTCTAAATGACAAAAAATGTAAATGTAATGATGTGAAGGAGAAGAGATGATGTGGAAGAAGAAAAAAAACAAACACATCTAACAAAGCGTATTAGCCAATGCTTTTACTTGACAATGACTTTACTCCAGCTTATCAAATAATTCCCTGAATCTACTGCTGAAGTCGTGTTAGTGATTACAAAATACCCACATAGTGCTACTCGGTCACAAAGAGGTCTGTCTGCAGTGCATTGCAGAGAGAAGCATGTTGTCATCCGCTCAGTACACTGAGATAGGACCAAATAGATACATACAGTACATGTTTCTAAGGATCTGGAGCAGCCTCTTTGTACATTTTAGTCATTTAGCAGACACTCTTATCCAGAGAGACTTACATGAGCAATTAGGGTTAAGTGCCTTGCTCAAGGGCAGATTTTTCACCTAGTCGGCTCAGGGATTCAAACCAGCGACCTTTTGGTTACTGGCCGAACTCCACTAACCAAAGCATAGTCATCAGCGGATTCTCGAATATGAACTAGCAGTCCTCCTCTCTCTGTACATTGGCCAGGCACATTATGTAACAGCATGTCCCTTTTCCATCATTTTCCAATAGAGAATGACCTTGAGAGACAAAATCCAGCCAAGTACAATACCCACACATACATTAATAAATGCTCAGATCTATAAATACAAGCACTATCGATGACATGTTTCATATGCACTGCAGATCTTGCAATCATGATTTCTTAGCACTACCACAAACAAGAGCATGGTTTTAAGAAAATATATCAGTCTCTGATGAAACGACATATGATATAAACATGTTGAACAAACAAATCTACATTTAAAAGTCAGTTTTCAGTTTCTATCATCATTTCACCATGGCACACATGCATTTCTTTCTAAACTAGCATCATCGGGAAAATCTAATGGTTCCATGCGTGCAGCCCAGCCCAGCCAGCGCGAGCGCATACAGACGTGCCAAGGAGCGTGGCAGCATCCCCTAAGCACCACATCAGAACCACAACAGAGGAAAGAAAGCTCAGTGGAAAATGCCACATTACATCTGCATTTTAAAATGTAATATATTGCATTTGGCAAATTAATGAAAACAACACCACACACTAACTGGATACTACTAACTGGTTACTATTGACATGTAGCCTTTTTCTAGTTGGACTCTTGATACTTTTGTTTTTGAAAAATCAACCAGTGAAGTAGGCTAAACCACTCCTGCCCCATTCAGTACCAGGCTATTTGTTTGGGAGACAAAGAGCCATAACTGACATGATTGTTTTCTGTAGTCTCTTAATAAACAGCCTACATTATGAAATTATATGATTTGCAGTCCTGCTGTTGATCCATTATGATATAGCCTCTTCAGAAGATTGGGACATGCTTCCCCAATTTAAAATTACATCTAGCCTAACCTTCTACTTATTGAATACAACTGTATTAGTCTGCAGTATAATGTATCTTGCAATGAATGACTTATAATGATTATCTTTACAAATCATAATTGAAAAGTGGGAGGGTTCCCTTTGCATTTTACTGTAATCCACAATAAATAAAACATATTTACCTTGCAAGAGTGCGAAGTTAATTGGTCTTTGCTCTCTTCTTCAGAGTGGGTTATGTGCGGACAGAGACTATTACTCAAACGTTTTGTCGAGCCCTGTAGTGAGGTTTTCTTGGGAAGAAATTAGCCTCGTCGATGCAGTTCCGAGGATTCTGCAAGTAAGTAGGACCGTCCACACACACACACGCTCGCCGAGGATACAATGAAGCGCAGCGTCAGACCATGTGTATCACGACTCTCTCTCTCTCTCTCTCTCTCTCGCTCTCACTCTCTCTCTCTCTCTCTCTCTCTCTCTCGCTCTCACTCTCTCTCTCTCTCTCTCTCTCTCTCTCTCTCTCGCTCTCACTCTCTCTCTCTCTCTCTCTCTCTCTCTCTCTCGCTCTCACTCTCTCTCTCCCTGTCTCCCTCACACAGAGTGGTTGATGCCAGGCATGCAATGGACCATTGTTTTGGTTGGATGCTTTTTGAGCTTGCGCAAGATGAGGAAGGAATACGCCTTCTGCTGCACCTATGTTATCTGTGAAGTAGAATGAGCAGGTGGATTTTGATGTGGATTAAATGTGCAGTCTCATGCGGGTCATTGTCAACAGAAAAAAGCTATGATAGGAATATAAAGTGCAAAATATATTAAAATCAAAGTACATTCCCCAGATCCTGTTGGTAGGCGTAGGCCTACTGCATGCAATCAATCTGCTATCAAATCAGTCCTGCTTTCAAAAGGAACAAGTGCATTTGAACAGTCTAAAATGAACGACTGATAATGTAACTAAGCATCTCTTTAGGCAAATTTTTTTTAAAGGCTGCTACTACCAAATATTTGGCTGATTATCGATTCTTACAGCATATCTGGCGCGAAGGGTTTCCTTACCTTCATTCACTCACTCACGCACGCGCTAGTGGCATTTCGCGCCAAACAGCAAAACAGCTCGTCTTGGCAGCAGCATCAACTCCACACAGATCACAGCGTCCAGTTTCCATGAAAACAATGATTGACTAGCTAGCTAACGTTAGCAAGGTATGTTGTCTTCAATCTGTAAAACGTTTCTCTGGTAAGTCATCAAATAAGTGTCTGGTTGTAAAAACGTATGTTATTGTAGGTAGCTACTTGTATTTTACAAACTAGACACATTTACAACATTATGAGCTAGCTAGTTTGGTTGGTAGGCTAACTATTATTTTCTCAAAATTCTCAGGGATGCCAAGAGTGACGTTATTATCAGAATCCATCTAAAACGGCTCATAATTTTATACATTTAGATTTTGACCCAATACAAAGCGGTGCCTTTTGTTGTGCACCTCAATAAAACGATGTGGTTGTGGTGGCAGCCTATTCAAATGCTTTTTAATTCAATTCAGAAGGTAGCAATGGAAATTAGTGATGGGCATTCTGAGTCTTTTCGGTGAGCCGGCTCCTTTGGCTCCTAAACGGCTCTTCGTTGAAAATGCTTAAAATCGAACTAGAACCATTAAAAAAATAGCAAATCTCCGATGTAAATACCAAAAGATGGCTACCATTATGTCAGTTCATGAAATGCGCCGTTTAAATAATTTTTTACTTGGCCAAATTATTAGATGGTATGCAAAAAAATTAGCTTGGACCAGATTGACACGCTTTCCCCAGTATTTATTGTTTCTGAAGTGAGGATTAACCTTTAGAGAATTATTTTGTAACTTATCTACAGAAAAACGTTGTTTTGAGGTCAAAAAGTAGTAGCAGTATGCAAATCAGGCAGCCAAATGAACGTCTCTTTCACCGATGCGATTCGGTTCCCGACATTCACCAAAAAGATCCGTTCAAAAAGAGCCGTTTGTTCGCGAAAGACTCATCACTAATGGAAATCAGATACATTGGTTACATAGTCAAACCGTTTCTCACCTGCTGTAATGTTATGTAAACATATATTATGTATATGAACCGTTTGTTTATTCAGTGCTACAGTATTAAAATCTACTAACTGAAGATTATGTATTTTGCTTTGAAGGTTTATGGTGAAGTACCTTTCATCTGTTGAGATTTGGTTTCACTGAAAGGTGAGTCACAGGAATCAACAACTGCTTTGATGGATTTTCAGGGTGCATAGCTCCATTTTCAGCATGTGGTTGTAAATGCTGAAAGAAGTATACAGTTGCTATCAAAGCATACAGTAATGTTGTATTCCATTTAGCTGGCCAAATGTATTGCACTTGCTGTAAGCCTATATGTAATTTATCAACCATATTGAAATAAGAAGCTACAAAAGATTTCCTTTGCTTTTAAATCTATAATCATTAACTCGTCAGTCTATCAGTGTGTTTCTCATATGAATTTAATCTTTGATATGCCAAACACACTTTATAAACAACATATCTTACTCAATGTGTATTCTTAGGAATAAAAACATAGGTTGACAGTAAATCTGTCTTTGTTTTAGGTTTAGTGGATAAAAAAAGGAATGGATAAACACACACAAGATGGCTGGTTTCCCATTGAGGAAGATACTGCTCCATTGTCTCCTAAACGACCAAGGACAGATTGCACAATAACAAACAAACACAGTTGCAAAACCCATTTCGAATTCCCGGAACCGTTGAGTTTCCGGAACAACGACGGTATCGCATCACTGCAGAATAGGCCTATTTTTCAGGAGGACAAAACATATAGAGTTGAATCTGACCATGAATATCTCAAATTCACAGTGACAGGATTTTATTGTGAAGAAATGGGAAAAGAGGAGAGTACAGCTCTCAGAGATAATCAGACAAGCGCAGGGTCATGTGTAATCAGTCCTCACAGTACAGAGAGAGACTCTCAAGGTCTATGTCAAGGGGTAGATGAGCAACATGATCCACTTAGTGAAACAGGCACCTCTTCTTACAGCTTTCACTATAGAAATGAAGCAGGGTGTGCGTCAGCAAAGTCTCACACTTCTGATGACACAACAACTGATACATCCTCAAGTTATGATTTCAATCAGCCTGGGAAATCACTCGAATGCACTCTCACCGGTACTAGTCCCTCAGCAGATGAAGAAGCAATGACTGAACAAAATGGTGACAGCCGCATCCCAGTAACCGACCACAGCTCAAGTATGAGTGACGGCACTGAAGAACCTGATTACACCTGTGAAAGCCTGGCTCTGAATTCAGCCATTTACAGCATGGGCTTCATCAAAGGATCTACTGAAGGTGAAAATAATCATCAGATTCAGAATGAGGATAAATATGGATTCAATCAAAGTATCTGCAATGAGAAAGAGGCCAGGCGTTACCCTTTACCCAGTGATTACAGAGAGGACTGCGAGTCATCTGGCTCTCGTGCTGAAATGGACCCTTTTGGGAACTTTACAGGAGTGAAAAAACACGAGGGAAATGAAGCCAGATTGCAGAATGATGTGAGAGAAAATGCAGATGTCTGCAATAGAGAAGCAAAAGCCCAAGTTAACAAGGAGGACTTCATGCATAATGACAGCTCTGCCGCAGCTGAGACAGTAGTTGAATATGTAGATGGCTCCGTTGTCACTTGTTATACGGTATTAGACAGTCATGTACTGAGTGATGGGGCTGAGATCAAGATGGTTCTTAAGCATGATGATCTCCGTGAAGCAACGTGGGGGCACGCTGTTGGCACGGTGACAGCTGAAACTTTGTGTGAACTGGGTGTTGATCACAGCACAACTCAGAAACTGTCGGTTTCAACAGGCCTCTGTCAAAAGCCAGCTGATGTTAATCGCAACAAGATAGCAAGTGTAACCGAACATGCAGTTTGCTGTGACATCGACAGAGTGACTCTAGAAACTATGTCTCCTCTCCACCCACCACATCCAGAATATACGACGTCTCCTCTCTACCCAGCACAACCAGAAGATACTACGTCTCCTCTCCACCCACCACAACCAGAAGATACCACGTCTCCTCTCCACCCACAACCAAAAGATACCACGTCTCCTCTCCACCCACAACCAAAAGATACCACATCTCCTCTCCACCCACAACCAGAAGATACCACGTCTCCTCTACACCCACAACCAGAAGATACCACGTCTCCTCTCCACCCACCACAACCAAAAGATACCACGTCTCCTCTCCACCCACCACAACCAGAAGATACTACGTCTCCTCTCCACCCACAACCAAAAGATACCACATCTCCTCTCCACCCACCACAACCAGAAGATACTACGTCTCCTCTCCACCCACAACCAGAAGATACTACGTCTCCTCTCCACTCACCACAACCAGAAGATACCACGTCTCCTCTACACCCACAACCAGAAGATACCACGTCTCCTCTCCACCCACAACCAAAAGATACTACGTCTCCTCTCCACCCACCACAACCAGAAGATACTACGTCTCCTCTCCACCCACCACAACCAGAAGATACCACGTCTCCTCTCCACCCACAACCAAAAGATACCACGTCTCCTCTCCACCCACCACAACCAGAAGATACCACGTCTCCTCTCCACCCACAACCAAAAGATACCACATCTCCTCTCCACCCACCACAAACAGAAGATACCACGTCTCCTCTCCACCCACAACCAAAAGATACCACGTCTCCTCTCCACCCACCACAACCAGAAGATACTATGTCTCCTCTCCACCCACAACCAAAAGATACCACGTCTCCTCTCCACACACCACAGCCAGAAGATACCACGTCTCCTCTCCACCCACTACAACCAGAAGATACCACGTCTCCTCTCCACCCAACACAACCAGAGAATACCAGGTTTCCTCTCCACCCACCACAACAAGAAGATTTCCTCCTGAGGACTGCTGAATACGTCATGAATGCTACTTTGGAGCTCTCTTGTCATTTTGATGCTCAAAATGGAACCCAACTCAAAGGTGAATATGAGGACACCTGTCAGTTATCGGTGGAACAGTGCAGCTGCACAACAGAGGAACATGACTCAAGCAGCCAGGGGATCCATCATTGGGAGCCACTTCTCAGCAGCACTCCTGTCCATGAAGAGAGTTATGATGCTGAAGAGGGAAGCAAAGTAAGTTCTGACACAGCAAAACACCTTTGTGAGGAATGGGACCCAGCTGGCCAGGTTTCTACCATTAAAGACTTTCCAAAGACACATGAAACTGTTAGTTTGCCATCTGAGTGTGCAGTTCTGAATGGGATAATGGAGGAAAACGGTGACAGTGTTACAGAAACTGACCTGCATGTCAAGTCAGTGAACAAGGAACTTGGAATGATAACTCGCTGTGACATTCTAAGCACAGGGGTCATAGGTGCAATGACTGGTGAGTGGATCAACAACTGGGCCGAAGGAGAACTCTGCAAAATTGCAGACATACCAATACTCCACCTTCCTGTAGAAGCTACACCTGGAACTGTTCTCTTGCAGGCTGCCAAGGAGGGTCCAGCAGTTGATCACACCGACGGAACCAAAGCACTACTCAAGATTGAAAACAATAATGTGGTCCCTTTCACCTCAGTACCCAACGATGCTGTCGTCCCAGGATCAGATTCTAACCCAGAGGATGACACAGTACGGGACCGAGAGGAGGACCAATCAGCCTCAGTCATGCCATCTGTGGCACACATCCTCTCTGACTGTGTGCCAGTTGGGTTTGACACGTTTGAAAAGATCCAGCTCTCTCCCCTTGACAGCAATGGCCTGGAGCACAGCCCTCTCCTCAGCAGCTCACCCAGTCAAACATTTAAAACTGAGTTCCAACACCACGGTGCTGGTGGCACTATGCACTCAGGAGTGAGTGATGAAGAGGACATAGCAGAGGAAGAAGAGGACCAGTGCCAAGAGGAAGCTGAGAGGGGCTTTTTCCACTGTGAAAACACCAGGTTTAATGAAGTCCCTATCCCCGACTTTATCTCACCCCAAATCTCTCCATCATTGAGTCCGGAAATGCCTTGCCAGACTTCTACTCTTCTCTGTGGAACTTCTCAGTGTGATTCTCCCCCTCAGGCAAAACTCCCCTATCTCACCTCTGACAAAAACATCCATCCGGTCTCTGAAAGCCACGACTTCCCAGAGTTTGAAATAAAGGAGAGGTTCGACATGGTCATGGAAGAGCTCAGTTTGTATTTCGAGATCAGTGACGAGGCAGGTTATCAATCATCCGAAAGAGCAACGTCTGAACTGTGCAGCGTCAGGGATCCTGGAGCTGAGAAGGACAACACTGATTTAATGACGTGAGTGTTTCTATTGTTTTTATTATTGTTACTGTATGATTAACTCATTTCCCCTTGGGGATTAAAGGGATAGTGAACTCCAGGAGACCATTTTTATGTCTCTGCATCCAGTATGAAGAAAGTTAGAGGTAGTTTCGCGAGCCAATTCTAACTAGCGTTAGCGCAATAACCGGAAGTCTTTGGGATCAGCTAGCTTTGCGCTAAGCTAGCTAGCGTTGGCACGTTAAACGACCTCCAACTTCCTTCATATCCCGAACTATCCCTTTAATAAAGTATTATCGCTCTCATCTACTAGATGGAGCAGTAGTGACCGTCCAAGCAGCCAGGATGCAGTGGAAGAGGAACCACGTGGAAGCACATCAATGAGAGATGATGACCACGGTCTGAAAACATATCAAGCAGAACCAGAAACTACATGTACCACTGGGGGCCTTGACTGTGAGCAGGAGGTGCCTCTTGAATGCAGCCATCACGGCACAGAGGGAGAGGACTCCATGTACTCTTCAGTCAAGCACAAAGGTTGGTGTGATTTGACATTTAACAAAAGGCCTTGGTCTGAAACTTCACTCTCTAGATAAATGTCTTGCATAAAGACGTCTCCGAAGCAAGAATGTTAACTGAGTACTTATGATTGTAATTGTAATTTTTATTGCGTCAATCAGACACCTATCGGACGTTTTTTTTCTTCTTGTGTTGTCAATTTGCAGACTATCAATACACGTTCCAAAATGACATACAACTATGGCAATAAAACACAGCCATTATATTTTTTTTGTGGGGACAGTGAAAGCTTATCAAAACACGAACAGAGTAATCCTGCCTTAACATGACGGTAATATTATTGGATTGTGTCGACAGATCACCCCAGGGGGCAAGGAGCAGACGAGAAATGCAAGCTGTGGTCTCCTGCGTTCATGTTTCTCCCATGCATGGACCAGTTAAACCAAAGTAGGTTACACATCCCCACTCTGAGCTGAGTATTTTGTTAAAAATCAGCAGGTTGTAAAATATTTTAGTTGAAGTAAGGCGTTTCAGTAATTTGAGTTATTTATTTACTCACTGAGGCCTTTTACTGCTCTTGGAGCATGATGCTATTGACAGCAGCTCTCTAACATACAGTACCAGTCAAAAGTTTGGACACACCTACTCATTCAAAGATTTTTCTTTATTTTTACTATTTTCTACATTGTAGAATAATAGTGAAGAAATCACAACTATGAAATAACACATATGGAATCATGTAGTAACCAAAAAAGTGTTAAATTTACACTTTGCGTTGATGACAGCTTTACACACTCTTGGCATTCTCTCAACCAGCTTCATGAGGTAGTCACCTGGAATGCATTTCAATTAACATGTGTGCCTTCTTAAAAGTTAATTTGTGGAATTTCTTTCCTTCTTAATGCATTTGAGCCAATCAGTTGTGTTGTGACAAGGTAGGGGGGTATACAGAAGATAGCCCTATTTGGTAAAAGACCAAGTCCACACTTTTTTGGTTACTACATGATTCCATGTGTGTTATTTCATAGTTGTGATTTCTTCACTATTATTCTACAATGTAGAAAATAGTAAAAATAAAGAAAAATCTTTGAATGAGTAGGTGTGTCCAAACTTTTGACTGGTAGTGTATCTGGCTTGTTAATTGGAGTTAGGCCTAGATATTGTACACTACACTGCATGCAGCAGGTGGTAGCCTGTTCACACACATAAGTACAGTACAGTATAAGGTATTTATTCTTGTCTCCTTGCCTTCAGGAAAGCCTGAGCAGCCCAAGAGATTGGAGCCTCTGAAAACATGCACACGTCCCATCAGGGTTGGACTCTCCAAGAAGGCTAAGACTAAACAACTTCACCCCTACTCCAAGTGAGCACTTGATGAAATGTATTTATGCAGGATATGTTACCTTATTTTATTTAAACTTCATTTACACAGGGAAGTTCACATTGAGACCCAGGTCTCTTTTACAAGTGAGCCCTCAACACAGTAGTATAGTATTTCTGGGTTTAACTACAGCTCTATGCTATGCTATTGAAAGTATAAGAGATTATTTATTGCCTTACTTCAAATGAGAAAATGAGCCCTCACGTAATATATTTACAGTGCATTCGGAAAGTATTCAGACCCCTTGACCTTTTCCACATTTCTTTACGTTACAGGCTTATTCTAAAAACAAAAACAAAAAATCTTATTTTTTTTCTCATCAATCTACACACAATACTCCATAATGATAAAGCAAAAACAGGTTTTTAGAAATTTTAGCAAATGTATAAAAACAACAACTGAAATATCACATTTACATAAGTATTCAGACCCTTTACTCAGTACTTTGTTGAAGCATCTTTGGCAGCGATTACAGCCTTGAGTCTTCTTGGGTATGACGCTACAAGCTTGGCACACCTGTATTTGGGAATTTCTCCCATTCTTCTCTGCAGATCCTCTCAAGCTCTGTCAGGTTGGATGGGGAGCATCGCTGCACAGCTATTGTCAGGTCTCTCCAGTGATGTTCGATCGGGTTCAAGTCCGGGCTCTGGCTGGGCCAACTTTTCCCGAAGCCACTCCTGTGTTGTCTTGGCTGTGTGCTTAGGGTCGTTGTCCTGTTGGAAGGTGAACCTTCGCCCCAGTCTGAGGTCCTGAGCGCTCTGGAGCAGGTTTTCATCAAGGATCTCTCTGTACTTTGCTCCATTCATCTTTGCCTCGATCCTGACTAGTCTCCCAGTCCCTGCCGCTGAAAAACATCCCCACAGCATGATGCCACCACCATGCTTCACTGTAGGGATGGTGCCAGGTTTCCTCCAGACGTGACGCTTGGCATTCAGGCCAAATCCAATCCTGGTTTCATCAGACCAGAGAATCTTGTTTCTCATGGTCTGAGAGTCCTTTAGGTGCCTTTTGGCAAACTCTAAGCGGGCTGTCATGTGCCTTTTACTGAGGAGTGTCTTCCATCTGGCCACTCTACCATAAAGGCCTGATTGGTGGTGCTGCAGAGATGGTTGTCCTTCTGGAAGGTTCTCCCATCTCCACAGAGGAACTCTGGATCTCGGGTATTGTGTGTAGATTGATGAGGAACATTTTTTCTTTAATCCATTTTAGAATAAACGTTACAAAATGTGGAAAAAGTCAAGGGGTCTGAATACTTTCCGAATGCACTGTATGTAGTATTTTATGAGTAATATGTTACCGTTTGCTATTTATTTCAATTGTCAGAGTATTTATTGATGGAAGTTATGACCTTGCTACATTATTGTGGGAGGTTTGGAGTTATGTTGAGAGAACTTGTTCACCAGAGGATACATATGGTAGTTTGAAATAGACAGTACTTAATACAAATGAGATTGAGATACTTGATATAGCCCTAGGCTAAACTCTTCTCTCTTACATATTTATTATTATTAAATATTGACTTCTCATTCTGTTAACACTACCCTAAGAACAATTACATTATTTTGAAAACAAGCCAATCTCCAATCAATGTGTCAATTTGTCATTTTTGTATAATGCTCCACAGGCTCCACTAAAATCCTGATTTAGTCGATTTTCACTGCGTTAGTCTGGGACAGGTCCCCAGGTGATGAGGGTGGCAATGAAATATGTATTTGGGGATGATAATAGTCTAGTATAGCAAGAGAGACTGTGCATGGCGTTGCAAAATGAGGCTGGTATGGATTTAGCAACAAAGTTGAAATATTGAATCATGTTTAATCAGGGACAGACTAAACCGTCAGGGTACTGAAGACCCTATCGTCTTTTTAAATCAAATGACTTACCGATATGTATACGTGTGTGCATCAGTGAGATGTAGTTGGTTGATTACTTTGTCACCTTTGAGGTACTGTAGCTGGAGAGGTATCTGGTTGCATAATTTGTTCAGTATCAGTGTAAATGAATCTTCATGTGGATATAAGTATACTCTTTCACCAGACTCTCTCTCTCTCTCTCTGAAACTAACACATGATAATGACGGCTTTTCACATTCCTCCAATCCAAAGCACATATACAAGAAAAGTCTAATTCATCTGACAATCAATCTTTCAGTCCCACTCTCCATACAGAGACTCTGTGGGTTATTTAACTACTTGTGGTCAATTTACTATCTTAAAAGGATATTATATACAGTCTCTCTCTCTCTCTCTCTATATATATATATATATATATATATATATATATATATATATATATATATATATACAGTGGGGGAAAAAAGTATTTAGTCAGCCACCAATTTTCCCCCAGAAAATCACATTGTAGGATTTTTTATGAATTTATTTGCAAATTATGGTGGAAAATAAGTATTTGGTCACCTACAAACAAGCAAGATTTCTGGCTCTCACAGACCTGTAACTTCTTCTTTAAGAGGATCCTCTGTCCTCCACTCGTTACCTGTATTAATGGCACCTGTTTGAACTTGTTATCAGTATAAAAGACACCTGTCCACAACCTCAAACAGTCACACTCCAAACTCCACTATGGCCAAGACCAAAGAGCTGTCAAAGGACACCAGGAACAAAATTGTAGACCTGCACCAGGCTGGGAAGACTGAATCTGCAATAGGTAAGCAGCTTGGTTTGAAGAAATCAACTGTGGGAGCAATTATTAGGAAATGGAAGACATACAAGACCACTGATAATCTCCCTCGATCTGGGGCTCCACGCAAGATCTCACCCCGTGGGGTCAAAATGATCACAAGAACGGTGAGCAAAAATCCCAGAACCACACGGGGGGACCTAGTGAATGACCTGCAGAGAGCTGGGACCAAAGTAACAAAGCCTACCATCAGTAACACACTACGCCGCCAGGGACTCAAATCCTGCAGTGCCAGACGTGTCCCCCTGCTTAAGCCATTACATGTCCAGGCCCGTCTGAAGTTTGCTAGAGTGCATTTGGATGATCCAGAAGAGGATTGGGAGAATGTCATATGGTCAGATGAAACCAAAATATAACTTTTTGGTAAAAACTCAACTCGTCGTTTTTGGAGGACAAAGAATGCTGAGTTGCATCCAAAGAACACCATACCTACTGTGAAGCATGGGGGTGGAAACGTCATGCTTTGGGGCTGTTTTTCTGCAAAGGGACCAGGACGACTGATCCGTGTAAAGGAAAGAATGAATGGGGCCATGTATCGTGAGATTTTGAGTGAAAACCTCCTTCCATCAGCAAGGGCATTGAAGATGAAACGTGGCTGGGTCTTTCAGCATGACAATGATCCCAAACACACCGCCCGGGCAACGAAGGAGTGGCTTCGTAAGAAGCATTTCAAGGTCCTGGAGTGGCCTAGCCAGTCTCCAGATCTCAACGCCATAGAAAATCTTTGGAGGGAGTTGAAAGTACGTGTTGCCCAGCGACAGCCCCAAAACATCACTGCTCTAGAGGAGATCTGCATGGAGGAATGGGACAAAATACCAGCAACAGTGTGTGAAAACCTTGTGAAGACTTACAGAAAACGTTTGACCTGTGTCATTGCCAACAAAGGGTATATAACAAAGTATTGAGAAACTTTTGTTATTGACCAAATACTTATTTTCCACCATAATTTGCAAATAAATTCATTAAAAATCCTACAATGTGATTTTCTGGATTTTTTTTCCTCATTTTGTCTGTCATAGTTGACGTGTACCTATGATGACAATTACAGGCCTCTCTCATCTTTTTAAGTGGGAGAACTTGCACAATTGGTGGCTGACTAAATACATTTTTTCCCCACTGTACCCCTTGACTCTTTTCAGTACTCTGCCAGGTTTTCAGTTTTCTAATGCTTTTCTGATTACATTAATGGTCAGGTTTGTGCTTCGTTAAAGCCGTTGAATCTGATGCCTCTGATTGTGACATGAAAGAGATATGGTGTCTTGATTGCAACTAACTGGCAGAACTTCACGCAGTCCTACAGGTTACTGCAGGATTTCTTAAAACGCTACTAGCAGGAAATTACATGCACCTGCAGGCTAAACTAAGCTTGATTGCAACGAAAAACCCACAAGGATAAACCAGTAGATCAGTTGAGCTCTTGTTGTTACCGTGTCATGTGATTATGAAACCAGACAGCTGGTCTAGATTCTCTACTCCCGCCAGGAGCATCAGAAACCGTAAGGCTGATGAATGTAAAAATACTTATTAGAGTATAAGAATATAGAAGTAGTAGGCTTATATTTCATTCAAACGTTTCACCTTAAATGTCAAAATAATATAATATTTGGCATTCGAAATAACTTTACAGACTTCATTTTCAGTTGATAAAAAAATGTAGATGATATAACTCAAACACGATTAGTTACACATTTCAAATATGGACTGTCCGGGGATATTTTAACCCCAATCTTGATAAGAAATGACCATATCAGACAAGTTTCTTTTAAAAGCGGTTGTATTTAATTATTTAAAATAATAAGAGTTGGCTACAGCATCAACATTAGTTTTCCATTCATACAACGTGTCGGGTAAATTGCCATAGTAGATTTACTGTGGTAAACGAGGAAATACTTTATTTCAGTTGTATGGAATGATTGTCAAATAGATAAATCACCGTTAGTTTGCTCATAAAGTAGGATTAAGTTGTTTTCTGATGACAATACCAACCAGAGGGTGAAATAGTCTTGGAAAATGTTGGCTGCAATCAAGACTAAAAGATAATCTCGACATCCGCATTAGGGAGCGGGAAATCGCTGGCCAATGTTGGTTGCAATTGAGATCAGCTGTGCAGGTCATTTTAGCACGTATTGATGGTTTAACTAGAGGTCAGATGGCGATAATCTGGTGGCCTTCGATGGTTGCAATTGGCCCATTAAGGCGCTTGACGGGAGAGAAACACTTCAAAGCCTCACACAGAGACAGAACTTTTGAAGTTCTTAGAAAATTACTCCTCTCAATCCTTCACAGATGCTCCCCCATGTAATTCATTTACCGCAATTATGAGCTCCAATAATTATGTAACCCGGGATCCAAGATCTTAAATACTACTGACAATGAAAACTTGTTATTATGGGATGGGGGGGTTCCAAAAATGTGAGGATGAAACACACTTTGATTTGTTTGTTTTTATTAAAATGGACATGGAGTATTCAAGGCACCAGTAAACTGCAACATTCAGTTAGAGACCATATACCATATAACAGAGGCTAGAAGTGCTTTCTTATTATTCTTTTTTCTTAATTAATAACGTAGTGTTCATATAATATGCTTTTTTTAAATCAGCTAGTCTTCATAATCGCAGCCAAGTCATTAAAACTAAGAACTTCATCTTACATGTTCCATATTTTCACAGTTATGAATTTCAAGGCAATGCCGCCATTACATAAATATCATTTTACACTTGAAAGGGATCTATTTTCCCTTCATACCCAGCCCCCCTGCAGATAGATGTCAACTGTATCATAAAAATGTGACCAGAGATTTTTAATGAGTATAGAAAAGCCCAGCGAAGACTGATATAGCATATATCACAGCATGTTTCTCCAATGGAAGAAAAACTGTTACATCATCCACTTCATCTTTTTATTTATTTTAACCAGATAAACAGCTACAGTATCTATCACACACAAATCCAAACCATCAGGTACAGTTGAAGTCGGAAGTTTACATACACTTAGGTTGGAGTCATTAAAACTCGTTTTTCAACCACTCCACAAATATCTTGTTAACAAACTATAGTTTTGGCAAGTCGGTTAGGACATCTACTTTGTGCATGACACAAGTAATTTTTCCAACAATTGTTTACGGACAGATTATTTCACTTATAATTACCTTCAAACTCAGTGCCTCTTTGCTTGACATCATGGGAAAATCAAAAGAAATCAGCCAAGACCTCAGAATTTTTTTTTGTAGACCTCCACAAGTCTGGTTCATCCTTGGGAGCAATTTCCAAACGCCTGAAGGTACATAGTACAAACAATAGCACACAAGTATAAACACCATGGGACCATGCAGCCGTTATACCGCTCAGGAAGGAGATGCGTTCTGTCTCCTAGAGATGAACATACTTTGGTGCGAAAAGTGCAAATCAATCCCAGAACAACAGCAAAGGACCTTGTGAAGATGCTGGAGGAAACAGGTACAAAAGTATCTATATCCACAGTAAAACGAGTCCTATATCGACATAACCTGAAAGGCCGCTCAGCAAGGAAGAAGCCACTGCTCCAAAACCACCATAAAAAAAGCCAGACTACGGTTTGCAACTGCACATGGGGACAAATATCGTACTTTTTGGAGAAATGTCCTCTGGTCTGATGAAACAAAAATGGAACTGTTTGGCCATAATGACCATCATTATGTTTGGAAGAAAAAGGGGGACGCTTGCAAGCCAAAGAACACCATCCCAACCGTGAAGCACAGGGGTGGCAGCATCATGCTGTGGGGGTGCTTTGCTGCAGGAGGGACTGGTGCACTTCACAAAATAGATGGCATCATGAGGAAGGATAATTATGTGGATATATGGAAGCAACATCTCAAGACATCAGTCAGGAAGTTAAAGCTTGGTCGCAAATGGGTCTTCCAAATGGACAATGACCCCAAGCATACTTCCAAAGTTGTGGCAAAATGGCTTAAGGACAACAAAGTCAAGGTATTGGAGTGGCCATCACGAAGCCCTGACTTCAATCCTATAGAAAATGTGTGGGCAGAACTGAAAAGGCGTGTGCGAGCAAGGAGGCCTACAAACCTGACTCAGTTACACCAGCTCTGTCAGGAGGAATGGGCCAAAATTCACCCAACTTATTGTGTGAAGCTTGTTGAAGGCTACCCGAAACGTTTGACCCAAGTTAAACAATTTAAAGGCAATGCTACCAAATACTAATTGAGAGTATGTAAACTTCTGACCCACTGGGAATGTGATGAAAGAAATAAAAGCTGAAATAAATCATTCTGTCACGGATTCTGCCGAGGCTGCTCCTCCTCCTTGCTCGGGCAGGCTTCGGCGTTCGTCGTCCCCGGAGTACTAGCTACTGCCGATCGATGTTTCGGTGTTTGTCTTGTTCTGTCTTGAGTGGTTACACCTGTTGTCTATTATGTTTGATTGTAGTCCCTATATTTACCCATGTCTCTCGTTTGGTATTGTGTGTTATTGTTTTGTGTCTAGGCTGTATTCGGCATTGCTGTTTTGTCGTATGTGTATTTGTTTTCCTCCCTGGTTGGAGGTTTTGTTTTGTATGTTCTTTACTATTAGTAAAGTACATCTGCTAGTATCTCTGTGTCCTGCGCTTGACTTCACTCACCGCATACACGTCGCCCCTGACAGAATAACACACCATCATGGAGTCAGCAGGATCGGCGGTGCCAACGGGATCACTGGAGGAGCGCGTAATCCACCAAGCAGCCATGATCCAGGACCTGGGCACCGCCATGCAAGGGGTGATGGACACCTTGAGGCGATGGGAGAGAGGAGGTTTGCCCACACCTCCTCCAACGATACCACCACCATCAGCCATACCCATCATTCCATCTCCGGAGTCCAGTGGGATTCGGCTCTCGCTCCCGAGGGCTTATGATGGCAACGCGGCCGGGTGTCAGGGTTTCCTGCTCCAAGTAGAACTCTACCTGGCAACCATCCACCCGGCGCCCTCGGGATACGAGAGTGTTTCCGCCCTCATCTCCTGTCTGTCCGGCAAGGCACTGGAGTGGGCCAACGCCGAGTGGAGGGGAATAGACGCCACTACAGTCAGCTATGCAGAGTTCTCCCACCGCTTCAGGGCGGTTTTCGATCATCCCCCAGAGGGGGGTTTGTGCCCGTGTATTGATTACCGTGGTCTCAATCAGATTACCATTAAATACAGCTATCCTCTCCCTCTGATTGCGAGTATGACGGAGTCATTACACGGGGCGCGATTCTTCACAAAATTGGATCTCAGGAGCGCTTACAACCTGGTGCGCATTAGGGAGGGAGATGAATGGAAAACAGCATTTAGTACCACCTCGGGTCACTATGAGTATCTCGTAATGCCATACGGTTTAATGAATGCTCCTTCAGTCTTCCAATCATTTGTGGACAAGATTTTCCGGGATTTGCATGGACAGGGTGTAGTGGTGTATATTGATGACATTCTAATATACTCCGCTACACGAGCCGAGCATGTGTCCCTGGTGCGTCGGGTGTTGGGTAGACTGTTGGAGCATGACTTGTATGTGAAGGCGGAGAAATGCCTGTTTTTCCAGGAGTCCATCTCCTTCCTGGGACATCGGTTGTCCGCGTCAGGGGTGGAGATGGAGATTGACCGCGTTTCAGCCGTGCGTAATTGGCAGACTCCTACCACGGTTAAGGAGGTGCAGCGGTTTTTGGGTTTTGCCAATTACTACCTGAGGTTTATCCGGGGTTTTGGACAGGTAGCAGCTCCCATCACCTACCTGCTAAAGGGGGGCCCGGTGCGTTTGCAGTGGTCGGCTGAGGCGGACAGGGCGTTTAGACATCTGAAGGACCTGTTCACCTCGGTTCCGGTGCTGGCACATCCGGACCCCTCTTTGGCGTTCCAAGTTGAGGTGGATGCGTCCGAGGCGGGGATTGGTGCTGTACTGTCTCAACGCTCGGGCACGCCTCCAAAACTCAGTCCCTGTGCTTTTTATTCTAAGAAGCTCAGTCCGGCGGAACGCAATTATGACGTGGGGGACAGGGAGCTGCTAGCGGTGGTTCAAGCCCTGAAGGTGTGGAGGCATTGGCTTGAGGGGGCTAAACACCCTTTCCTCATTCTGACTGACCATCGTAACCTGGAGTACATCCGGGCAGCAAGGAGACTGAACCCTCGTCAGGCTAGGTGGGCCATGTTTCTTGCCCGGTTTGTATTTAAGCTCACGTAAATATCAGGGTCACAGAACGTGAAGGCAGACGCCCTGTCCCGGCGATATGACAAAGAGGAGAGGTCCATTGAGCCCACCCCCATACTTCCGGAGTCTTGTCTAGTGGCACCGGTGGTGTGGGAGGTCGATGCGGAGATCGAGCGGGCGTTACGTACAGACTCTACTCCTCCTGAGTGTCCAGAGGGGCGGAAGTACGTGCCGCTCGAGGTCCGTGATCGACTGATATATTGGGCTCACACGTCACCCTCCTCTGGTCATCCGGGTATTGGTCGAACGGTGCACTGCCTTAGCGGGAAGTACTGGTGGCCCACCTTGGCTAAGGACGTGAGGGTTTACGTTTCTTCCTGTTCGGTGTGCGCTCAGTGTAAGGCGCCTAGACACCTGCCCAGAGGGAAGTTACAACCTCTACCCGTTCCACAACGGCCGTGGTCTCACCTATCGGTGGATTTTGTCACGGACCTTCCCCCCTCCCAGGGGAATACCACGATCTTGGTCGTTGTGGATCGGTTTTCTAAGGCCTGCCGTCTCATTCCAATGCCAGGTCTCCCTACAGCCCTACAAACGGCCGACGCCTTGTTTACCCACGTCTTCCGGCACTACGGGGTGCCTGAGGATATAGTGTCTGATCGGGGTCCCCAGTTCACCTCTAGAGTCTGGAGGGCGTTTATGGAACGTTTGGGGGTCTCGATTAGCCTTACCTCGGGTTTTCACCTGAGAGTAATGGGCAGGTGGAGAGAGTAAACCAGGATGTGGGTAGGTTTCTGAGGTCCTATTGCCAGGACCGGCAGGAGGAGTGGTCGGGGTATATCCCCTGGGCAGAGATAGCCCAAAACTCACTTCGCCACTCCTCCACTAATCTTACTCCTTTTCAGTGTGTGTTGGGGTATCAGCCGGTCCTGGCACCCTGGCATCAGAGCCAGATCGAGGCTCCTGCGGTGGATGAGTGGTTTCGGCGCTCGGAGGAGACATGGAACGCTGCGCATGTCCATCTGTAGGCATAAGGCGAGCGCCGATCGCCACCACAGTGAGGGTCCAGTTTATGCACCTGGAGATCGGGTCTGGCTCTCGACTCGAAACCTGCTCCTTCGCCTGCCCTGCCGGAAGCTGGGTCGGCGGTTTGTGGGGCCATTTAAAGTCCTGAGGAGATTGAACAAGGTATGTTATAGGTTACAACTGCCCATAAATTACCGCATTAACCCCTCGTTTCATGTGTCTCTCCTCAGGCCGGTGGTAGCTGGTCCACTCCAGGAGAATGAGATACGAGAGGCTCCTCCGCCCCCACTAGACATCGAAGGGGCTCCGGCGTACTCAGTCCGTTCCATCGTGGATTCGAGACGTCGGATGGGGGGTCTGCAGTATCTCGTGGAGTGGGAGGGGTACGGTCCGGAGGAACGGTGCTGGGTCCCTAGGAGGGACATCCTAGATCCCTCCCTGTTGACGGAGTTCCACCGGAGTCATCCGACTCGCCCTGCTCCGCGTCCTCCTGGCCGTCCCCGAGGCCAGGGTCGGCGCACGGCTGGGGCCGCGCGTCAAGGGGGGGGTACTGTCACGGATTCTGCCGAGGCTGCTCCTCCTCCTTGCTCGGCCAGGCTTCGGCGTTCGTCGTCCCCGGAGTACTAGCTACTGCCGATCGATGTTTCGGTGTTTGTCTTGTTCTGTCTTGAGTGGTTACACCTGTTGTCTATTATGTTTGATTGTAGTCCCTATATTTACCCATGTCTCTCGTTTGGTATTGTGTGTTATTGTTTTGTGTCTAGGCTGTATTCGGCATTGCTGTTTTGTCGTATGTGTATTTGTTTTCCTCCCTGTTAGGAGGTTTTGTTTTGTATGTTCTTTACTATTAGTAAAGTACATCTGCTAGTATCTCTGTGTCCTGCGCTTGACTTCACTCACCGCATTCACGTCGCCCCTGACACATTCTCTACTATTATTCTGACATTTCACATTCTTAAAATAAAGTGGTGATCCTAACTGACCTAAGACAGGGGATTTTTACTAGGATTAAATGTCAGGAATTGTGAAAAACTGAGTTTAAATGTATTTGGCTAAGGTGTATGTAAACTTCCGACTTCAACTGTATCTGTCATCATGGCCGTTGACAGTGTTGTATACTGTACCTCTAGTATAACAGAAAACTGTAACAGTACTTTAGTGAGTTTATTTTTGGCTGTGTTTAGACAGGCAGCCCAATTCTGATATGTTTTCCACTAATTGGTCTTTTGACCAATCACATCAGATATTTTCACATCAGCTCTTTTTCAGAGCTGATCTGATTGGTCAAGTGGTGAGGTTAACAGTGAGTTTCTGACCCAGATGCATCTTATTTATCATATATTTAACTAAACAACAACTGTATCAGTAGACTATTACGCCATCATGCCGTTTCTGCCAGCCTGGTCTGTCGTGATGGAGCTGAATCATTGAAATCATATGAATTCTGAATCACATATATGAAACATAACAGTAACATACACTGAGTGTACTAAACATTAGGAACGGCTCTTTCCATTTCAGACTGACCAGGTGAATCCAGGTGAAAGTTATGATCTCTTATTGATGTCACCTGTTAAATCCACTTCAATCAGTGTAGATGAAGGGGAGTAGACAGGTTAAAGAAGGATTTTTAAGCCTTGAGACATGGATTGTGTATGTGTGCCATTGAGGGTGAATGGGCAAGACAAAGATTTAAGTGCCTTTGAACGGAGTATGGTAGTAGGTGCCAGGCGCACCGGTTTGAGTATGTCAAGAACTGCAACCTTTTTCACGCTCAACAGTTTCCTGTGCGTATCAAGAATGGTCCACCACCCAAAGGACATCCAGCCAACTTTACACAACTGTCGGAAGCATTGGAGTCAACATGGGCCAGCTGTTCTGAGGGCAAAAGGGGGTGCAACTCAATATTAGGGAGGTGTTCCTAATGTTTTGTACACTCAGTGTATATGTTTTATTGTCACATACACCAGCTAGGATAACTTCCTTAAAAGGCCCAGTGCAGTGAACATTTTGTTTTTCCTGTGTTTATACAACAGCTGATGAAACTAACACTGTAAAAGTGTGACAAATGTATCAGTGTTATTTCCTGATAGTTGCTGGTTGAAAATACAGTCTACACACAGTGGTGTACGGTACTTAACTAAAAAGTACTACTTAAGTAGTTTTTTGGGGTATCTGTACTTTACTATTTATATTTCTGCCTACTTTTACTTCACTACATTCCCAAAGAAAATTATGTACACAAATGTTCCACACGCACAAAAAGCTTATTTCTCTCAAATTTTGTGCACAAATTAGTTTACATCCCTATTAGTGAGCATTTCTCATTTGCCAAGATAATCCATCCACCTGACAGGTGTGGCATATCAAGAAGCTGATTAAAAAGTAGTATCATTACACAGGTGCACCTTGTGCTGGGGACAATAAAAGGCCACTTTAAAATGTGCAATTTTATTACACAATGCCACAGATGTCTCAAGTTTTGAGGGAGCGTGCATTTGGCATGCTGACTGCAGGAATGTCCACCAGAGCTGTTTCCAGATAATTAAATGTGTCTCTACCATAAGCTGCCTCCAACATCGTTTTAGAGAATTTGGCAGTACGTCCAACCGGCCTCACAACCGCAGACCACATGTAACCACGCCAGCCTAGGACCACGTCCGGCTTCTTCACGTGCGAGAGTCATGTAAAATCCATAGATTAGTGCCTAACGAATGTATTTCAATTGACTGATTTCCTTATATGAACTATATCAAGAGAACATCCCTGGTCTTCCCTACTGCCTCTGATCTGGCGGACTCACTAAACACAAATGCTTTGTTTGTCAATTATTTCTGAGTGTTGGAGTGTGCCCCTGGCTATCTGTAAATTAAAATTGTGCCGTCTGGTTTGGAATTTGAATTTGAATATAAGGAATTTGAAAATATGTATACTTTTACTTTTGATACTTAAGCAACTCCATTTACTTTTGATACTTAAATATAGTTAAAACCAAATACTTTTAGACTTTTACTCAAGTAGTATTTTACTGGGTGACTCACTTTATTTGAGTCATTTTCTATTAAGGTATCTTTACTTTTACTCAAGTATGACAATTGAGTGCTTTTTCCACCACTGTCTACACAGGACATTCTAATCAGCAGGTTTGCATGGGTGGGAATTTCGGCTTTCCATGGTAATAGACTGATAACAAAGAGAGTTCCAAACTTCTCTGCCAATAACAGCTGGTTTTCCGTTTTCCCCTCCCCACTCAGACCACTCCCAGACAGTCCTAGCTAAATTCTTGCTTGAGAAATCGTTTTTTGCTAAAAAGCTATTTTTGTCAATTTTAATGGTTCTATTACAGTACGGTACTTAATTGTTACACAGAAATGATTTGATATTGATATAAAAACAGCTGCTTTGGGCCTTTAAAACTTTCACTGAAGGTTTTAATAAGACTTTTAATAACACTAGCTTATTTCGGGTTAACTCTTATGAACTCCAAGCACACATGGAAATTAATTTCCTTAGGCATTAATCATGCAAATATTTTTTCTTATTATTGAGATTAAAACCTCTTCTGTTCTCTATCCATGGAATTAGTCCACTGCGGCATCAGGATGGAGCTACCATGACATGTTTTTTTACGCATACAAAACTGTTCATTTTAGTCTATTCAAACAGACCCCATTTCAAAGGAAACAAGCTCTCATTAAGATCAGGTGTGGCCAAATAGTGGGCGTGGCCAACACACCTGAACACACTTAACAAGATAGAGAATAGAGAGAGTTTTGTTGATGCTGAGAACGGAAAGTATATGTTTTTAAATCACATTCTTAGAATGTTCTCTGAATGTTACTAAAGTTTTATTGTGGTTTTTATGGAAGTTCTCTTAACGTTCTCGGAACAATTTGAGAACATTCCCAATGTAAAACCAGTTGGAGAACGTTCCTAGAAAATTACCAACATTTAAATGAAATGTAATCATATTTGAACTTTTAGGAAACGTTCTGTTAAAGTAATGAAATACCCCCAAAAAATGTTTTTTTTGTCAAATTCTTTAAATGTGTTGAGAATGTTCCAAAGCCAAACAGCTATCCTGCACCATTCCCAGAGAGTTGTGGGAAGGTTGTATGCAAAATAACCATAGGACAACCACGCTCTCACCAAGCTCTAAGAAACAAATGGTTCTCAGAACATTATGTGCTAGCTGGGAATGGACCCTCCTTTTTCTGCAACTGATGAAGCTCAGGGAATACTTTGCAACATTCATTTGGGGTTTTCCTTTGCTTTGACTAAAGTGAATTTTATTAAAACCATCCTTGCATATTAAGAAATTCAGTCAAATCAAATATTATGTATTTCACTACAGTATCGTTTAAACCATGTTTAATTTGTTTTATTAACCATTCAATAGTCTCAAATTAGATATTTGTTTGAGCAGCAAATGCTTAAATGATGAACAAATGATCTAGTCCATACCATGTCCATACATACCTTTTTGTTATATCATGTACTCCCCTTTCTCCAGGCAAAGCTGTTATCACAATTGTATTACTAGTCTGACACATTCTATATCCCCAGGAAGGGATTACCAAACCTCTGACCCTGGCCAGACCACACTTCCCTGGTCAACCATCTCCCAGCAGGGCTATTGGCATCGTTTGAGCCTGTCACAAATGGCACCCTATTTATTCCCTATGTAGTGCACTACTTTTGGTCAGAGCTCTATGGGCACTGGTAAAAGTAGTGCACTATAAGGGAATAGGGTGCCATTTGGGACTAAGGCTTGCTGCAGAGAAAAGAAAGGGATAGGTCAGATTATTAATGTTGATATATCTCTGTTTGTCTGTTGACTTTCATCTATCTATTCACATGGGTCACCATCACTCCTGATCGTTTCAGTGGGAGGTAATATTGGAGGAAAAGGTATCAGTGTTATTGACGAGTGGATAATATATTGTAGGGCCGATATTCTAGAATAGAGAGTTAATTAAACCAAGGTGGAACTGTCTCTCCAGCACTTCCATAAGGCTTTACACATGAAGAGGATGTTGCATAGGCTACTTATTTCCAGTCATTAGATGGAGAGGTGTGTGTGTGTGTGTGTGCGCATGTGTGTCTTTCTGATTTATGTGTGTTGAACAGATCCATGGATTATTCTCCTCCCATCGAGGGAGAGGGTTTGGTGGGAACAAATACTGCAATGCAGCAAAGCAAATGGTGAGAATCAGTTAAGTGGTCCTGATTGCAACTAGAGCCCTTGGTATGTTTCCAGTCTGACTATCTGACTACCTGTGGTGAATGATGGACGGAGTCAGGCGCAGGAGTAAAATAACCGGATGCAGATTTATTCCTTCCAGACATACAATGCGCCTACAACAACAATCAAAACAGGTACAGGGGAAACAATCCTCCCTGACCAAACACAGTCTCAGAAAATACAATAAATGTAATGACACGGGGGAAAATCAACCCTGGCAAAATAAATGAGAGAGTATCTCAACCAAGCTACTCTCCTCCCACATAGAACAATCACTCACAAAGACAAGGGGGCAGAGGGAACACTTATACACAGACTAATTAGGGGATGAGCACCAAGTGTGTGTGATTGACAAGACAAGAGAAGTGGAGTGATGAGAATGGGAGCGGCAGTAGCTAGTAAGCTGGTGACGACGAACGCCGAAACCTGCTCGAACAAGGAGGGGAGGCAGCCTCGGCGGAAGTCGTGACACTACCTCTGCATGGGGTCAAACTGAACACTAATTAATCAAGGTAAACTTTAAAGTTCCAATGCAGACGTTTTTTTCTATCAATTTTTTTCTATCATTTCTGGGTAACAATTAAGTACCTTACTGTGATTGCTTTCAATTAAAATGGTCAAAAAATAAACAAAAATAGCTTCTTAGCAAAGAGTAATTTCTCAAGCAAGAATTTAGCTAGGACTGTCTGGGAGTGGTCTGAGTAGGAAGGGGAAATCTGAAAACTAGTTGTTATTCGCAGAGGTTTGGAACTCTTTATTTTATATAACACAGGAAAATCACGTTTTTGAATGCATTGGGCCTTTAATGAATGACATGAGATGAAAATAATTAAGAATAGGGGATCGTTTTTATTTCAATTCCCAGTCCATTCATTAAAATAATTTATATTTGATTAATGGGATGAATAGCGCCCAATCATTTTGTATGGATTTTTGGATTCATTTCATGAGTTTCCGTTAGTTGTCTGTTTACTCTATTGCTGGAGATTGATGTGGAAAACTGCCTCAACTCTGAATATAACTCAGCCTTTATCCAGAAACTGTATGAAAAACAGGAAGCCCATCAATAACAGAAAACATGGTGACAGTTTTCTCATATTGGCTATAACACACGGCAGATTTGTGTAGCAGATGTTGTGTTGTACTGGTCATTATAAAAGCCAATATGGACATCAAGGTTATCTATCCTCTTGTCATATTTTTTTCTTCTATTTTTTTCCTTTATTTTTTATGTTTATACAAACACAGAAACAAAACACTATACAACACATTCGCCAAGGTGATCAAAATATGGTTTCCAAATTTCGTCAAACACTTACGGTTTTTGTTTAACTTTATAATATACAGAATTCAACGGTATAGATAGATAGTTCAGTCCTCCAGTATGTTATTGAGGGTGAATATGAGTGTTTCCAATTGATCGCTATACATTTTTTTTGCAGCAATTAGACCTAGATTACTAAACTTCCTCTGATATTGATCATCAATATTTACATTTCCCAACAGACATAATCGTGGAGATGGATGGATAAAAATTCCTAGACATAATGAAATGATAGCGCATACATTATCCCAAAATGGTGTCAGTTTACCACAGGACCACAGCATATGTAATAGGGTTCCTTTGTGCTTTTTACATCTCTAACAGAGATGTGACCTTTCTGGGTGCATTACATGCATTCTGGCAGTAGTGTAGTAAGTCCTATGAATTATCTTTAATAGTTTAGGTCTTAGGTTGTAGGAGCAGGTATGAACATTTTCACATATCTGCGAAAAAAACTGTTTTGATAATGGTGTTCATACACATACCTTGTCCATAATGTAAAGGCCTATTGGATATTCATTAATGAGGTAAGGGAGGAGGATGGTACATGTGATCTGCATAACATACCAAAACCAATTGACATACCTTTGTATGCCTCCTTGTCTGTATACCTGCAGACACAGACACAAAAGTGAGAAGTTGTCATCTGCACCCAATACAGCTAGCCTTCAACATATTTTTATAGCCTACATATTCTTACCTCTTTGTTGATTGATATCCATTGAATTGTGTCCATTTTCTGTTTTAAACAGATTTGCACAAATATTAAAAGATAGATGGTATCATCATAAAACAATATCAATTTAGATCATACAAGGGACAAACCTTACCTTTAATGGAGGAGATCTTTACATTTTTCAGCTAAGTGCCTGCACCTGCTGTCCTTTCCAATCGAAATGTTTAAGTTGGGCAGTTAGGTTCCTGCAAGAACCCCCACCAACTAAAGAGGTTCCTCGATTAACCCCACCTCCTATGGGGTTCATGGAAGAACATTTTGGGGGCCATTTTCAGTGGCAAGAACACTAAGGTTCTTCTAAGAACTTTGAGGATCTTAGAAGAACCCTTGTTGAACCCCTAATTTGTACATTGATTTATTTTATTTGAAGTTAAATTCCGATATTGTGATATTTGTTCTACTACTACATTGATGGCTTGAGAATTATATGTAAGCCCCACAGCTGAGTATGTGTGCGTATGCATATGGCCGGTATTCTGCAGGGACGTCTAAAAATGTTGCTGTGCATTGATGTCTAGAAAAGTAGGCTATAAAAAATTTGAACTTGTGTAAGCCCCGCAACTATACTCAAATATGTTGGCATATTGCAGTGACGTCTAAAATGCTTTGAATTAATCAGCACCTTGGAGAGTGCTGTCCGTTTCACCACCATAGATAATAGGTTACTTGGAGAGTGCTGTCCGTTTCACCACCATAGATAGTAGGCTACTTGGAGTGTGCTGTCAGTTTCACCACCATAGATAATAGGCTACTTGGAGAGTGCTGTCCGTTTCACCACCATAGATAGTAGGCTACTTGGAGAGTGCTGTCCGTTTCACCACCATAGATAGTAGGCTACTTGGAGAGTGCTGTCCGTTTCACCACCATAGATAATAGGCTACTTGGAGAGTGCTGTCCGTTTCACCACCATAGATAGTAGGCTACTTGGAGAGTGCTGTCCGTTTCACCACCATAGATAATAGGCTACTTGGAGAGTGCTGTCCGTTTCACCACCATAGATAGTAGGCTACTTGGAGAGTGCTGTCTGTTTCACCACCATAGATAGTAGGCTACTTGGAGAGTGCTGTCCGTTTCACCACCATAGATAGTAGGCTACTTGGAGAGTGCTGTCCGTTTCACCACCATAGATAATAGGCTACTTGGAGAGTGCTGTCCGTTTCACCACCATAGATAGTAGGCTACTTGGAGAGTGCTGTCCGTTTCACCACCATATATAATAGGCTACTTGGAGAGTGCTGTCCGTTTCACCACCATAGATAGTAGGCTACTTGGAGAGTGCTGTCTGTTTCACCACCATAGATAGTAGGCTACTTGGAGAGTGCTGTCCGTTTCACCACCATAGATAGTAGGCTACTTGGAGAGTGCTGTCTGTTTCACCACCATAGATAGTAGGCTACTTGGAGAGTGCTGTCTGTTTCACCACCATAGATAATAGGCTACTTGGAGAGTGCTGTCCGTTTCACCACCATAGATAGTAGGCTACTTGGAGAGTGCTGTCCGTTTCACCACCATAGATAATAGGCTACTTGGAGAGTGCTGTCCGTTTCACCACCATTGATAATAGGCTACTTGGAGAGTGCTGTCCGTTTCACCACCATAGATAGTAGGCTACTTGGCTGCTACGTTACATTTGACACTATTTTCTCAATGTGTTCCGGTACCTCAGAGCCCCCCGGATAACCCCCCACCCCTCTCGCTCTCACTATGTGTTCCGGGAATTTACAAATTAAACACTGCTACTACCACACCCGTTCAAAGGCACTTAAATATTTTGTCTTGCCCATTCACCATCTGAATGGCACACATACACAATACATATCTCAATTGTCTCAAGGCTTATAAATCCTTCTATAACCTGTCTCCTCCCCTTCATCTACGCTGATAGAAGTGGATTTAACAGGTGACATCAATAAGGGATCATAGCTTTCGCCTGGATTCACCTGGTCAGTCTATGTCATGTATCAAACTCATTCCACGGCGGGCCGAGTGTCTGCTGGTATTAACTCCTCCCTTGTACTTGATTGATTAATTAAGGTCACTAATTAGTAAAGAACTCCCCTCACCTGGTTGTCTAGGTCTTAATTGAAAGGAAAAGTCAAAAACCATCAGACGCTAGGCCCTCCATGGAATGAGTTTGACACCCCTGGTCTATGTCATGGAAAGAGCAGGTATTCCTAATACACTCAGTGTATTTTAGCTCATAAATAATCTATGTTTTATTGTCACATACACCGGATAAGTGCGTTGAAATGTGTTGTTTTACAGGGTCAGCCATAGTAGTACACGCCCCTGGAGCAAATTAGGGTTAAGTGCATATCAACAGTTTTTTTTCACCTTAAGGCCTTCGATACTCCTCTATGCACAAGGATAGTCTGCTGTCCATTGTTTAAGTGAACACAGTTGTGCAGCCCAGTAATACGTCTTCATATGAGATAGTCCAAGACCTCCAGCTTCATGGGGTAAACGTAAAACTGTCAATTTGACTCTTGAGGTCTTTCCATTCCAAATAAAGTTGCAGCTTTAAAGTCCATGTGTCACAGTGTCAGTCTTGAATAACCTCCACATCACTGAGAATCTGAGGTGTTTTCTTATACAGACAAAGAAAATGTATACAAAGCACCCACAGTCCAGATGCAAAAAAGACCACTCTGACAGAAACAAATGACAATGGGTTTATCTTCGCAGTTTAAACCCAGAATAAACTGCTTATCATGGTTGCTAATGACTTGACTCCAAAAACTAAAGATGTTTTATTGTCACACACCGGATAGGTGCAGTGAAATGTGTTGTTTTACAGGGTCAGCCATAGTAGTACGACGCAGAGCCTGATATTTCAGGTCATGGCCTGCTGGTTAGTTTCCCTTAACCTGCCCCCCGAAAAGTCAAATCTGACATTAATTTGACAAAAGCTGGATCCCTTCTAGCCATGACCGATATTTCAGGGGAGAAATTTGGCCAGGTCTGAAATCTATTGCCTTTTCTTTGACCTCAGTGGGCTGAGGCCGCTGCGTGCTTACATGTGCCATTGTCACGGTTTCGGCCGAGACTGCTCCTCCTCCTGGTTCGGGCAGGCTTCGGCGTTCGCCGTCCCCGGAGTACTAGCTACCACCGTTGTATGTTTCGTGGTGTGGTTGCTTTAGTCTGTCTTGTACACCTGTGTCTGTTTGTGTTCTGATTACGTGTCTTATAAGTTCCCTGTTTTGTATTAGTTAGATTGTGTGTTGTTGTTTGCCTGTCGTGCGGAGCTGCGTGTTTGCGCTCTGTTAGTTTTGTTTATTGTTTTACGCATGTTGCGTAATTCCCTCGCCTCCGTTTGTTTTCGAGGTCGTGTATTGTTTTGTTGCACTTTTGACTAGTAAAGTCTTTTGGACGAATCCTCTGTGTCCTGCGCCTGACTCCTCCACCACATCCACATCGGTTCTTTTGACAGCCATGCAGAGTTAGTCCATATGCCTCCTGCTTGAACGCTCTCCCGGCATCCCAAATGGCACCATCTTTTCTACATAGTGCACTACCTTTGATCAGAGCCCTATGGACCCTGGTCAATAGGTATGTGGAAGAAAAAACGTTCCGTTCAAAACTAAACAATATGACTTAATTTGTGCTAGGATAGTAGGATACCTGTATTAAATTATAAAACATTTGCTCACATTCTCCCTAATCGGTAATCGTACAGGTATGATGCAAATACAACATTGTGAGGGTTGCCATGGATGCCGTAGCATTATACAGAATTTAAAATAAGAGGTTACCTATACATAATATGGGCTAAAACATAAAGGTTGATGAATGTTGTTTTATGCAGTACAATGTGGATCTGACTCATACAACAGAAAGATGTTTGATATGGCAGCAGACTAAAATGGTGGGCTCTCTGTACATTTATGATGAAAGGCATCTATCTCTTCACCATCACAACCAATTAATCACTGTAGACCTACATCATAAATCACGAATTCAGAAACCTGTCAGACATCATTCATAACATCTTATTTAACCATGAACATGACTATCAAGTCACCATCATACTAAAAAGTCCCAACAGATGTATCTTCCTGAGGAAAGATTGTATTACATTCTATAATACATAAGATAATTTTAATTTTAAAGAGTATGTTATGACCAAGCGATATCCTTTGCTGTCGCTGAAAAACAGCAATTTCCAAAAACATTCTTGCTCTCATTATTTAACAACATCAATGCGCTCGTAAAGCAAAGCTGGTCAAGGATAAGAGTTCACCTATCGCTATGGTAACAGGCCATGCTGCTCACCAACACCCCTGCACCCCCCTCTGAACAAACTGTTGTGACACACGCTCGCCAGGATCAACCAAAGCACTGTTTTCCCGACACTGGCTTTTTTCCCCCACCACATAATGGAACAATTACAGTGCAGTCAGTTTGGTGATCATTTCCTCTGTTGGTTCCTGGGAACACATACTGATGGGAACCTAGCTTCCTGCCTGAGGGGGGTGAGACACTAATTTAAATAGGGAGGCCCTTTTGCTCTGCTAGGACCTAAAAGGAATTAGTCAATTGTGAAAAGAATGAACTGTCACCAGTGGAGGCTGGTGGGAGGAGCTATAGGAGGATGGGCTCATTATAATGGCTGGAATGGAATTATTGGAACGGAGTCAAACATGGTTTCCATATGTTTGAGTTTGATACCGTTCCATTGATTCCATTCCAGTCATTACAATGAGCCCATCCTCCTATAGCTCCTCCCACCAGTCTCCACTCACTGTCACATTCACTCATGCAAGTCCCAGAACTCCATGGAAAACAGTGGCAATTGTTACTGAGTGGACTATCCTAGCTAAACAAATTAAATGAAATTACTATTGGGCATTTTGCTGTCAAATTTTTTACATTTAAACTTTTTAGCAGGTAATCCATAGCTTGAGTGACATGTGTGTGAGCATAATACCAAGTCTATAGGTGAGATTCTGTTTCATTTTCCCAAGCAGTGAGTGTGTGCACTGCAAGGCTTTATTGTAGAGGCTTCATACAGCTGAGTCACTCTTTCTGTGGTTGCAGAGTAAACAAAATACCTGATCCTCTTATTGCAGCAAAAGCTCAAACAGAGATACACTACATGACCAAAAGTATGTGGACACCTACTCGTCGAACATCTCATTCCAAAATCATGGGCATTAATATGGAGTTGGTCCCCCCTTTGCTGCTATAACAGCCTCCACTCTTCCAGGAAGGCTTTCCACTAGATGTTGGAACATTGCAGTGGGGACTTGCTTCCATTCAGCCACAAGAGCATTAGTAAGGTCGGGCACTGATGTTAGGCGATTAGGCCTGGCTCGCAGTCGGTGTTCCAACTCATCCCAAAGGTGTTCGATGGGGTTGAGGTCAGGGCTCTGTACAGGTCAGTCAAGTTCTTCCACACCGATCTTGACAAACCATTTCTGTATGGACCTCACTTTGTGCACGGGGGCATTGTCATGCTGAAACAGGAAAGGGCCTTCCCCAAACTGTTGCCACAAAGTTGGAAGAACATGCGTTAAGATTTCCCTTCACTGGAACTAAGGGGTCTGAGCCATGAAAAACAGCTCCAGACCATTATTCCTCCTCCACCAAACTTTACAGTTGGCACTATGCATTCGGGCAGGTAGCGTTCTCCTGGCATCCGCCAAACCCAGTTTCATCTGTCGGACTGCCAGATGGTGAAGCGTGATTCATCACTCCAGAGAACGCTTTTCCACTGCTCCAGAGTCCAATGGCGGCAAGCTTTACACCATTCCAGCCAACGCTTGGCATTGCACATGGTGATCATAGGCTTGTGTATGGCTGTCAGCCATTTCATGAAGCTCCCGACAAACAGTTGTTGTGCTGACGTTGCTTCCAGAGGCAGTTTGGAACTCGGTAGTGAGTGTTGCAACTGAGGACAGACAATTTTTATGTTCTACGTGCTTCAGCACTTGGCGGTCCCGTTCTATGAGCTTGTGTGGCCTAGCACTTTGCGGCTGAGCCGTTGTTGCTCCTAGATGTTTCCACTTCACAATAACAGCACTTACAGTTGACCGGGGCAGCTCTAGCAGGGCAGAAATTTGACGAAAAGTCTAGTTGGAAAGGTGGCATCCTATGAGGGTGCCATGTTGAAAGTCACTGAGCTCTTCAGTAAGGCCATTCTACTGCCAATGAGCTGATTTCCTGGTGTTCTTACAGTCTTTTATGACCAACAATAAGAACTTGGGGGGCCAAATAAAACCACCCGCGGGCCGCCAGTTGGGGAACCCTGAAGTAAAGGATGCTATGTGAGTAACCCCAGCTCAGTACCGCTAGCTGCTTCAACTCTGAAGAGGGACAATAAAGATACATACTGGTACAACTGATGCATGTCCTGACCTGGGTGAGAGAGGCTCATTTATCAGAGTCCGGGTGGCTCTGGCTTTAACCCTATGGTCACAGCCAACTAACTATACAGTATCTTTCAAATACCAGACCTGGGCTGAACACTTATTTGAAATATTCAAAACACTTTTGAGGTGTGCTTGATTTGGCTTATCAGGCACACCATAACTAATGAACTAGTTGTAAAAAGTGCAAACTCTGTATGGCAGGCAAGCTACATCAAACGCTCCTCAAGTATTCAAAATATTTTGAATAGGTATTCTATCCAGATCTGATAGAAGATACTAGGCAGGTCACAACCCTCTCCCACACTAAAACTCAGAGCTGCACTGCAGTGAGGTAACATAAGCTGTAATAAGGTAGAGGTTATTTATCCGGCAAACTGGCAGAGCCTTTCATCTTATCAGGAAGGGGACAAAACGGGCACGGCAACTTTGCTCCACGGCTCTGCTACCTGGAAGCTAAGCATCATGGTCTGGTCTGTTCTGTGCCCGGGGGCGTGGCCAGGGTACTGTATCTGTATTTATGTGTTTCCTCTCTCTGTCTGTCAGTTGAGTGACAGTTGAAACATTCTCCAGCCAATCCCCATAGCTCTGGCCCTAGAGAATTTGCATTACCATGCTGCAGTGTAACTTCATTAAACTTTCATCACCATCTTGGAGTGGAGTAAACTGACGGGTCTCAGACTGGTCTCTCCCTAACTACTTCTCTCTTTCCCCTCTCCCGGTCTCTCCAAAGAGACCGGGAGAGGGTCCCCCCCCCCCCCCCCCCCTGCCCTCTCTTCCTCTCCCTCTCTCTCCCTGTCTCTTTCCCTCTCTATCGCTCTCTCTGTTTCTCTCTCCATGCATGATGCAGGCTTCCAGGGACAACACAACATTTCCCTCCAGGTCTCAATCAGACCAGTCCACGCTATTGGCTGTTAAATAACATGCGTCCCCCAGAGCCTGTCTAAGCTGTTAGGGGCTGAAGATGGCAGGCTGAGGACTTACTGACTCACTCACTCACTCACTCAGCCTCATCTCCTCTAGTATTTGCAGTTCCATTAAGACGCTGAGGAGAACATTTAAAAACGTGGGTGAAATGAAGGGATGAAAAGAAGGTGAAGAGTGGGTGTGAGAAGAGAAGGAGAACGCAGCTACAGCGGCAGAACCTCTTTTACCTTGACTCTGACACATTCCCACCATATCTGCCTCAATTATTCAACGTGCTACTGTTTCTTTGCCACAGCAACTCGGGGAGAAGCAGGAACAGTGAGAGGGAGAGATGGAGAGGGAGAGATGGAGAGAGGGAGAAATGGAGAGATGGAGAGGGAGAGATGGAGAGGGAGAGATGGAGAAAGAGAGATGGAGAAGGAGAGATGGAGAGGGAAATATGGAGAAAGAGAGATGGAGAGATGGAGAGAGGGAGAAAGAGAGATGGAGAGGGAGAGATGGAGAGGGAGAGATGGAAAAAGAGAGATGGAGAGGGAGATATGGAGAAAGAGATATGGAGAAAGAGATATGGAGAAAGAGAGATGGAGAAAGAGAGATGGAGAAAGAGAGATGGAGAGGGATATATGGAGAGGGAGAGATGGAGAGGGAGAGATGGAGAGGGAGTGAGGGAGAAAGAGAGATGGAGAGGGAGATATGGAGAAAGAGAGATGGAGAGGGAGAGATGGAGAAAGAGAGATGGAGAGGGAGAGATGGAGAGAGAGAGATGGAGAGGGAGAGATGGAGAAAGAGATGGAGAAAGAGAGAGGGAGAAAGAGAGATGGATAAAGATAGATGGATAAAGAGAGATGGAGAAAGAGAGATGGAGAAAGAGAGATGGAGAAAGAGAGATGGAGAGGGAGAGGGAGAGAGGGAGAAAGAGAGATGGGAAAGAGAGATGGAGAAAGGAGAGATGGAGAGGGAGAGAGGGAGAAGAGAGATGGAGAAAGAGAGATGGAGAAATAGAGATGGAGAAAGAGATGGAGAGGGAGAGATGAGAAAGAGAGATGGAGAGGGAGAGATGGAGAAAGAGATGGAGAAAGAGAGATGGAGAGGGAGAGAGGGAAGGAGATGGAGAGAAAGAGAGATGGAGAGGAGAGAGGAGATAGAGATGAAAGAAGAGATGGAGAAGAGAGGAGAGAAGGGAGATGGAGAAAGAGAGATGGAGAAAGAGAGATGGAGAGAGGAGATGGAGAGGGAGAGATGGAGAATGAGAGATGGGAGAGAAGAAGGAGAAAGAGAGATGGAGGGAGGGAAGGGAAGAGAGAGAGGAGAGAGAGAGGAGATGGAGAGTTAGAGGAGTGGAGAGATGAAGGAGAAAGAGAGATGGAGAAAGAGAGATGGAGAAAGAGATGAGAAGGAGAGATGGAGAAAGGAGATGGAGAAAGAGAGATGGAGAGATGAGAAGAGAGATGAGAGTAGTTGGTGTAGTATCGGTCGACTTGAAAAGAGCCTTTTTAAATGTGATCTTAATCAATGCACTCAACTTGAGGCTGGATTCATACTATAGACTGATTTATGCTGGTTGGTTCTTTACAGTAAATTGTGTGCAATCTAATGGTCTTGTTAGCCTCTCCTGTGTTGTGACGTGATACATACTGTATATTCTTTTTTATATTCTGGGTACAGACAATATTCAAACGACTTAGGATGTCACCTACTTCTTTCCCTAAATGGCAGTGTACTAAGGATCCGTTCCTGAAATACAAGAGAAAAAGTATATATTTAACTGTCATTAGTCAGGTTATTCAATACAAACAAGATGAACAGGGGTGTCTTCAGACTCTCTGCACATTTTCTGCTGTATCCACGGCAACTAAATACTCATCGTTCTGCACCGTAGATACAAATGTCTACTTCTCAATGAGATGTTAGGTGAGCTCTCACAGGCTGAAGGCTGGTTGGACTATAGCGGGTAGCAGGATCCATTTCAAAGGCTGTTCTCTCTATCAGACTCACGCCCTGGACTATAGCGGTGGCTATTCCCTTTGTCAGACATACTCCCCCTCTCTGTATCACCAGGGGCAGATTAGAACATGGAGTCAATAAGAGGATAAACCGCTCATTAAAAGGCAGAGATGACATTGGAAGTTCATACATAACCTATTAACTTTAATAAAATATATATCTCAATGTAGATGTCAAATGATGACAAAAGGTTATAGGCTACACCCGCTATCGATTTATGACACACTTCCCAAGCGACCAGGCCTATGTCACTACCTACCTCTCTATGAATGCTATAGTAGATATCGTTGAGCTTTTGAATATGATATTACCCTATGGATGAGACTATTGACTTTGTGTAAATGTGTGTCAAAAATTAGAGTTCATTAATAATCTCACATTGAGATTATACTGCAGTAATCTGTGACTTCGAGACATTGGAATGAAAGCCAGTGTTATGGTAGACTGGTCCCAGAACTGTCTCGCCAACTCCTGACCTTGGTCATTGTTTGGTGTGACAATAACTGACCATAGGATTTGACTAGACAGCACAAACAGTTGTGGGACCAGGCTAGTGTTATTATATGTGGTGATTATCCAGTAGTCTCAGGCACTTACTTGACTACAAAGGTTGTGTAAATAAACCCTGCAACATTACCCAACCATTTCACTTCTCAACAGTATGTTTTTCTCTGTCTTTTGAAGTCAGAGTGCGAAGTCACTGAAAACACTGTCAGAGATTGCACTAAATAGATTTGTCCACAGCCATGGTTTGGGAAGGTAAATCTTGTCAAACATGGTCCTCAGGGCCTCAGTAATCAAAGATGAAAGATAATTGGGGGCTTTTATCTCTTCTTATGAACATTTCATAAGACGCATCGAGACAAGCAGTGACACTTAAAATGAACCATTAAGACACAGTCTGGAGTTAGTCGACTAGGTTTTTATCACAGATAGAAAGATTAGGCACATTTTGATTAAAACAGATATATAGTGAACAAAAATACAAACGCAACATGCAACAATTCCAAAGATTTGACTGACTTACAGTTCATATAAGGAAATCAGTCAATAGAAATAAATTCATTAGGCCCAAATCTATGGATTTCACGACTAGCAGGGGTGCAGCCATGGGTGGGCCTGGGAGGGCATAGGCCCACCCACTTGGCAGCCAGGCCCACCCACTGGGGAGCCAGGCCCAGCAAATCAGAATGAGTTTTTCCCACAAAAGGGCTTTATTACAGACAGAAATACTCCTCAGCAACCCCCCCCCCCCCCCCCCCCATGAGAGAAATAAGCTTTTTGTGCGAATGGAAAATGTCTGGGATTTTTTATTTCAGCTCATGAAACATGGGACCAACACTTTGCATGTTGCATTTTTGCTCAGTATAGTTCAAAGACGTCTCGCATAAAGGTGTTAGTCAAAGCAGAGTTACAGACTAGTCCAATTTGATCGTATTAAAAGACACATTGCTGCGCATTTGTTTTTTATCCCAATACAGTCATGTCAGCCCCATCATTAACTCAAGTGCAATGTAGCCTATAAGATTCCCATTGTAAGAAGTTACGTTTTCCTAAAGCAAAATGGGAGCAACAGATAAGCCAATCACATTGTTCAGGGATAAGCCAATCACATTGTACCAGCAGCCGAGTCATTAGAATAAGGTGGGAGGTTGTTGCCATGGCATTGTGGCCCTTATGGGAAATGCTTTCATTAATCCTGGATGTCTGACAGTTAATTTATTCCCCATGCCTTTGAGAAGAGAAAATAGGAGAGCAGATATAATATATTTTATTTGGTCTCTCTCTGCCATATACTGAACAAAAATATAAACGCAACTTGCAACCATTTAAATGATTTTACTGAGTTACAGTTCATATGAGGAAATCAGTCAATTGAAATAAATTCATTAGGCCCTAATCTATGGATTTCACATGACTGGGAATACAGATATGCATCTGTTGGTCACAGATACCTTTAAAAAAATGGGCCTCACAATGCGCCTCAGGATCTCGTCACAGTATTTCTGTGCATTCAAATTGCCATCAATAAAATGCAATTGTGTTCGTTGTCCGTAGCTTATGCTACCACCACCATGGGGCACTCTGTCCACAACATTGACATCAGCAAACCACTCGCCCCCTCACGACGTCATACATATGGTCTGCGGTTGTGAGGCCAGTTGACGTCCTGCCAAATTCTCTAAAACAACATTATGCTTATGGTAGAGAAATTAAAATGTCATTCTCTGGCAACAGCTCTGGTTGACATTCCTGTAGTCAGCATGCCAATTGCACGCTCCCTCAAAACTTGAGACATCTGTGGCATTGTGTTGTGTGACAAAACTGTACATTTTAGAGTGGCCTTTTATTGTCCCCAGCACAAGGTACACATGTGTAATGGTCATGCTATTTAATCAGCTTCTTGATATGCCACGCCTATCAGGTGGATGGATTATCTTGGCAAAGGGCTCACTAACAGGGATGAAAACAAATTTGTGCACAAAATTTGAGAGAAATTAGCTTTTTGTGCGTATGGAACATTTCTCTGATCTTTTATTTCAGCTCATGAAACATGGAGCCAACACTTTACATGTCACTTTTATATTTTTGTTCAGTGTATATTGAAAACAAAATCATTTTACATCAGGGCATGTGTACTTGAGTGAGCAACGTAAGATACGTCAGTATTTTTTTTTATGTC